>NC_034409.1:179804352-180131876 GCF_002078875.1 Numida meleagris | reverse complement strand
CCTTCCTCCCTTTCTCCCTTCTTTCTTTCTAATTGTTTTCTGAGGATAGCCGAAAATGTTTATTGTGTTTCTGTGCATCCTGGCACAGAAGTTGGGAAAATAATTATCTTGATTGCAATAACCCTGCACCTAGAGACCGAGAGAAAGAAATAAATGTTTTTCTCCTTTGCTTTTTATTTCGAAGTCAAACATTTTAGTTACTTAGATTTCATGTTGCTTATGGTCTTAGCCTTACACAAACAACAGGCCAAATAAAACAAATCCCAAAGCATACAGTGTTACATCTCACAGGCAGATCCAATTTGCAGAAACAGTAGGCACACTTCAGTAGTTTGCTGTGGTTTTAGTAGTGTTTCCAATTCCAGCTATATTCCCCACACTTAAATCAGGGCTTCAGTAATATCTTGGTAGCCAGAATTAACTTTGCAAGTACATACATATGACAGAGCTGTAATGCTTAAAACAAGCAGCAACTCAGCTGCAGTGAGATGGAGAGACTGGTGGAAGCCTGACACAATAGAAGTTAGAGCCACTTTTTGTAAAAAAATGGAGATTTCATATGAACTCTCCAGAAAAAAACATGGAGTGTGTCTGTGTGGAGGCATGCATGTACACATGGAGCATGTATTGCATGCTGTGGTCAGGGCATACTGACACAGCACCGTTCGCTTCAGAAAACATCATTTTGTAAAACAGCCAAATAATTTACCTGAGCAAATCCTAATTTCGATAATTAAATAAAAAATATGACAAGGAAAGTAAACAAGGAAAAATTGGAGCCAGCATGTCAAAAATGAGTAAATCTTAGGAGCACACCGTTCATATGTCAGGTTAAAATTGATTTTTTTTACAGCAAATTGAGTACTCTAATTTGAATTGAAAATGCCAACATTTTTAGCCTTGGCATTTCCCATTTTTAATAGAGGCAATCTTCTTTCCATATATTTTTACATTCTTTATAAACAACCTAGTTCGGAGCAGAAGCTCATTTCAAAATTTCTTACAGAAAGAAAATCTTGCTTCCTTAAGCTATCCCTGGTGCAAAATACTTTTTCTGAGGTTTTGTAAGATAAGAAATATTTTCTTGTGGTGGCAAATCAGAGATGCCGTGTCTGGTGCAAGTCTTAACCATCCTTCTTAAGAAAAGCCTCCACAATGGCTTATCACTTCTCCTTGGAAATTCTTGTTAACTTACTGAAGATAACAGGAACCTGATTTTCTTGCAAGATACAAACAGAGCTATAAAACTATGATCTCTTTCCTATTTTTTTTTTCCAGAAACCTGTCTCCTGTGGTCCATTTTCACTTTGAAACCAAAGACAACTACCAGTCAGTTGTTCTGCTTTGACAATGCCCCGAGTCAAAGAGAAGAGACATCGTCAAAGAGAAGAGACGTAGTCAAAACAGTGGGATTGATCTACCACCAGCTCCATCTTAGTATGGTGTCAGCCTGCAGAAACATGCCTCTGAGAGGCAGTACACAAGTACAAAAGCAATCCCAGATGCTCTCAAATGGAGAGGTGTCCTCTCCTAGTGAACCATACTGTGTATGGAAGGAAGGTGAGAAGATGGGAAAGGAACAGCTTTGAATATGTTCTTCCTGCTCTCATAAACACCTACTTTTGCTTGTGTGAAAAGGAGTTAAATTATTCAGAAAAAAATGAAGCAGGAAGATTGAAACAAGGGCTTTCGATTCATGGAAATGTAATTGTTAAGTCTTTGCATGGCCCAACAGAAATGATCACTAGCATGTCTCAGAATGTAAAATACAAATACAGTCACAATAGAATGAACAAAAATATTACTTCACAATGACATTTTTTCCCATGAAATTGATTACACGACAAAGATGATGTTCTTCATTCTACTAATTTTGAAATAAAGATCCACAATTTCATGAAAAACAAAATAAAATCAGAAGAGAATATTTCCTACTGGGAGTCTAATGAAGTTTTAAATAATTTCAAGCTTACTATTGCCCACAAATATTGTCCTCTTTAACAGTGGTACGTGATGGAGATGACTAATGTTTTGTAACTGTTTTTCTCTCTGTCAAGGATCACACTTGGCACCTGAAATATCAGCCAGTCTTCTGAGAGTGCCAGCACAATCAATTTATATCAGAAGAGGAAACAAATGGTAGTTTTGTCTGCTGGAGGGCATGTAGAGTGACAGTACAGTAAATTTGCCTTCCAATTCTTGTCTTCGGGATATGAGTGCCTTTATAATACTGAGCATAGAGTTTCATGTGAATATCAATCTTAGTGTCCTGCAGAGTCTAGATCTTTTTTCTATGTATAAAATATTTAATGCTCCTGCAGTAAGTTCATAGGTTAACCATTCAAACTATCAATTCTACTTGTTCACCTGTGATTCATACAGTTCATAGTGGGGAGAGATTGCATACCAAGGGATCAGTGAGCCACCAGGGCCCCACAGTGTGAGCTCTTCCTCTTTGGAATACTATTGAGTAGGTTAAAGTCTTTCTCCCTTATTGTGAACATCAACTCTGTAGACAACGTGCACTCTTCTGCAGCTATATCATAAAATACCTCCACTATCTTCACTGGAAAAGTGGAAGATTCTGCTGGCTGGATTTAATACATTGTTAGAACTTCCTCCTAATCACTCAAGTCTTTTTGATGTTACTGAGATCTTCTATAAGTGTTTAGTGAAGCCAAAATATTACATGCTTTGAAGCAATAAGTGGGAAAAATCTATATGCCAGGTTTTGTTGGATGCAGGAGTATTTAGGCTGTCTGTGTAAGTGCAAATCACAGAACTGAGGAATGGCTAAATTTGGAAGGCACTTCTGAGTCCCTCTGGCCCAACCTCTGCTCCAGCAGGGACACCCAGTGCAGGACTGCCAGGACCACGTCCAGGTGGCTTTGGAAGATCTCCAAGGAGGAGACTCTACAGTCTCTGGGTAGCCTGTGCCAGTGCTTCATCACCCTCACAGCACAGCAGTGCTTCTTGTGGTCAGAGGGAACCTCCTGTGTTCCAGTTTGTGGCTATTACCTCTTCATTCTCTTCACATCTTCCCTTCAGGTATTTATAGACATTGGTAAGACCCCAGCATTCCCTGGATCCCGGGGTTGTTCCTTCCTATGTGCAGGACTCTGCACTTCTCTTTATTGAACTCCGTGATGTTTCTGTCAGCCCATTTTTCCAGCCTGTTGAGGTACCTCTGGATGGATGCCTGGCCCTCTAGTGAATAAGCTACTCCTCCTAGCTTCATGTTATCCATCGATTTACTGAGGGTGCAATCTGCTCCTCTGTCCAGACTATTAATGAAGATGTTAATCAAGACTGGACCCAGTACTGAACCCTGGGGGACATCACTGGCTCATCACTGGCCTCTAGCTAGACTTGGTGCCACTGAACACTACATTCTGGGTCTGGCCAGTAAGCAATATCTGGCCATCCAGCCCATACTTCAACATTTTCTCATTGAAGATCTTATGGGGGACAATGTCAAATCCCTTACTGAAGTCCAGGAAGACAATCTCCACTCTTCTCCCTCATTCATCAGGCTAGTGAATTCACTGTGGACACTTGTCAGGCGTGACTGACTTCTCCTGGTGAATTTCTTCTCCTTCATGTGTCTGAAAATGGTTTCCAAGATAAGCATCATCTTCCTAGGGACTGAGGTGAGGCTGACTGGGCTGTAATTCCCAGCATCCTCCTTGTTGCCCTTTTAGAAGACTGGAGTGGCATTTGCTTTCTTCTAGTCTTTGGGTACTTCTCCCACTTGCCACAATCAAACAAAGATTAGAGGGAGCGGCCTTGCAGTGACATCTGCCAGCTCACTCTGCCCTTGCAGCTGCATCTCATCAGGGCTTACAGACTTGTGAATGTCCAGTTTGCTTATCTATTTCCTGACCTGATCTTCTTCCACCAAGGGTACTTCTTTGCCTTGGCCTTTCAGTCTGGCCTCTAGGACCTCGGATTCTGCTCTTCTTGGAAAAGAATGAGGAAAAGAAGGCATTCAGTGCCTTGGTCTCTCCACTGTCCCAAGTAATCAGGTCTCTATTTCCTTTAGGAGAGGGCCCACATTTTTCCAAGTCTTCCTTTTGTCACCTGGGACTTGCAGAAGCTCTTCTTGTTATCTGTGATGTCCTTGGTCAGATTCAGTTCCATATGGGTTTTAGCTTTCCTAACTTAATCCCTATCTACTCGAACAATGTCTTTATGTTCCTCCCAGCTTGACTGTTCTTGCTTCCACCCTCTGTAGGCTTCCTTTTGGCGTCTGAGTTTGGCCAGGACCGCCTTGTTTATCCATGCAGGCTTTCTGGAATTTTTGCCTGGCTTCCTCTTTGTTGGGATGCAAGGCTCCTGACCGTAGAGGAGGTGATCTTTAAATATTAAATAGCTTACTTGGTATAAATGCACCAGTATCCTATGTCCTGATGAGATCCACAGTGAATATATATGTTAGTTCTGGGCTTGTCCAGGTAGCTTCTGTTAATGGAGAAATGTGTGCACAGTTAAAAACTTGAAGAAGTTCTCTTACTTAGAGATCATGACTTGCTCTCCACCCCTGGTGATGGAGCCAGGAGATAGACAAACATTTCCTCAAAGCCTTACTAATTGGACTTCCAAGCCGGCTGCATGAAGTACAAAAAGCAGAGCAGGATTTGATTCAGCAGTAGTGGAAGGGTATGATTTCAATGTCTAAAGAAAGATTTTTTATACACTCTTTATCAGCACTTATAACAGTTGCTTGTCATTCCCTTATCAGGATTTGGCTCCTGGATTTTCTTTGTATGATAATGGTCAGATAACCTGGCAAATAATCACAAGGTAATTTGGTACTCGAAGGCATAGCAATGTAAGTGTATTCTCTCTGAAAATTAGTGCTGACTTTTTAAGATTTCTGTACAAAGGAATCCTCAAAATGAAGGAACTAAGAATCATATGCTACATTTGAAAATTCTGTGCAGTGTTTCTTTAGACACTGCACTTAGATAATGGAAATGTTTTTAAGTTTTTATACCCCGTGCACAGTTGGGAGCATTTCCTAGTACTAAGAAGAAGCGGAGTGAGACAGCTCTGGAGCAGGTGAACATGACAGTTTTAGGAAAATCATGTGTTAAGAAACATCTGGGTTAATACAACAGTTCCTGAAGCTTCCACATTATCAACACAGAAGCACAGGCATTTTTCTTCCAGATGAGGAGACAGCATAAATTGATCTTAAAGCTTTCAAGAAGAAAAATAGCAAAAATAGCTAATTTACCTGATTTATGTGAGCCATTAACAGCGTAAGACTATGTTCTGATTCAACTTGGGTTGTAAATTTCTCTTGACGAAGAAGACAATTAAGGAAAAACAGGTGAGAAAATGAGCAAATCGTTATTTTACTAATTTGTACTTAGCAAAGATTTCACTCTCCACCCTCACCCCACCTCCTTCTGACCAAAGACTCCTTCAAGGCAGCTCAAATCGCTATCTGAATTTATGCCATGGTACCTCTGGCTTCGGCTGATAGAATGAAAATCACTCGCCTCTGGAAGTGATTTTAAGCTCCCTTATGCTACAAAATAGAATTCCTATGTTTATCCACCTATTTTTGTACCAGGTCAGCATGCCATACATAACATTAAATTAGTTATAATTCAGAAAAAGCTGCTTTTTCTTCCTCTACCTCTTGGATGCTGTTCCAGCATTAATCAGGAGCTGCATTATGTTGAATCTTTGGGAAGGCACCATATGTCTTTTTCAGTACTGTGTAGTCA
The DNA here is from genome assembly GCF_002078875.1 of Numida meleagris. NCBI lineage: Eukaryota > Metazoa > Chordata > Aves > Galliformes > Numididae > Numida > Numida meleagris. Next base: position 180,126,138 of record NC_034409.1, on the reverse strand, counting down.
GGAGCAATAAAGAACTGATGGAATAAGTCTGCTACTGTGACTTACATTCAGTTTATACAGGCAAACAGAGCTGGGATTTGAGCTCCAAAATGTGAATAGCATCCTCTAATGACAAGGGATAGTGTGGTGCTCAGTTGATGGGATGGCGCTGTGCTGTCTCCTCCTTCTGCCTGTGAGAAGTACCAACACCAGCACAGAGAGCAGCAGACAAGGCCCACAGAAATTTGGTTACTCTGGGTGGCTGAAATGGCTTCTAGCTGTCTGAATCAGTGGTGCACATTTGTTACATTCAACAATATTTTGCACTTCTCTGCCTAGTCAACAAAAATCCATAGACATTCAGTTTTAGATTTAATAGCTCATCACAGCAACATGGTGAGCTTTACAAACTCACCTGCAGACCCTGTAAGTACCAAGCATGGACAGGGCAGGTCAGGCAGCCATACCTTGTGTCTGCACCTCTGCCGTCTCCCTGCATTTTGAAGAAATGATTGAACTTTTTCAAGCCATGCTGGGATCTGATATTTGCCTAAACACAAAGATTTAACAAAAGAGAGCTCACTCTCTCTTTTTCTCCTTGTCTTTCCAGGAACACAAGTTCAAGACTGTACTCCCCAGTTAGTGGCTTGCCTGGACCTTTATATGAGTTTGTATCCAGAAAATCAAAGATGGCAGCTCTGCACTAGCTGCTTTGTCTTTGAGTAGGATTGTCAGTGTTAGTCCACATTCACTTTTAGGCTGACAATCATTAATACCTCCAAAGGAAATCCGATTAAGACCACATCCCCCTTACCCTTCATTCTAACAAATCTAATATTGCATATTATTATGTTGGTAGCCAGTCCATTCTTTCAAAATTTATGAAAGAGCTTGTGAGTGGGTAGAGGAAAGGATAATGTCTATCTTTTTTTGGATGGTAGCAAATTTTCCAGTAACTTTGGTGGGAGAAAGTCTTGTTCTGTAACAGCCCTCCTGTAGTGAGCACCTTCCCCTAGAGTACACAGCACAGAATCTGTGAGAAGAGAGTTAAATTAATTCCAGACAAAGTGGATCTTTACCTACAGGCTTCTTTTTCTATGGCATTTCTTTATGATTTTTCACTTTGTCTTACTTCTACAGAATTCTGAAAGGAATTTCTCCACAGGCACCAAACGTTTCCTCAACAGACCTTCCCTTTAGCTGAAGCTTCTGTTTAAATCATGGTTCATGGGAAGTGATGAGGGAGAACAGAAGGTATGATATTCTTTTCCAAGAGAAGCTTTAAAGGATGATAAATATTTGCCTAAGCCAAGCATTCAAGCCATATGTAAATTTGCATAATGGCACTCCAGGTGATGTGACGCATGGTAATTGCCTGTAACATGATAAATCAGAAATTTGTGAGTATTTTGATGACTGAAAACATTCTTCTGAGAAAAAAAAAAACAACACTATCTTCTCTTCTTAATAAGGGTATTCTGGAAAAAAAGACATATCTTTACAGAATGACATGAAGGATGTATCCAGATGGATATGAGGACATCTCTTCACCATCCTCCAGGAGCAAATAGACTGGATTATAACAGTTCCCAAATGTATAATTAAATTTCAATTTAACATATATTTGAAGTGCAGGACAGAAACAAGTCTCTCATTGACTGTGATGGGATTTTTTCATTTTTTCGTGGGTCAAAAATTCACTCTTGGATGGATTTTTATCTACTGGGATATTTATTCTACATCCCTTTGAGAGAAGGAGGTGAGGACATACAATGCGTAAAAATCAGCTTTAAAGTGTCCTTATGCTATAAGGGAAAACAGAATATAGGAAAAGAAGAATAAAGAATAGTGCAAGTAGTTACAGGCTCCTCTCCTGGTTTATCTGAAGAGTGAGAAAGGGGATGCAAGGGAAGAAGAAAGAGGCAGAAAATCATCCAGACTCTGGATTTCAAAGAAGGGAGTTTGTCATACGTGCTCTGGTCTGCATCATTTGCACTAGCATATCTATTCTTACTTCTATGGCACCTGGGATTCTGAATTACCAGAACTGCATTTCACGCTACTTTTGCATCCCTGTGCAGTCCTGAGACACTCTTAGTTAATGCACACTTACAATCTTGGGCTCCACACTGGAGCAAACAGAAAATTTCTACTTACCCTGTTGTTGCAAGCTTTAATTGACTGCCTGCTTTATCTGTCTCTCCACTCTCCTCCAGCAAGTGAGGAGCACTCATGATGACATTTGGTGGTTCTGCTTTCTTTATTCCTCCCAAAAGTAGAATCATTACTGGAAAAATCTAGCGTAAATACTCAGATTTTAACTGGAGTTGCCCTAGTCAGAGCTTTAACTCATACTTTAACTCATACCCCTTTTAAGAATCCGATTTGATAAATATGCATTATTTTTAGGAGAAAGATTGTCATATTTTGTTATACCATAGGAACAAGAGCACTTTGTTTACATACAAAGAACATAATTAAAAAAGAATTAATTCAGACACCAAATCCCTTGTGAGAATGAGAAACAGTAATTGTGAAATAATGAAGAAGTTTTCTAATCTTTTCCTTTGGAAAGACAAACATTGAACAGTCGTCATTAAAAGTAAAAGATGAAGAACTGGGAAAAAAAAAGGAACAAAAGAGTGTATATATGTTAAGATACACAGTTTGCATGATATTGCTCTTTGACGCTAGAGCCAAGTGGTGTGGAATAGTCTGGATCCATGAAACTAAACTATCACACCTTGCTATACCCTGGGGGCATCTAAATTGCCTGTAGAGAATGGTTTGTGGCTTGTGCCAATACCCAAAGTGTGCCCAGGAATTCTCTGGGACAGTGCTTATCAGCCTGGACCAAAAGGTGCCACATGCAGTTCAGTAGTGTAAGGTGCCACATGCAGTTCAGTAGTGTAAATTATTGAGTGCCAGGGGTTGACAAATTTCCTGGCAATGCTTAACTTAACATTATAGATATAAAAGAAATATACTCAAGAAGAATTATTAAATGGCTTTAGGATTCCTTCTTCTTGGCACTTGTAGCCCTGCTCAGAAGCTTAAACCAGCTGGTTTGTGTTTGTGTCATTAAACCTTTTAGGCTATATGCTATGGAACACCCAACGTGCGCAACCCTGCATGCTTGACAAATTTCTCCAGTTCTTGGACAGCAAGAGATGTGCTACTGCCCATTCTTCCTCATTTTTTGTTCTCTTCTACTTTATACATTTCCTTACTTAACTTTCCTGTTGCAAATTCAGTCCCTCTGGGACAGATTGCACAGGGACATTCTGGGTTTCATGATAGTAATACTCCTAGTTCCTTGTTTTTTTTTTTCTTCTTCTTCTACTTTTTTAATAAGGAGAACTCAGTGCAGAGAAAGCAAGTTTCCAGGTGATGGGAAGCTAGACTTTCTTATTTGAAACCAGTACAAATCTAAAATACTTCCACTTAGCTGAGGCTGTATTAAAACAGCAAAACCAAAAAAGCAACTGAAAAGTAGGTCACAGTCAGAGTTACCAATTGCTGGTGCCTACAGCAGTGCATCTTCAGCCATTCAGTTCTTGGGCATAATTTCAGGAAATCTTTGGATATGTTTGAGTAAGATATAGTGTACGTAGAGAGTACCTGTGCTGCTGTAGTTATCGTATGAGTCTACATAGGTTGGAAAACGATCTCCTTATTTGAGTTGGGGTGTCCCTGAGAACTTTCTACCATAGAGCCTCCCAAGCCACCCCAACCATTCAGATGCTGTTTGGGAAGGAGGAAGAAAGGTGTGTTTGTTTTTTACAAAGATCTGTAGTGATGGATTCAAACTGTCATGCCTGAAATGTGATTGCTGCTGTCTGATGTTTACATCTGCCATTGCCAGATGAGTTTTCCACAAAGGGACCAATGCATTTGATGTAGAGAGTCTACTGAGTGACAGGGAGGGCTCCTGGTCGGGGTGAGCAATCTCAGTGTATGTTTCAAAGTGGGCAGGATAAAGATCAATAAGGATCAAACAAGATCCGCTCACTGTTGGCACTATTTGAAAACATGAAATGTCTCTGTGCTTAACAGTACAGGACATTACCTTGGGCATTGGTGCAGCTGCCGGAGGTTTGATACACGAAGCTATACTGTCTGCTTCGGCAAGGCACCAAACGGAGTCCTACCTCCCTGCCACTGCAGTATGCTCTGTGTGTACTCTTTGTGATATAGCTTTAAATGCAATTAATGGATTCCTCTCATGGGGCACACAATGGAATCTCTGAGTATTCCTGTGATAGCTGTGAAGGGTGAACATAGCTATGCTGAAAAACACACATGCAAAAATAGCTAACATGAAAATACAATCTAAATGAACAGAAGGCGTTACAGTGGCCATAACTGAGGAAAGCGATCTACGGTTATTGTTGCTGTGTGTGTCCAGGAGCTGAAGCACTGCACAGCACTGAAAGCTCCAGTGGAAACAGAAGGAAACATCAGAAAAACAAAACAGTAAATTGAGTTAAGCTGTGGAATGTGATCATACTGGAAAATAATCTGAAATTCAAATAATTGACAGAAATGAGAATTCTGGGGAAAAATACTGGTAAAATATAACAAAGCAATAGTATTTTTAATGCCTTAATGTAAGAGCATCTGGTAGCAACTTACCTAATAGTTCCTATTTTAAAACATTCCTGAGAAATTTTGTAAGAATCCTTCAGAAGTCTAAATTTCTGTAACGAACAGCAAAAATAGGACAGGATGTGTGCTGGGGGCCAGGGATGTGCCTTTTGCTGGTTTCATATTACTTGAATTTTGGTGTTATATTTCCATTTCCTTTATTTTTTCTCTCTGCTATTTACTTGCCCCACGGGTGAGAAGAACTCCCTCCTCCATTGTTATAAGCACATAAGAACAGCACTTCATTCAAAACTCTAGTCTGCTGCAAATTAAGCCAAAATTAATTTCACTAAATCAGTGTTGCAGTTATGTGGGGTTTAGCAGAGGTAGACATATTCTAGAAAGAATGGTCTTGAAGACATCTTGGGGCTTATTTTTGCAGTTACAGAGTTGGTGAAGATATTAGCATACTTGAAGTTTGTTTAGGAGGGAGCAGGACATTTGATGCCCTGCTATGATAAGTTTCTGAAGGTACTGGTTGTGTTACCTGAGTTGCAAGAACCCCTCAAGTTTTCCACTTCTATTTGCAATAACAATACTTCTATTGAAAAGAAGATTGATACTTGTCTCCTAGCTTTGCTTTCCCAAATCTACATGGATTCTCTGTTAGACTTTCCCTTTATATTGAATGTGCAGACATGTCTGTTCAGTAACAGAACTGGTGGGAACTTTATCCAGCTAAGCCTGTTGACCAGTGGAAGTTACTAAATACACCAGAGAACTGGGCTATCATCTTACATAAGGCCAGCAGAGACCTAGCTTAAGGCTCTGGTTGAAACAAATATGTGTTCTTATAAAGTAGAAATCTCAGGACTTTTAGATGGTTAAAATAAGTGATAGAGAGTAAAAAAATTTAAAAAGTGCCAGGACAAAACTTAATACCATGGTTAGCATGAGGCCCCATCTGGAGTACTATGTCCAGGCCTGGGGGTCCCAGCTCAAGAAGGATGTGAAGCTGTTAGAGTGGGATCAGAGGGCCATGAAGACGCTGAGAGGGCTGGAGCACCTCTCTTCTGAAGAAAGATTGAAGGAGCTGGGCATGTTTAGCTTGGAGAAAAGAAATCTCTGGGGAGACCTCAGTGCAGCCTTCCATTACTTAAAGGAAGCTTATAAACAGGAGGGAAATCAACTTTTTACACACGTAGATTATTGAAAGGACAAGAAAGAATGGTTTTAAACTAAAAGAGGACTAATTTAGATTAGATGTTAGGGGAAAATTTTTCACTGAGAGGGTGATGAGGCCCTGGCACAGGCTGCCCAGAGAAGCTGTGGTGCCCCATCCCTGGAGGTGCTCAAGGCCTGGGCAGCCTGAGCTGGTGGGGGGCAACCAACCCATAGCAGGGGGTTGGAGCTTGATGATCTTTAAGGTCCCTTCCAACTCAAGCCGTTCTGTGATTCTGTGATTGAGGAATAGCCACAAAAGGGAAACAATGAGAATCCTATCACTTTGCTGTAAATGACTCTGTCTTATGCTGTATTAAAAGGTCTGTAGAAAAGGAGCTGGCGCTGCCACTAGAAGAGCAGACCTGGCTGGTCGTTCTGCTCCCTGTTTTCCTGCAGCTGCCAGGTGTATGCTGTAGAAATTCTGACTGTGAAGAAATGATTTATTAAAGTTTTTAATTATTTAGTCCTTGTGGTGAAAGATTAAAATCTAAGATTTTCAGGCAGAAATTGTTTGCTTTCCTTTAGGTTTTAAGCATCTGACTCGCCTACTCCTTAAACAGCCGTAACTGCTATCTGCAGCACAATTACCCAGGTGGCTCTGAGCATGCTATTTCTTGCTGATCCAGTAACTGATGGATAACAGGAAGTGTCTGAACATGGATGTTAAATTATATTCACTGTGGGAATAGATTGCATTGATGCCACTGTTGCTATATTTATTTAAACCAGTGATCATTGTTGCCATTTTATGTGCCCTCAGGAATTGGATGCTGCCACGCAGGCTCAGCATGCAGCTTTTTCTGGAGACAAAACACATGGAAGGGTCAATGGATAGAAGCAATTGCATGAAGAGAGGACTTCAGGATTTGCTCACTGTTTGCATTACATAAGCTATGAAGCACAAAACTGTACACACAGACAGGAATGGAAATAGCATTGAGCCTTAGAAATTAAACAAATTAATATGGACTTTTGCTTATAAACACTGTGCATCTGGCCAGCAGGATGGCACACTGCTTGTCAAGGCACACACAAGGCAGAGCTCATTGCCATGCCTTTTGCTCACACTGCTGAGCTCATAAGATGGTTTCCCATGCCTATTAGTTTGGGCAATTATGGATATTAGGCACACAATTCTCCTCACCTGGGCATCATAGTGAGGCATCAAAGATTTGACATGGGTCTTAGACATGAATTCTTGGGAGAGAAAGACTTAGCAGGAATGAAAGTAAGGATTTTTTTTTTCATCATTCTTACAGATATTTCCATGAATCTCTGCCCTGGAAGACAGTTGCAACAGGTGTGTGGAGGTGGCTCCTCAGTTGTTGCCATCCTTACCTGACCACAGGTCTATCAAAAGCCTAATTTGCTTCCTGTCATGCAGGTGTAAGCTAATCAAAGAGGGATAGCAATAATGTAGGTTACTCCAAAAGTAATGCCTCCTATTTATTTCCATGGAAACTACAACAGATACAGTAGCACTTTTTGATAGAGGAAATTCTCAGCTTCATAACACTTTCTCAGCATAGTCTCCACCATTAGTTATGCATTTTCACCAGTGATGAACAAGAGCCTGCATGCTGTGCTTGTAAAAATCTGCATGACCATTCAGAATGTGGCTTGTCTTTCACGTCACCACTGCTGAGATGCACCCCCCTACCACCTCACTGTGCTCACATCTTTTACTGTTTGGTCTTCAAAAACATTCAGCAAGCATCGATGAATGTCAATTGGTGCTGTTTTTCCGTATGACAGATTTAGGTACACACCTTTACTTCATATTCACTTCCATGTCAGACACCATTCTGTCAGACTGCCCCCCTCTTGCCATCTGTTGCACAACAACAAATTATAATGGAATAGTGGCAGGAAAATTCAACCTCTACTGCCATACCACCACCATCTGCCTCTGATGTCGTGGTCCAACATAATAAAATAGGAGGCATTGCTTTCGGAGCAGCCCTCATGTAATAAGGTCTGTGAAATAGTATGGCTATACAGAGAGGAAAAATTGACAAGGACTCTTTGGTTTGGAAAAGAGAAGACAAGTGTAGACACATAAAAATTTTAATGGCATAGAAAAGAGCAAGGAGTGATTGGGATTTAGGTGGAACCATCCTCAGGAAGGAGCCCCCTGCACTGAGACACAAAGGAGCAGAGAAAACCTCTGGCTCAAGGAAACCAAAAACTGAAGTTTTCTGGAAGTGGGAGGGTGAACTGCAAATAGTGTCACTCGTTATTTGTCCTGCCCTTATATTCTTCTCTTGCCCACTGCTGGCCCACGTTAAAGGCAAAGTGCCAGGCTGGGCAGGCCTTTCTGCATGGTCCTTGCTGTGGTTTAACAAGCATTACATTTTTATAGCATCTCTTGCAAGTACAAATAGTGTCAGCAATAAGTAGGCCAGGCTTCTCCATATCCTTTTATGCACAATAGGTATGTTAAACTCATGTATTTAGGATATATTCTGCAGTACTCTTGGCTTATATAGGTATCACACTGTATGACTGCCATGATAATCATGTTTCTGCTCAAGTCCAGAGGGAAGAAGAGCCTGCATATTAAGGTGGGTGTACCCATATACATGCTACTTAAACTATTTCAATATAGGAAATGACATAACAGGCTGGATGGGGCTTTGAGCAACCTGATCTAGAGTGAGGTGTCCCTACCTATAGCAGAGGGGTTGGAACTACATGATCTTGAAGGTCCCTTCCAACCCAAATCATTCTATGATTTTACGATAATTAAAAGCTGTTATCCCAGTGAAGGACTGGAACAGGTTGGCCAGAGAGGTGGTGCACGCCCCATTCCTGGAGACGTTCAAGGTCAGGCTGGATGGGGCTCTGAGCACCTGATTGAGCTGTGCATGTCCCTGTTCACTGCAGGGGAGTTGGACTAGATGGCCTTCAAATGTTCCTTCCAACCCAAATGATTCTATGACTGTATGATTCAGAGTGAGAACAGGATGGAAACAGCCTATATCATTAAAAACTCCCATTTTGTGAGAGTGAACTGCATTCAGAATATTTGTTTGTAAACTGATTAGAGAGTTAACGATATAAAAACTGCATAAATCATAAACAGATTCTCTCATAAGACTTTCTTATATGCACAGCAGTTTCATATTCTGTATCTCTCTGGCTGTAGGAAGAATATAACATAACCCTCAAATGACCTTTGTTCAGGACAGGACTGGATTTCCTCTGTGACAGAGATACTTCCTATGAGTAGCTGTCAGTGAAAAGTATCTTATCTAATTCTTAGAGCCACAGGGTTTACAAAGGGGAAGATGTACCAAGCGAATCCTTTGGTTGAAGGTAATACTGCAGGGAGATTAGCTCAAGAAAGAAAACTCAGATCGCACTCTTTCATTCTTTCCAAAATTCTCAGAGATGAGGCAAGGCTGCATTTTGCAAAGCGACTTTTATTGTGAAGTTTTCCGATCTTTCTATCATTAGTAAAGTCAGTTGCCAGCAATTATTCAACTTGATGAACTTTAATTGCTTTATTAATCCACTTCATTATTGTGAACACTGCAATTGATATTTCTCCATAAATCTTCCCCACAGAATTTTTGTTTACAGTATCACAAGTTAAAATGACTTGTCCACTTCTTTCCCAGATTTAATTAATCTAAAACTAAAATTAAACATAAGTAAAAATAAAAACAAGAATAAATTGCTGTTCTCCTGCAAACCCATGTGCAGACTCTGACTGAGAACATCAGCCTTTGTGTGGAAGGTCACGTTCTCAGCTCGTGGTACATCAAGTTGCTCTCAGTTCTGCCCTCAGTCTTTAGTAGACACAATGTGTAGGAGTAACTCAGCATAGGAGGTTTCAACGTTGGCAACCTGCTGACTGCAAGGTGAAGTGCTGTGTTACGTGTCCACTATACTATTTCATTCCCAAACTGATCCATGTGTATGTGTGTCCATGGAAAACATGCTGCCAAGCTGAGCTTTATCTGCAGGCACACAGACAGCCATGCTGCAGTGCCCCAGCATCCAGGAAGCTGGATCCTCTCAGATAATCAGCAGAATACACTTGACTGTAAGATTTTCTTAGAGTCTTTAAAATATATGTAAGAGGTGGATTCCTGGAGCTCCCAGAATTTTTCTGCATTCTTTTGTCTTTCTTGGGCTCCTGGAGGAGCACCTCTGAGGGCTGCCCCCTGCAGATCTATGGCGTTCACAGTGCATTACATAACCCTGTACACAGCAGCAGAACTTGTCCATGGCCTCCATATGCCTGGCTTGGGTGGAAGCAGCTGGCAGCACAGAAGTTGGTGAGCCTCTGGAAGCAAGGCTACAGGAGGTGTAGGAGACTATGACAGCTTTATTCTGGAAACAGAGGGGACTGATAATGGGCAATCACATTTAAAATTTCCACAGCTGCTAATGTAATCACTGGTTAAAAACATTTGCCAGTATTTCAATTAAATCACAACAATTACAGTGAGATTTCAAACTTCTCAGGTTATTCTAGTTAATTCAAGGCCACTTTCATTCTAAGTTAATTCAATGTCCCCTGCTCTTGATTTTTTCCCTTACTGAGCTGACTCTAATATTGCAAATTACATCTGCCTTTGACTGAAATTACTGTCATTTATTTACAGAAAAGAATTTGGTTTATTAACTGAGTTTCATCTGTGGTGCTGGAGTCCATTTTCCATGAACCAAGCTCCAGACACTGGAATGTCTACACAATCTGCTGAAGAGGAGAAGACAGAAAGCACAGGAACAGCATGCTGCTGAGCAGCTCCTCTGTGATCATGGCTGTTCTTTTAGCATTCAGATCTGGCCTAAGATGGATGCTGACGAAAAAGGCTGGACTAGCATTGGCTGCCATAGGAACCTACAGATTTTTCTAAGGTTTCTAGGCAGAGTTAGGCCAGCTCCTGATTGCTGAAGAAGTGCTGGTGAGCCTAGGTAAGAAACAAGTAGTAAATGCCTCTGTGCTGTTGGCACATGCTGCACTGGGCTGAATTATCTCACCTGTAAGTTGTGCTCTGTGAGCAGCTAGAGGTAATCAGAGGAATGGAAGAGGAACCAGAGGTACTCAGTGCAGGGTTGCAGAGTATGAGATAAACCCAAGGGAATGGCATGGAGCTGCGACAGGGGAGGGTTAGGCTGGATATCACAGGAAGGTTCTTCACCAGAGGGTGGTGGGCATGGAACAGGCTGCCCAGGGCAGCGGGCATGGCACCAAGCTGCTGGAGTTCAGGAAGAATCTGGAAAACACTCTCAGCCATAGGGTCTGATTTTTGGGTAGTTCCGTGTGGAGCCAGGAGTTGGACTTGATGATGCTTATGGGACCCTTCCAACTCTATGATTCTATGGTTCTATGAAAATAGAATAATTAGTAGATCATGACTCTTGTCCTTCTATGTCCTCCCTCCTTTTCCCTTGTTTTTCATAAAAACTTCTGCCACAAAGGATCTACCAATGTTCTCCACTGGCTCCGGCTCTCGCCTCTCCGTTGAGCTGGCTGACACCAGCATGTGTTTCTCAGTGTCTGGTTTTGCCTTTCATGGGGCATGGAGGTGCTGTACACAAACGGCAGAGTCAGCGTCAGAACAGAGCCAGAGAACAAGGTCCCTGAGAAAGGTCTCTTGGGAAGATCTACTGGGTTGGGGGTATCCACATGTTGGCAGAGTTTGAAGGATCTCGCCACCCACTGTATTTTCAATGGATGCAGCTGGAGCAAAGCCACAACAACTGCACGTGCACTGCCCAGATGCTTCTTCAGGATGGAGGGGAAGGGGCAGGCGCTGCCATTCTGAATGCTTTTTTTGTTGTTGTCTTCTCTCAGAGAAATAAAAGCCTTGAGAACTGTTATCGGGAAAGATATTATCGTGTCTCCTGTTCCCCTAAGGACTCTCTTTCTGAAATCTGCCTCTGCTGCTGTTTGGATCCTTACTGATGAACATCTTTTGTAGTATACCACTAAGCTACTTTGCAATTTTAGGGGATGGCCATTTAATTTTGGAAGAAATACGTAGCTACTCTTTAAACATAGCTATTAATTTGCTGCTCTTTGCTGACAAGTGGAAAATAATCCCACAGTGGGGTTTTAGAATTACATCCCTGGGGAGATGGACTTTTCCCCACATATCTCACTTCAGAATGCTTTTGTCGCAAATGCTGGTGATAGCCTGTATATATGCTAGATGTTACCTGACTACATGATTAAATAGATGAGTGAGAACAAACGAACATCTACTGAAAGCTAGCTTTAAATTTGCGGAGAATAAGATCTCCCCACAGCCCTTCTCTATGTATGGACGTTTCTTTTTTTTTTGTAAGCCTTTCTTTTCTGTGCTGTTTGTTCAAACTACTCAACTCAGTGAGACACGGCATATAACCTCTACAGTTGTGGGTAAATCAAAAAAAGCAGCTGTCATGGCTCACTGCTGACCTGTCTTTTCACTGGGATTCATTTTATCAACTTGATAAATCTGTGATGTGTATATTTGCATATACTTTGTGTTTTGAGATGCCCAGGTCTACTTGAAATGCCCACAGATGTCCATGTTCTCTCTTTAAGACCAGCAACAGATGGCCAGGTAGGCCATCAGAATTTCACAAGACACCTAGAGAACTGGATCAAGGCCTTACAATTAGCAAAATGGGTGGTGTCTGTGGTGTCTGTGCTGTGCAGGGATGGATCTTGGACATGAATTTACTTCTACCCCATACCCAAACTGTAAGGACTATGATTGTCTTGGGCAGGAATAGTGAGCTTGTGTTCAAAGTGGACTTGGCTGTTGTTACAGCAAAGATTAGCTAAATCCATGAATCTTTTTACCTCCTGAAGGCACCTACATTAACTATTGTAACTCTGAGCAGTCTTCTTCTCCTCACATTAAATGTGTGAACCCCCCTGTCTTGGACCAGTAATATGTACCAGTGAATTTCCTATTGACATTAATTATTTTTCTGTTTTATTATCTTTTCCTGGAACTTGCTATCAGAGATAAGAAGTTGCAATTTTATTTAAGCTAACTAATTTTTGTGTAAAATAAGTTTTCCTTGGTTAAGGAGGGCAGAATTTCATGGAATGCCAACAGATGAAAATATTTCTCTGTGCCTGAAATAATGTTTGCAGATCCTCTCATTGCTCAACAGGTTAACCAAACCTGTGGCAATGCACTTCAGGCACTTGATTTCAGTTTCTCTGATCTAACATGAAGTTTGGAGAGTCACGTTTCTCCAGGGGGGATCTGTGTGGACTCCATGTCTTCAGGTTTCACATCCCTTGGCCACAGAGGTTGAGCATCGCCATGTTCTGTGTTGTGGAAATAGGTATGTAAGACCCACTTCTCCAGCACGCAGAGAGTAGGGCTGTGCAGACAAGCTCTGTGCAGACACAAAGCTGGTCCCGCAAACTATCTCCAGGGCCTGGCACTTAAGGATGAGAACATCCTGACAAAGCAGAAGGAATGACTTTGTTTTGGAAAAAGGCAATAGATAGAGAGATATTCAGAGGTGATAGTATTCTAACTAGTACTGTTCCCTCATTTTAGATGATTGTTATATGTAAAGGATTTGGAAAAACAATATTGACTGAATTGGACTTAAACCAAATTATGAAAGACTGCAATTTTCAGTGAACTGGAAAACCAGATTTATTTGTTCAACTAATAAATTATCATAGAATTAGAGTGTAAATAATTTATAGATGTACATAAGATTATCCAGCAATAATCCAGATACTCACAGACCTATTTGGTCACAGTGTCAAAATCCATTAGTAGAATTTTTTTGGTAAATGGTCTGGAAGGTGACGTAAATTACATTAAAGTCTGCTCCTAGATTCAGCAGACCTGAATCTGAATTCAGCATATTCTGTCTATGGTACTTCATCTCCCTTTTAATTTCAAGGGTAGCAGGGAGTTGGGTAGTCATTAATATATGTCATACTCATTGTTCCACTAAAATGATGATTTTACTCTAAGTGACTTTCATGTTTCTATGTACTATTGCAATAAAAATATATGTATTCTGCTCACTTCTTACCGGAATATCTCTTAGGACTTATCATTTGTTGCATTTGATTAATTCAACAACATTTCTACATCAAATCAACCACAGGCCAGTTTTTGCCAAAAGGAACTCTGCCCTTTGCTATTAAAGCATGTGGACCATAATTTGTTAGTGTTATTAAATTTGACAAATATAAATTTGTTAAATCAGAAGGCACGAGTCTTTGCTTTCTTAAATCATTTTGTAGTTTCTTTCTTGCTGCTTTCAATTTCTTCCAACAGCAGTCAAATTATTCTTGTCTAGCATTAAGATATGGCATTTTCTTGTCTAAAATAATAATCTATTTTCCAAATTACTTTTCATCTGAAGATCATGAAATTCTTTAATTTATGAAGCTTGCATTGTTCACCATTTTATAGAAAGATAAATAAGGAAAACTGGAAAGAACCCTGAGAAGTGACTGACTTGCTCAAAATACACTCTGTTTTGACACAAAACTAAGATAATACAGTGAAAACAGAGCTGTATCATTAATAAAGTTTTGCCTTAGCTTTTCTTTTCCTCCCAGTGATATTTTGAAATGCAGTTATTAGCCATATATGATCGCATCAGCTTAGACTGAAGTTATTCTTAGTTGATTTGAATGGTAAGATTTTGGCTATAGTTTTGCCCCTGGGTAGTTGTGGTAGAAAGAATGCCAGAAATGAAACTGCATCTTGCTTTTCATTTTGCCTTTTGGAAGAAATTGCTATCCGTTCAATGAAAATTTTCTCTCATTAACACACCAACCTTGTTTGCTGGAGCTTATGTGGTCATATGGAATATGGCTTAAAGTGGAATTTGGTCTGTTACATTTACAGCAGCTGATCTATAAAGATTTGTCCAGACAAGGTGCAGAGCTGCTCCTGGTCCTGTCCATGAGCGTTGCAGGACCACTTTCATACCACATATTTCTGACTTCCTCTGAAATCTTTCAGCATGAAACACACACAGCTCAGCCTGTTGCGTTCCCAAAGCTGGGGCAGAAAATATATCTTTTAGCATTAGCTTTTTACTGCTTATTTGGTTTTATGCTGTGGCTGTAAACTCCGTTTGTGTTTTATTTGCTGATCTGTTTTATTAAGTGCCTTCTGATGAACAAGAAGAAGCACGTAATAAAAACCAGCTGCAGTATGGTGACAACTTTTCTCTCTCAGTCACAGACCTTAAACTACCCTCTGGTGTGCTGCTACGCACAGCCCTGCCTCGTTTCTAACACTTGTTACTGAAATGTTCAGCTGGGTCCTGGCTGGCTCTTTTGGCTGAATTTACATTGTGTTTCTGTTGTGGGGTATCCACCCCTGGGATCTCTTTCTAGTTCATTTGTAGTTTCTTCCACACCACGCTCCAGAGGATAGATCTTATCTGGAGTAAATAGCATAGTCAGATAATGCATGAAAGCATGAGAAAATTTGCCTTTTGTAAGAATCTGCCCCTTAGGTGACAGCAGCAGATGCTGAAGTTCTGACTTAATTTTTCCTCCTTCAGTATGTGTGTAACACACAGAGTGTTTCATTACACAGTCAAGGCCCATTTAGTCATATTTCTACATCATCCAGTAGAATTTTCTACAGTAGTGTACTATGTGGTCAAATTTTAAATGCTAAGAAGTTTCTACTACTTGCAGTGAAACTCCTATCCAATATAATTTAAGAGGACCCCGTACCTCACTTTGCTTTGGTCTGATTGAGGAAAAGCCCCACGAGTTCCTGCTTATCCCTTTGGCAGTAGTGTTCTGGAGCCTGAGCACTAGGGTCTGTGCTCAGGCTGCCCAAGGACCTGCTGCTCCATGGGAAATGGAGTCATCTTTTCACAATACATTAGTTAAATGAAGGACAGCACGGGACTTCAATTTCTCGAAGGTCATTTTGGCTTCTCCTGGCAGTGACAATGCAGCAGGCAGTGCTTTCCTTGGCACACTTCAACATCCTCCTCAACACTCCAGGTCACGCATACCTCTTGCCAGTGCAGGAACTGCCTATGATGAGGCCATTGACATTGACAGACATCATCTCTTAGGCAAGAGGACAGAAGACACAGAAACCACTTGTGAGAATCTTCAGCAGGAGGTAGTTAAGGTATGTGGCAGGATTTAAATGGAGTTTAAACAGGGGATTGAGTTTTAGAGAAGCTGAATGACTGGGCTGGACAAAGCTTGCAAATTTCAATGAAAACTTCCATCAGGAATTTAACATTTCTATTCCTGACTCTTTACAAGTTAGATTTTGCTTTCTGGTTCAAATTTTACTTCAGTTAAAAGTTGAGTTGATGAGTGAGATTGTATTCTAACACAGCCCAAAGTGATTTTAATTCAGATGAGTGGTGTATGCAGTAGGACGCTGTTAGCTCTTAGCCTATACTTCTGCTACATTTTCAGAAACTTTGAGAAGCCTGCGGAGGTCTGTAATCAAAATATCAAACAATGACATATACATTTGGAAGGAAAAGAAATATACTGCTGCTTGTCATAGTGGTCCATCAACTACTTTCACTTTTAATATCTCTTTATTTGCTGTAAACTACTCCCAGAGGCTGGATCCAGTTTAGCATCGCTTAAGCATGGAATTTGAACCACCACCACTTCATACACACATAATTCATAAGAGGAAGTTATTCATAGAATCATAGAATGGCTTAGGTAGGAGGAGTCCTTAAAGATCATCTAGTTCCAACTTCCTGCCATGGGCAGGTTTTCCACCCACCAGATCAGTCTGCCCAGAGCCCTGTCCAACCTGGCCTTGAACGCCTTCAGAGATGGGGCATCCATAACCTCTCTGGGCAGCCTGTGCTGGTGCCTCACCTCCTTCTCAATGAAAAATTTCTTCCAAATATCTAATCTAAATCTCTCCTCTTTTAGTTTAAAGCTATTCCCCCTTGTCCTATCACTATCAGATTGTGTAAAAAGTCGGTCCCCCTCCTTGTACGCTCCCTTCAAGTACTGGGAGGCTGCAGTGAGGTCTCCCCAGAGCTTTCTCTTCTCCAAGGTAAACAAACCCAGCTCCCTCAACCTTTCTTCACAGGAGCAGTGCTCCAACAATCTGACCCACTCCAACAGCTCCATGTCTTCTTGTTTTGGGGGTACCAGCCCTGCACACAGGACTTCAGATGCTACCTTACAAGGGCAAAGTAGAGGGGGACAATCACCTCTCTCTCACTACTGATGAGCCCACTTCTGATGCAGCCCAGAATACTGTTGGCCTTCTGGGCTGCAAGCGCACACTCCTGGCTCATGCCCAGCTCTTAATCCATGAGGACCCCCAAGTTCTTCTTCGCAGAGCTTCTCTCAATGAATTTTTCTCCCAGTCTGTTCTCACATCTGGGATTGTCTTGACCCAGAGAAGCTGTGGATGCCCCATCACTGGTGGCATTCAAGGTCAGGCTTGATGGGTTCCTGGGCAGCCTGATCTAGTGGCTGACAAGCCTGCCCATGGGAGGGGGGTTGGAACTAGATGATCTTTGAGATCTCTTTGGGTCCAAGACATTTTATGATATGATGATTAAGTAAGTGCAACACCTTGCACTTGGTCTTGTTAAACCTCATTAGATTCTCATGTGCTCATGAGTTATTCCCTGCTTTTTTGTGCTTAATCACCTTCTTTTACATGGTTGCAAAATGTATTGCTATATTTGTGAGCCTTGGATCCTTTTAGGACACTACAATGGTCTTAAACATCTGAAAATGACTGTGGAAAATTAATGAAAAGTCATTTTGCTTACACAGCAACTACTAACAGCAGTAGACAAATTCAGTTTTTCGTGGCCTCAAAGTATCACAAGAATGTAACACAATTATAACTTTTTAGGACTGACCTGATGTAATTTAATATTAGCACTAAATTAAATTAATCTTCTTTAACATTTCAGTATTGCAACATCTGTACCAGTTTTTATTTTTATGCTTGCATCATTTAAAATTACATTAGCTAATTTGCTTCACTGAACCTACGTGAAAAGAGATGCAAATCATAAACTTTCTATCATTAATAAATGTCATTAATCATAATAGATTCCTTAATCATAACATAAGCCCACTGCAGAGGGAGTGGCTCCAGTCAGAGCTGGGACCTTCTGAGCACTTAAGAAAAAGCACTTGAGTGTAATGATTTCTACCACTGTACCTTTTTTCATTTTTTTTCAATTAGAAGGACATGTATGCTAGTAAAGATGATATTTTCATTACATTCTATTTTAGTATTAGATTATATATGAAAAGTATATATACTGTGCGGTCCAGAAGTTTTGTACTCAGCATATTTGCTTTGATCTTAAAAGTGATGGTGCCTGGCACTAAGGGAATTGTGCATGAGGAGAGCAGGAATGTGCGTTAACGTGTTGATAACAGACATAACATGGTAAGACTGTCCACTGACTCAGGCCTAAGTCAGCCACTACTTTTACATCTGGCTGATTTGAGCATCCTAATGTTGGAGTTGACTCTAAAAACAAAGTTCTTTGCAATAATTTCTTCTCATCTGTGGCTATTAGTCACAATGAATATGAGCAACTTTTAAGATCTTCTGTTTCTCAGTGCTCTTAAAAACTGCGTACATTTGAGGGGAAAAAACAGATTTGGAAGCCAATCAATTTAAAAACATTTAAATTGATCTTAATCACTTTTTCTCCTATCGTTCTTGTAAGAAACACAAGAATCGCCTTTTCTCCAAAGTTCCAATGTAATTGAATTTATGAACATTTAAAAATTCTTTCATCATTCATCCAAATGGAAATGCCTGCTCAGAGCTAACATTAACTTTCTTTTTGCATTTGTTTATGTTTTGAGCATACAAAGTTGATAGGAAGATATTTTGCTTGATATTGTTATCCCAGTGGATGTTCTTACTCTCTTAGAGCACTTCTGTCCTGTTACAAATTCCTCTCTGTATTTCTCCAAAGTAAAAGACATTCTACTTCTCTTGCTTTTGAGTAACTGTTATTGTTTCAGAGCCAGACAGAAACTAGCTGTAAGAAAAATCAGCACTGTAAAAAAACCTGTTTGAATATCACCCTATTTAACTGTCTCCCATGTCCTCTGCATCCCAATGAATGTGGACTGTCTTCAGAATTAAGAACTTCATCTGACAGAAGCTCTTACCTTTCCTTAGGGGCTACAGGTGTGAACCTGAGGGACTGCTTTGACAAGCTGAGTTCAGAGGTGCCGATGGAAACACAGAACTCTACTAAGTTTGATTGGAAGGGACTTCAGTGGTCATCTCCTCCCTTCTCCTACTTCATGTAAGGCAGATGCCAACAAAGACTAGACCAAGCCAGTACAGCCTGTAATGAATATCTGACATCTCTCTGGAGAACATGCTTCAGCGCTGCATCTCTCCCAAGTGAGAAAGTTCTCCTTGATGCACAAATGGAACCTTGCAAGCCACAGTTTGTGGCTGTTGCTCCTTGTCATACCATAGCCAAGAAGAGTTTGGCTCTCGCATTTTTTAATTCCCATGCAGACATTTGTAGACTGCTGTAAACCACCTCTTCCTCATTCTTAACAAGCCTATGTCTCTCATACAACTTGTGCTCCATGTCCCAGCTCTCTCAGTAACCTTCCTCCAGTGCACTTCAACTTGCTCATATCCCTCTTAAATCAGATGGTCCCAAAAGTGAGAATCCTGAAGTCCTGTCTCAAAACTAGTCTGTCTGTGGTTCCATGTAAATCGTTTTGTAAGTTAGGCATTGCAGTGTCTTAAATGTATGGCCAGCATGATTCAAAGCACTGAGGTGTCTGCCCAGTATACCTATATATTCAAGAGAGACAGCCACCCCTGAAGGTCTCTCAATAATGATCAAGTGTGGAGCATTTATTTGCCTCTGCTGACTGCACGGGGAACCTTCATCCTTCAACAGTCTTCAGCACTCTTTCACGTTGAGCAGGGAGCTGTGTGAAGCAAACCAATGGCACAGGACTGCACCAAAAATGGCATTTGGCTCAGAACTGCACAGCAGATGCCTTGGTCCTCTGAGGAGCTGGGACAAAAGGTCATCCTCAGCCTCAGTCTCACTGGAGAGAAGGAGTATGTCTCAGTCCTGCTCAAAAGCTTTAGGATGGTGAACAACTCCAATTGGATGAATACTAGGTAGAAAAATAACCAAACACCACAGTTGTGATTCATTTCTTTTTAAGTGAAGTTTCTGACATTTCTCAGCACAATATATGGATTATAACTGACCAAGACTCAGAGGCTATGCTGTGGTTTAACCTGGCAGCAGCTCAGCACCATGCAGCCATCCCCTCACTCTCCTCTCCTAGAAGGATTGGGGAAAGAGTCAGTAAGAAAAAAGAGAACACAGTAGAACTCATGAGTTGAGCTAAAGAGCTATTTACTAAGATAGAGAAAGGGAAAATAATGATAGTAATGATAGTAATGATAATAACATAATGTGTATTTATGAAACAAGTGCTGTACAAAGAAAGTGCTCACCACCCCCTGACCAGTGCCCAGCCAGTCTTTAGTAGTGGCTGCCTATCCCTGGCCAACACCCCTCAGTTTTTAAAGATTTTTCACACGATGTCATATGTTATGGAATACCCCTTTGCCCGGTTTAGGTCTACTGTCCTGGTTCTGCCCCCTCCCAGCTCCCTGTGTCCCTTCAGTACCCTTCTCTGGCAGGACACTATGAGAAACTTAACCATCCTTGGCTCTCTGCTGCACTGCTCAGCAACAACTGAAACATCAGTGTGTTATCTACATTGTTTTTCTCCTAAAACCAAAACATAGCATCATACCAGACACAATTAACGAAAAAAAAAAACAACTCTCTGTCTGGGCTGAATCCAGGACAGGCTAACTTCTAATATTATAGATGCACAAAGCCATAGTTTGTCCTTGACATTTCTGAGCTAATAGAGTGATGAAGATAGCCTCTGAATTTCTGCTTTGTTTAGTGCTTTGGGATGTTTCATTCGACACTGGGAATGATTGGTAATGTTCATTCTGTCACATTTCTCTCTCTTTTTTTTTTTCCTAAGAATAAATTGTTTTTCAGGTATTGTACACTGGATTTGGTAATTTCAAAATCTTCTGAATAGGTGCAGACTAGACAGACATGACACTGCAGTCATTCAAAAATAAAAAGTAGGCTATTTTCAAATAAATCTGCTCTCCTCCAGCAGTAATGAAGCTAGATGATCATTCCCTTTCTTTAATGGTGATGTTTTCCCACAGGACAAACTGCAACTTCATGCATTTTTAATAGAAAAAATATTTTATTTATTTTTGCTATGCTGCTAGCAGCAACAAAATTGTTATTCTAATTCTTATGGTATAATTCATTTAATAATTTAAGGTGAAAGTCCAATCCTTCTACTTATGTTGAATAGTAAATTGCAATGCAAATAGGGGGTTACAGGTATATTGTGCAAACAGAGGAAAAAGATGGGAATTGAAAAGATTGCAGGAATTGGAGATAATTTAATAAATATGCTCCATAAACCACATAATCTCTATTACAAATTTTAATATGTACAAATGCTGTGAAAAGAGTAAGAAATGGTTTCAGAAATGTACTTAAAACAAATTGTTTCACTACTCATTGCCTAAATTAAACTATGTAATGGAATTTTTCTTTCCAGATCTCAATATATATTTTCATCCATCATCCACCCATGAAAGACTTCCTTTTCTTGGTTCCTTGTGTACTGAATTTGTTTTCAGATCTCTGTAGGTCCCTTAAAGTTCTGAAAAGGATTGCGTGGTATGATATCACAGAATCATAGAATCATTTAAGTTGGAAGGGACCCTTAAAGGCCATCTGGTCCAACTCCTCTGCAGTGAACAGGGACACCTACAGCTCCATCAGGTGCTCAGAGCCCCGCTCAGCCTTGAGTGGTTCCAGGGATAGGGCACGCACCACCACTCTGGGCAGCCTGTGGAGTGCTTCACTACCCTTAGCGTAAAAAAACCTCTATTAACGTATATGTAAGGTAATAAGCTGATAAAAAGTAAAAGGACAAAATGGTTACAATGGAAGAGATGCATTTCAACATCCAGAACGGCAGTAACTAGTTATGATTTACCCACCTAATAAATATTCTTATCTGAGCAAACTTTTTTTCTAACTGTTTAAAGGATGTTCTATTGCTGCAAGCAAAAATTGCATGTTTTGAACTCCAAAAAAAATATGACTGAGCTCTATTCTACGTGATCTTATCTAGGCCAGGTAAAGTGAAGCAGTTAATGGTGTCTGATAGTATGAAACTTTACTTTCATTTGAAGCTTGATCTCCCCCTACTCCTGTGCCATATGGAGATCTGGCTGTAGCTGCACTGTCACGTATGTGGTTGCACGAGAGCTCCTCTGGAGTGACCGCTTTTCTTCCAGGACCTCACCAATTCCATATTACTTCATGCCTTTCTTTAACATGTTTTTTTGTCCCCCATGGTTTCCATAAAAATGTTGGTTCAGATCCTTAGTGTTGTCTAAAAATTTTAATAATTTCCAGCCTAAATTTATTCATAGCCAATTTATACCCATTTGTTCTTGTGTCAGCATGGCCTTTAGCTTAAACAGTTGTTTTCCCTGCCTGATATTTACATTCCTGGAATGCTTGCAAAGAATGGGAGTGAAGACAGAAACTGACAGATGGCTATTGCTTAACCTGTAATTTGTATTAATTATAATAATTAATCAGTTTTTTGGAGTTCAGTATGGTGTGGTTGAACAGGATTGAGTATCCAGCTAAAAGTCCTTAGCATAAAAATTGTCGACGGGAGAATTTGAGTTAGTAAATAAATCAGCAATCGTAGTAGTAAATGTTTGCTAATAATTGCTATTACTAAGCTGAACCAAAACAAATCTACAAAGAGAAAGAAGTGATTCAAACAGACAGAGTCTGCATTACTTTATCTCTCAATGGACCACACAGGATGCTGATAAATAGTTACTGCTCTGTGGGTATCTTTCCCCCAGGGGCTGAGGAAGACCTTTAGGGATATGTCTGCGTTGCCATGTGTTCTTGGATCAGGAGTGCAGTTCTGAAGTAAAAATCTCCTGTTTGTCCCTGGTGCCTATGCTTTGGCTCCCAGGACAGAGCTGTTGTGGAGAGTGCCTTGTACTCCTGGAGATGAGGCAGAATGGGGCAGTGCATGCAGAGCCACAGCTGGAGCACTCGTCTGCCAGAGGAGCAGTACAGCAGACCAAAGGCAAATTGCCTGCTGTTCTTCTAGTGTGGATGTCAGGACCTCAGGACAACACAGGTTGATCCATCAATCCACTTCTGTTGGTCTTTAATTGATGGTAATGCTGATGACAATATCTTTATTCCCACTTTAATTTCAGATAGGTTTAATTAGATTTTTATTTCCCTTCTTGTGCTCCACCTAATTTCTGAATTATTATCTTTAGTTGTTAAACACCCATCAGCATTTCTATGAATGCTTACATGTATTAAGCTGCTCTGCACAGAGGCAGCATGGGCACAGGCCTGGTTTTCATGGGTCCTGATGGCCCCATGCTGGCTCTCTCCAGAGTTCTGGCATTTGCCCTTATTACAGTGTTGTCTCTTTTGGATATACATGGACCTTGTTCATGTTTGCAGGGTTTATTGTCTCTTGTTTGTTTTGTGTAGGACCATGTACAATTTTCTAAAATGGAAACAGCAAAATGTTTTAACTTCTGTTCACAGTACACTTAGAAGGGAGGCTGCAGTCTTGTCAGCTCATTGGACTCACCCTCTCCCTTCCCATTCTATGCTGTCACAGGAATGTGGACATCCTCTACGAGCCCTGTTCAACAGAGTTATCTTCTGATATCTGTCTGCCTATGAGAAAAAAGCTTAAGGGTATTGAGTGATTAATATTAATTGATTTCTACTCCATAATGATCTGGACATTGATTCTGAGAGATTACCTTCAGCGTGGCCTTTGGAATTTTTAAATCTTGCTTCTGAGGAAAAATTTGGACCTACACAGTTACTCTCAGCCAGTGTCTGAAGAGCACTCCCTTCCTTTCCCCATTTCTGTTTTCTTGTTTCATTGAGCTTCATTCTTACCTGCACGTTTCTCTGTGAAGAAATATATGCAGTGTTTTAGTTCAGGATACTGTAACAATAGCCCCAGTGCAGATATATTTTTGGGTAGTTACACACTAAAGAATTCAGTTCACCACTTCCTGAGGAAGCAGGCAATAAATTATGAATAGCTGCTATTGAGGCAGCACTGTTCATCCAAGGCATTAAGTCAGTTAAGGATAGTGGAGAGGGAACTACAGTGATTATAAAACCTGCAACTCTCTGCTGCCCGAATGCCTACATAAAGACTGAAATTAGATTTTATGTTTGAATGTAAAAAGAAAGGAAAAAAAAAAGAATTTGCCTGTGTGACAATATTGACAACAGATGAGGAATTGGCAAGGCTGACTTTGGCAAGTCAGAATAACCTCTGTAATTTCCAGTTGTTTGGCTGTCTGCCATGGAGGTACATTAACTGTGAAACTGCTGACAATCCTCTAGGGCAGAAGAGAGTGTGCAGATTTAGAAATGACAAGTTCAATTGCAAGTTCTGTAGTAGTTAAAAGGTTTTGTTTTTCCTCCTTACTGGATTTTCCTCTACCTCCTCAGTTTCTACCTAGAGTTTCCCCTTCTTACTCCCAATGCACACTTTCAATTCTTTGCCCTAATTTTTATCCTCTGTTTCTTAAGGGCTCTTTGAGTCAAGTGGTTCCATTGCATCCTTGACCCAAGTGGAAGGGTTGGAACTTGGCTGAAGAAGGGACAGTGGGGAATTGGCAGAGGCTCCAACTCTCCCGAATGCATTACCAGCTCAGGGATCATAGAATCACAGAATCATAGAGTCACTGAAGTTGGAAAAGACCTTTAAGATCATCCAGTCCAACCAATATTGCCCACTAAACCACGTACCTAAGTACTGTATCTACCCTTTCCTTAAATACCACCGTGGATGGTGACTCCACCACTTCCCTGGGCAGCCTGTTCCAATGCTGTACCACCCTTTCTAAGAATAAATTCTTCCCAATATCCAATCGGAACCTCCCTTGGCACAACTAAAGGGCATTTTCTCTTGTCACAGAATCATATTGGAAGATAGTACCTGATCTAGGGCTCCCTCAGGATGAAGCATAGTCAGTCACTGTACATCAATGAAAATGCCATAACCCAGTCATCAGAGAGAAACTGAAGGGATAAAGCTGGACAGAATCTTCAGAGAAACAATAATGCTGAACTGGCTACAATGTTTTTTCTTTACTGTCTTACATGTGGGGCTTTATGTCTTCCTTTCTTCTCCAAATCTGTAAAATATCCATTCTTAAAACTGCAACAGCTCATGCTATCCCACCTAACACGATCAATTTCAAAAAGTCTGGTACAAAATTCAAAAATCTTGCAGTGAAACTGCATTGATCAGAACAATATTTTGACTTTATCCTCTAAGAAATGGGGATGTTTTGTGGAGATTTACAGATCAATTCACTCCAAAGCAGAATGTATTAATCTACACCTCTAAAGACTGATAAAGCTGTAATCAGATAAAAAGATGAAAACCTGAAGCTACCTCTAGTGCTTGTATGTGACTAAAAAAAATCTAAGACTAATTATATGACAATTGCAATGTGTAAGTTAAAGTATGCAGGGTTAGAGAAATCCCCTGTATCTTAAGAGAAGCAGAATAATTTACCTGAGCTTGTATTTGAAAAGGTGACTTTTAAAGTAGAAGGTCTTGGAAGTGAGGAGCCATTTGTGTTGTGTGTTTTGTCCACTATGGGAGAAGCAGCTTCAGTTTTTGAGGCTGGCTTGCGTTCAGGGAGTTCAAAAATTCCAACAGATATGTGCTATTGGGGAAGCAAAAGGTGGAGTGAGTATGAACAGGTATTGTGAATAAACTGAACTAGGGAGAAAGCTGAGTACTACAGCTAGGGGGAACGAGGACAGCTCTGGCAGGAAAATACAAAAGAGAAAACTAAGAGAGAGAAGAACAAGAATTTCTTGTCTATTCACATCCCCTAAAAGAGGCACATGGTTAGGTTTCCCCAGCAGAGGCAGTCAGAAGATGGAAAGGACCACACTGCTGGCTGTCCAGGGTGTCTGGTTTCAGGTGAGCCCTGGAAAAAGCACTGCTGGGGCATGTTCTGTACATGCAACTATGTTATGTCTCAGGTAGGTTTTATGTGACAACCTGGAGAAAAGCTGGATTTTCACTTTAAGGATTGCATTGATAGGCTGTGTTCTTAACTGTTTTCAATTTTGCACTTTATGGAGAAATGACGTTTTGTTCACGAAAATAAAAAAACTTTTGGTCCCATGAAAGAATATAGCATACGCACACTACATTTGTCACTGTGCTATGCAGGCAACTTGGAAGTGAAAATGATAAAGGCAGGCCACAGCCCAGATGAGCCAGTGTCATAGACAGTATCCAACATGTAGAGCAGAATTCCTCTGCTTTGTCTTTCATTTATCCATATAATGCTTAGCACACAGCAGTTTGCATCCCTGATGAGACTGATACTAAAACATAAATTAAGAATATATTCCCTGTTTTTTTAATTTACTCCTTATTTTCTTAAATAAGTGGTATGTTGACATTAACTTTTGAGAAAGAACTTCCAGGTTGAAACAAATAGAGTAAGTGAACACACAAAGGAGAAGAAATCCTCCCTCTTAGGTACTTCTATCTGGTATGTTTGTCTGTAGACCAGTCCAGAAAGAATTTGACATAAACGCACGGCCTGTTACCTGTCAACATAAATCCTGTTGACGGCTTACAGGCAGTCTCTGTATTGGTGGCATGGTACTCCTTTGTACTAACTGTCTTGCAGACCTCTTCTAAGAGAGCCAAAAATTCATGGGTTGGTTTGGTCAGACTAAGCGCACAACGTGGTAATGGGCAAAGCATCCTGTTTTGAAAGAGATAATTTCTAAATTGTCACTGAAGAAAATACGTGGGTTTGACTGCAAAGCACTAGGTCATTCAGTCGCATAAGGAGCAGGCATGAAACCAAAGGATACATAAATTTTTCCTACATCTGACCACTTTCTAAAGATATCCAAGAAGGGGGAAAATTCCTAATGTAATAAACACATCAAATACTTGTTTGTTGTGCAATTGGAGGGAACAGATGTACTTTTCTAAGAAGCAGGGACTGTCCTGCTGAATTTGGCTTCTTGTGTCTCCATGTGACCTTGGGAATATGCCCCTTTTTGAATTTCACTCTGTTGTTCACTAGTAACACAGGACATATGATTTTCCATTAATGTATTGGCTGATCTCATGTGAACTTTCAAAAACTAGAAGAATTTGTCTGTTACACTCTTGCAAAACCAAAAGCATGAAAAGAAGCCAATCTGTAGGCAATGCACAAAACATTTTGTTTCCTGAATGCTGATTATGGTCCTTAGATTACAATTTTTTAGTAACATAGGATTTGCATAGGAAAGAGTGCTGATGAATGTGTTATATTAAGATACTGAGAAAAATGAGTGAGGACTGGCAAGAATTGTACCCTAAATTTAACCATTAAGCTGTTTGGATTCTCTGTTACTGTTAGGTTCCTTGGCATGAGATGGATCAGCAAGGAATGGAGCTGTGTGAGGATTTTCATCAGTAACTGCAGAGTGAAGGCTTTCTGCTGCCATAGGGGCAGTCACCATGGCTGGGATTGTCTTTGGGTGTCTAAAGAGCAGTCCTCTAAATAAAAAGTTACCTTCAGGGTTTCCTTTATAGTCAGTGAAGTAGGTCAGATTAACCATTTTTTGGATATGCATGCATTAAATAAAATCATAGAATGGCTTGGGTTGGAAGGGACCTCAAGAATCATCAAGCTCCAACCCCCCTGCCGCAGGCAGGGCCGCCAACCTCCACATCTAATACTAGACCAGGCCGCCCAGGGCCTCATCCAGCCTGGCCTTGAACACCTCCAGGGATGAGGCATCCACAACCTCTCTGGGTAGCCTGTTCCAAATACTTGGCTTACAGAGAGATGAACCTTTTCTGGAGTGTCTATTCCTTTCTTTTGACTGAAGAGGCAGTACTGAGAGATGAGCCTGGGTGGAGAAATCTCCACTGAATGTCCTGGGTGAGATGAATTCCCCCCCACTGCTTATCTCCAGTCCCAACTCAGTACCAGACATTTTTTTTCCATGTCTATTTACTCATCTTATTCCACTGTGAAATGATCAATTATATGTGGGTTGCTCCAAAAGTAATGCCTCCTATTTATTTCTGTGGAACAACAAATACAAAGAGCACAGTAACACTAGTTGATAGAGCAAATTTTCAGCTACAAAACACTGGTTTTCAGCATAATACCATCATTGCCCAACATATGTGGATGAGCTGATTGAGATGCTCTTCATTTTGTGGTGTGACATCTGTGTATGGCTGTCTGCTGTTGCCGCTGCTGAAGTGCACCACCCGCCACCTCACTGTGCTGATATCCACTGCGTGGTCTCTGTAGATGTTCAGCAAGAATCGATGACTGTCAATGGGTGCCATTTTTTCAGCATGGAAGAATTCAGTTCCACACCTTAGCTCCGTATGCACTTCTATATACGACACCATTTTTTTCAGACTGTCCCTCTGCTGCTATCTGTCACACAACAACAAAATGTAATAGGATCTTGGTGGGAAGGATCAACCTCTACTGCCATATCATCAACACCCACTTCTGGCGTTGTGGACCAGCATCACAAAATAGGAGGCATTACTTTCAGAGCAGCCCTCATATTACAGCAGCTGCCAAAATAGGTTAGAAGCAATACACAGACAGACAGAACTTGTCCTACAAAGGTTGGAGCTGAAGGGTAGATAGAAAGGAAGGGACTCGTGCATGCATTTTATGTTTCATATATTATTCTTTTGAAATTAATTAGATATAAATTATATATATTAACAGTCCCCAATGTCTCTTCTGTTAGTAGCTATAAGCTAGCTTTTTGAATAAGAAGTACTTTTGCTTTGCAGCATAAAACTTCTGTACAACTCATTTTGGGAAAGTACAGTCCCATGTTTTAAGCAACGTTCTTGCCTTTTTTTAATGCAGACACGACGAGGATTTCTAAAACTTTGATCTTAGTTAAATACCAGAAACATTTGTTGAACAACATTTTATTGAAAGTTTTGCAAAATTACAGGTAAAATCCTTGCATCTTAATAGACACCAAAGAAAATATTTTGTGGAAGAGGGAAACAATCTAACACTTCAGCAGTACTATCCAGGTACACTTGGAGAGAAAAGGACTTGGCAACTTTAATTTCCAGAGGAAGGCTTTCATTATGAATAGCAAATAACCACATGGTTCAGTAGACACTGGCTGCATTGTTTAAGTTGCCTGCCTGAGTGGTGTCAGTACATACCAGTGTTAGCTTCAAAAACATAAAGTAAGAGAAAAACTTCAATAATAAGAAAACCTTTGTTTGGTCACCTTTCATGTCACTTTTAAGCAATTTATTATCTGTTTCTGGACAATCTCTTTTATTTCCCCTTCCTTCCTATTTCATTCCCTCCCTTTCAGTACATTTGTCTACTTTCCCCCTCTGACATCGTCTCACAAAGGAATGATCATACAGAAGCTTAATGGGCACTCCATAGCTGTTCCCAGCTGTGGACTTCAAGTCACTTCAGAGGTCATAAAACTGTTTGCTCCAGATCCAGAATTTACACTTGAATCTAGCTTGCGTGAGAGACCAAATAAAAGCCCTGCCTGCAGCAGGGTGGGAGCCGGACTCTGACTCAGATGTAACTGGCTCACGTCCTCATTTTCCTGTTATTAGCAAAAGAGCTAATCTGACACAGATCTCTTGGCAACTTCTTTCCTTTTCACTGGTCTACTTTATGATGTAATGGGATGGGATGAAAGCTCAAGTGGGAGATAGCAGCTGCTCACACCCACACAGCCCAGAGATGTGCTCCGGATCCTTGGGACTCTTACACTCTTGTGCAATTGAACACACCATTCATATAAAATGGCAGCTTTGATTTTTTTCTCTTGAATGATATTAGACCTTTGTCTAGCCATATACTGTTGACATGTTCTACTTCTAAGCAAACAGCCTCATATCTAGATGACTGATGCAACAAAAGTGGAGTCACTACACCTGGATGTTTTTATGAAATGTATAGATGTGGCACTTAGGGAGATGATTTAGTGGGCATGGTGGTGATGGGTCAGAAATTGGACTAGATGATCTTAGAGGTCTTTTCCAACATTAATGATTCTATGATTCTATGAAAAATTCCTGAGACAAACAATCAGCCAGGATCACTTAGCAGAACATGTCTTTGTGGAGAAATGTTTAAGGTAATGACTTTTTTATCACATTGGCTTCCTGCAGAAATTGTTCTCTAGAAGATGAATTTGATGATTCTTTCCAGTAGACTTGTTTAGTTAAGACTGACACTGAACAAAGTGCCAATACTGACAGAACAGACTATATAATCACTGAGAGTACTGTCAGGTTCCTACCCTACTCCCAACAGTAGAATCATGGAATCATTTAGGTTGGAAAAGACCTTCAGGATCACAAAGTTCAACCATCAACCTTACCTACTGAGGCCCACCTCTCAAATATGTCCCTTAATGCCACTTTCACATATCTGTTAACTACTGTCAAGGGTGGAGAATCAGCCACTTCCCCTGACAGTCCATTCCAAGGCCTAAGTACTCTTTCTGTGTAAAAATTCTTCCTAATTTTTCCTGATTCTCCCTAGCTCCCCTGGCACAACTTGAGACCCTTTCCTCATGTCGTACCACTTGTCATCTGAAAAAAGAGACCAACACCCTCCCCACAGCAACCTCATTTCAGTTAGTTGTCAAGAGTAACCGGGCCTACCTAGTCATTGTAACACCAACAGCCTTAACAACTTTGCCAGAAACCTTTAGCACATTTCTTTTAAAATTATTCTTTTTTAATTCACTATGCATTACAGATATATCTCAACATCAGATCCTGCATCAGGTCAGCTGCCGACTGCTCAGAACCTGGCTATATTATACCTTTGTCTCCTGTGCTGCAGATTGATAATCTGTACAGTTTGTGGTTCACTGAGGAATCTATCTTCACTCACCAGTGCAATGTTTTCAGTATGCAATGGAACCTGTGGTGCAGGAAGTATTTAATTACACTTTTGGTTGATAAAATGAGATTACACATGGAAAGAAATTAAAAAGAACTAGATCTTGCCCATGGAAGTAAGTTTCACACAAAGATGAATCTAAATAGATATCAACAATGAATACCACATCAAGTAAGTTATCTTTTTTTCTAATGTCCCGTCTAAGCAGTATTTTTGAACACGAACACTGGAGTCTGGCAAACATGATGAACATCGCACTGCAGTTCTCATAATCATCTGTGATGCCACTCTATTTTTAAGAGTTTTTATACACCTGAAAATCACAGTACAAAGGAGAGATGTTTATCTATTGTCTGCTCTCTGTAGAGAACTCTGGTTGCCCTCAATATGATGTTAACAGACTCTGGGCCAGAACACCATTTTTCACCATGTAAAATGGTCTCTTTCCACTCAGGATGCCCTAGCTTCTCTAAGTTCTCCTCACAGGCCTTGTAGGCACGTTGTGGATATAAGATATGGCATATAAGCAGCATCTGGAGGCCAGAGTACATTAACAACATGATTGAGATATAAGGCTAAATTTAGGCACCAGAAAGACACCTCCCGTCTTTACTGATTTGTTCCAGAAGTAAAAGGAAATGGCATTTATTTTACTTAAGTGACAATAATAAGAAAAGATTTTGAGTCAAGTGAAGCTTTTATCTATTAACAATTAATGTATTGACGCATTAAGTTACATCATATTGTGTAGAATGTTTCTTTCTATTATTTTTTGTTATCAATGCATTGGAAGTGATGTGACTTCCTGTTCCAGTGCGTGTGTAGTGTAATACAAACAAGAACAGCTATTGAGTATGACTCCTAAGGAAATTGGTGTTTGTAGTTTGGGGAAAAAAGGGTACTACACAAAATGAGAAAGCCAGTATCCTGGGCAAGGAAGTGCACTGTGCAGAAGACTTGGATTTCAGTTTTTGACTGCACCCTTGGGGCCCATAGCACACATTTTTGGAAGAGCACAAAGCTGGCAGCACAATCCCTTGCAATATCTGGTTTCTGGTTCAGTTGGTCCCAGGCTGGCCCTTTGCACAGGTCTGAGCAGCCTGATTTTGCTCCATCCCATGCTGCTGGCAGCAGCCATGGTGACGTGAGTGCTTTCTGACAGAGGGTTGCCCTGGCCTTGACTTTCCATCTGATGCTAACAGCCTGAGCACAACATAGGAGATGTCCGGCTGGCACTGAGCCATGGGAGAATTCCCTCTGCTCTTGGCTGCCCACCAGCACAGAGCTGCTGTGTTCTCTCAGCATGCTGAGAGGCCTCCACATCAGTATATTCTCCATGAGATGAGTGGAGATATTTACTGAATTCCTTCTTTTAATTTGATGGATTTAATGGAACAACATGTCAAACATTTCAGTGAGTTAATTGCCTTCCTCATGAAGACAAAGTTTTTTCTTGTTAATAAGCAAAGACATATCAGACTAGCTAATATAAAACAGTAACTTGATTAAATTAACTTTTTGGTAATTTTCTTATCATGCAATATTTTCATTAATGATGTGCATGAAGGGATAAGAGTCCACCCCACCAAGCTGCTGACAATACAAAGCTGGGAGGAGTGGCTGATGCACCAGAAGGTTGTGCTGCTGTTCAGCAAGACCTGGACAGGTTAGGCAGAGAGGAACCTGATGAGGTTCAATAAGGGCAAGTTCAGAGTCCTACGCGTGGGGAGGAATAACTGCATGCATCAGTATAGGTTAGGGGATGACCTGCTGGAGAGGAGCCCTGAGAAGGTCCTGGAGTCCCGGTGGACAACAGGTTGGCCATGAGCCAGCAGTGTGCCCTTGTGGCCAAGAAGTCTAATGGTATCCTGGGACACATTAAAAAGAGCCTGGCCAGCAGGTCAAGGGAGGTGATCCTCCCCCTCTACTCTGCTCAGGTGAACCCACATCTGGAGTACTGTGTCGTGTTCTGGTCTCCTCAGTTCAAGAAAGGCAGGCAGCTATCAGAGAGAGTCCATCAGAGGGCCACAGAGTTGATAAAGGGCCTGGAGCATGTCCCACATGAGAACAGGCTGAGAGATCTGGGACTGTTCAGCCTGGAGAAGAGAAGGCTGAAGGGGGATCTTATCAGTGCTTATAAAAATCTGAAGGACTGGAGTCAGTGGATGGGGCCAGGCACTTTTCAGCAGTGCCTTCCAACTCCTATGATTCTGTGATTTTGTGAACTGCGGGGGGAATGATCAAGTAGGTACGTCAATATTACAGTAAAATGCAGGAAGATATTGAAAGTTTTAGTTTGTACATTTTCAAGGGAAAGGATGAAAGGCTGAAGGAAAAGATGAAATCGGAATTACAGAGGAAAAAAATATTCAAAATGAAGCCTGTTACACTGAGAATCTTGATGAGGACTAAACTTTCCAAATGAAGCCAGAAATCTGTCATTAGTCTAAAATCTGAAAAGCATCTAAAATAAAAAGTTGTTCTTAGTTTAGTTACAATAATGCTTATTGTAACCAATGCTTAAACTAATACTTGTAGAGAAGATTACTCTGAGTGCTGATGTATACAAATATTCCACTATATGCCCCTATCCCCAGCTGTTCTGCTCACCCACTCGTTGTTACCCTCTGCCCCCAGCCTCTGAGGAGATAGTGCAGGCAGTTTTCAAGAAGTCTATAGTGTTGATATTCTGCAATTTGTTTATACACTAACACAATACGCTTACCTTATTTCCAGTGATTCCCAATTCCATATTTCATTTGTTTTTCTATATACTTTTACTATCCCTAAAAATTGTTTTACTAGACACACATGGTTACACTCCCACAGTAATTGACCAGTAATTGTTCACAGACAATTGTGTTTACAGTCCTTGTGTTTTTGATATGTATCTGTGGCTATACCATGCTAAACTTTTATTCTCAGATCATAGCCAGTTCATTCTTCACAGGGAAATTACTTGTTATCATTGCCTATTAGTTAGCAGTAGGCACTGCACCACACAATTGCACATGGTTTAGCTGAAGTTAAAACAATTTAGAACAGAGCTATCTGCCCACTAGACAATTGCTGTCATGGCTTTAACATGCTAGAATTATCTCAAGCTAATAGAACTGTGGAGGAGTCTGGATAACATATATAGCTGAGTTAATGGTTAACACAAAGCCCGTGGCCTCTTAGTAGCAAAGACAAAGTAATTTTTACTTGACTATAGGGCTCATAATTTGGTTAGGAAATTAATGTGAAGGTTTTCTGAAAGTCAAGGATGAACGCAGTTACATTTGAAGACCTGTGCATAGATGGCCAGTTTCTGTTGGTGGAAATATTTACAGAAAATAATTTTAAATATCTTAGTCTTGAACTGAATTCCACCCCAGGATGGAATTGTGCTGATGAAGCAGACATCAAGCACCATCTGAGCATCCAGAGAACATGAGCAATGCATGCAAGGTTGGCAGATGTGACAGAGGACTTACAGGACACCCATGTCTGGGCTAGCATGTGCAGGCCAGGCAGTAGATGTGTATATTTAAGCATCTTAACTGAATCTGAATGTCATCTGTTCTTGCTTATGAACACCTTCAAATGCATCTTCCATTTCTGCTTCATCCCAAATCCAGCTTCATTCATAAGATGAATGGAATAACATTGTCACTGAAGGTAGAATTAGCGCAATCAGGTTTTCAGATGACCCTGTCTGTCCTGACATTAAATAGTCCTTTGATTTTATCAAAATAGCTCTGTGACATCTAAATCTAAAGTTGAAGCATTTTGAAGTGGGTGATAATGGCAGTTTTACTATTCCTAACATATACACGTGGGTAAGTTGCTTTTTGAAGAACGCATTTCTCTGTCTTAATAAGGGTGATAAAACACATACTGATAGTTTCATATTCCATTAACTGTGGGCAGTCTTTGTGGAAGCAGGTATTTTAGACAGAAGTCAATATTAAACAGAGACACTTAGTCCTCTTCACAGGCAGAGTAACACCTGCTCGTTGGCAGCTAACCCTTCTGTCTGTCCCCAGAAAGAGGCTTAGTAATTGGGCAAAAATCTGCAAATGCTGCAGATGTGAATATGGCTTTTAAAATGGTGAGAAAGTTGGGTTCTTAAGAGACTATGTCCACTGAAAGTTATGCTCCGAGAAATGAGAAACTTTAGCTGACCACTAGGAAATGAATATAGCAATAGCACACTTCCTCTCTCTCTGGATAATGGGCACTTCATTCTATTTTACATCACCCTGTGAGCAACTAGCTAAAACTTTTGTTTTAAGAAAAAAAGAAAAAAAAAAAAAGAAGGCAAAACCACACCACTCTATAGAATAACCTTGAGACTGCAGATTTGATGTCCTTTACTTCCCTGCATTTTCTGTGAAACACTGGAGTATTTCTAATGCCCAACTTCAGGGATAGAGAAGTAGTCTTCATGTTTGGGCAGTCATTCAGCAGCAGCAAGCAGCACTCTCACTCTCTTTTGAAATCTTGCACTTTATTAGTAAGGCACTTACTAACATGTAGGAAAAGGTTGCACTGAGTACTTTGGTACAGTTCTCACTTAGAATGAACTTAAGGCTCTGATGGATCCTAATACATGACTAGATTTCAAATTGTATTTCAGGATAGACATTTGTTTTTTAGAGAAACGCGTTGTATGATTCTGCAGGAAATCACGCTGTCATGGAGAAGGCAAGTCCCAGTGCAATTAATGCTTCTCATTCTAATTTTAGCTGTTGTTACTACAATGCTCATGGGAGGAAAGTACGTCTCCTTCTCTTGTTTCTTGCTCTTCACTTGATGGAAAATGACAGTGCCATATGCTAGTAAAATGTGCTGAGGCACATTTCAGTATGTTGAAAAATACATAAGATTTCAAGCCTATTTCCAGATCCCATTAATATGTTACAGTTTCACTGCATAGCGGTAGTGTCCTGGACATTGCATATGAAGAAAGAGTTACTCTCAAAAAAAATGAAAATTTGGGTAATATGCTGAACATCTTGTAACTATTGCTGGAGAAAAACCGTGACTGGACATCTTTACCATTGAGTATGACCTACACATGTAGCTCAAAGTAAACCACTGAGACAAATTAGAGTAAAAATTAGCACTTAACCAAAGCTGACCTCCATGCAACAACCACGCTTGTTTTTTTTTCTCTTTGCATGATATTTTATTATATATATATGTAAAAACATATACATTTCAAGGGTGAAAACATACACATGAACTGCCTGTACTCTTTTCTCGAAAAACACCCTTTAAAGGTGCCAGTTTCCCAAAGGTTCTGAATATTGACTTTCAATACTGAAAATTAAGCTGAGTGTCAACTTGTCAAGTCCGACTGTTGTGAACATCTTGAGATACTGTTTAATGACGTGGAGTGACACTTTATTGTAGGGAAGTTAGATGATATGTGCCTGAAGAAATAAGGTGATTCAGCAAGAATTTTTAAATCTTTAATTTTACATATGCTTTCGTAAAAACTTTATTTATAGAGAAAAAAATCCAAAACTCATCCAGCTGAGAGAAAAAAAAATAAAATAAATTAAATCCATATAAAAATGAATTGAGTTTCAGTTTGAGACATTTTGGAAATAGGGAAAATCTGTGATGAGTCCTTAAGCTGGTGCTTAAGCTGGCTTTGTCACATGTCTATTGCCTTTTTAACATAGACTCAAACACTAAAAGGTTCCTGAATAAGCTAAAACCCCAAGTCCATAAAATATATGAAGGTCCATGACCACTAGGTATCATCTGCTGAAGTCACCTCCTTTTTAGGAGGTTTATATGTGTGCCCATGCTGGTAACTAGTGCTTCCGCATCAGTCTTGTTTGCTAAGCATCACGTCAACCTGAATTAATGTTAGCTTACTAACAACAGCTTTAACTCGTGCTTACACCGGGCAGTGTCCATCTAATAGGGCCAAAATTTTTTTCTTATCTTCAAAGTGCAGCAGTACTCTTCGGGAATATATTGCAAACTAGTTTTCCTTTCCAGATTCAGAAATGCAGTTGCTCTTCTAATAAGACCTGGAAGCTGAAAATACAATGAGAAACTCCTGAAAAACTGCTTCCAAACTCCACGGAAGTTAAGAGTGACTGGCTGGTTGCAAACAGCAAACCATTGCTACTGTGTATGGGTGGCTGAGGAGTCAAATCCCTGATAGTGAGTCAAACTGTCTTTTCAAATGAACAACAGCAATGAATATAGCCTTTCGATTTTAACTGAGATTTCTGCCCCTCCTTGATAGTTTTGCAGGCACTTTTTGCATTTCAGCTATGCCTAGCATCCAGCCAGAGAAGAATTGAGCCATTGTGATTCCTACCGCACTGCCAAGGTTAAATGATGTGGGGCAGCAGCAGACAGCCCTGAGTACTCCCGTGTACATCATGCACATGGCTGAGGGACCAGTGCTGGCATTTAATCACATTCACAGCCAGGGATTAGTTACATGTAATTTCAAACTCAAGAAACTGAACAGTTGGTAATGTTTATTTAAAATGTTGAAATAATTGCAAATGATGATAGATCACAGCCAGACACTGATGTGTGATGTCTCGGTGACCTTGTTCCACGGGAAAAACATGAAATCATCTGGGGAATCATCCTAATTCTGGCAACAAGAGGCGTGTCTATTGACAGGACTGCAGTGGGTCATCCAGGCTACCCGTCAGGCAGTTTGAAAGGGAAAATATTATAGCTAAGTATTCATTATTTGCAATTGTTTTCCCCATTCAGATCAATAATTACATTACTTTAATTCTGATGTACCTACTAGGAAAAGTCCAAAAGAGATTAGTTTGGTACCAGTACGGAGGGGAGTGAGTTGCTAAAAAAAAATGCATTGAATACATCAAAATTGAAGATAATTTAATGAGTATTTTTCTCCACTAGTCCATGCACTGTCAATACTTTCTGTCACCCCTGTGAGAGTTTGTTTAACTTGAAAAGTCTGTTTATACAATTTCTGGTCATACAGCTTGAGAGACTTATGGAAACACACTTTCTTAATAAAGTAAATTTATTTTACTTGATTTCTAGTATTACCATCGATTTCTTCTGGGTATGCACAAGTTTCAGTTGACTCAGCTTTCCACAAAACCTTCTCTCTCCTTCTCTCCACAAACTCTCATCTACCTAGATGCATAAGAGCTTATGAGATGATTAAATTCTGATGCTGAAATAAGAATTGCTGAAAATATTTCTGGGAGCATATATTTCTGAGATAAATTTTATGTTCTTTTTTACATAGAATTTAAGAAAGTACATTCTACCTTGCTGCTGGGATGGGGTGCAAATGCTCTATTGTAGAAATTCACCTGGCAGGTGGCAATATATTAGGCATTTAACTTACACGTCATTCAGATACTTGTAATGTGTCAGAGTCCAAAAACTCTGACTGACTGTTAGATTTGGGAGTGAAGAAATCAGTGGTTCTGAGCTGGCCAGAAACCTTTCATGCTTAGACAATATTTTTTTCTGCACTATTTTTAAATTATTTTATTTCTCCTGCCACGTTTTCCCATTTCTTACCAAAACAAAAAACAAAAACAAAAACAAAACCTCACAATTCTAGAGAGGAAACTTCACCTAGTACATTATTACATTACATTTCCACATCTTTGAAGCCTTGGTTATTTTCAATAGCTCCTCACAGATTGGAATTAAGCTATTTCACTACTGAGAAGAGGGTGTTAAGAATGTGTCTTAGTGTTTGTCATTGGTCTTATTCTATCCAGACTATTTGCTAAGACTTCTCACAATTTTGGAAAACTAGCACACATTTAATTATATATCAGCATAACTTCTTCTTGTATAAGTAATTTGGAAACCAAATTAACACTTGTTATGAGCTACAGGTCATCTACACAGGTAGATGGACAATGCTCTCAGACATAGGGTTTGTATTATGAGTGGTCCTGTGTGAAGCCAGGAGTTGGACTCAATGATCCCTGAGGGTCACTTCCAACTCTATATTCTATATATTCTAGATATTCTATGATTGTGCAAAATTCAGCTAATGAATGGTCTACAGAACTTAATGTTACAAAAAGAAGCAAAGATCATTTCTTGGAGGCCATGAGAATAGCTTAATATTTTTCTGCTAATTATTTAGACCAACACCTTCTCAGAGTGCCTGGCACCTTGTAGTGTGTTCCTCTCTATTAGAAGTAATAGGATCTGCCTTTTGCCAAGTCTCTGCATGTGGTGAAGTTAGGAAAGAGCAGTTTTGCTCACTTGGTTCCAAGAACTAAAAAGCATTTATCATTTTTGTCACAAAGATCTAGTCCCAAACCCACTTTCTTTCCATTAATGTTGACAGTGAACTGCCAACCTATGGTGGACTCAGGACCAGAGCAGGAGCACTGTCCCAGTCACAGCTGAACAATGGGATGCCTTCATCCATGAGACATTTAATCAGCCAAATCCTTCTGAGGACCTAAAGCCAGTTATTAACACTAGTCACTTCTTGAAACAAAGATTAATTCTGCTTTTGTAAACAGGGAAATAAAAAGGAGATTCACAGACTTGAAGAACGAATCTAGCATGCTTAGATCTTACTTAATATCTTCTCTGCACTTTTCATTAGCAGTTCTGTAGATTTGTATTCAGTTACATTGACTTTCTTTTCAAGAATGTCGAGCTGTTTCTGCTGTAGCTGTGATATAATAGTTATAAATGTGAAGGTGTACAATGCATCCCATTAACAGAATTATGTTTTATTGGAAGTGTTCAAGGAACACTGCCTCATACCTTTGCACAATTTCTACACTGCAGTCAACAGAGGACTGTGCTTTGTGTTCATGAAAGCACGGCATGGCTTCCTGAATTGCTTCTTCTGTGCAGAATCTGAATGCAAATCACAGCTTCATGATCATTATAGGTGCAATAAAATAGCAGTAAGTGTTGAAGTTTATAACTGACTGAATTTGCTGTAAATGACATGTGCTTTATTGCCTGTTAATGCACAGTTGCTGCAGTAAACTCTGCAGTCGTGTTATTTTATAACGTTTTTACCATACATTTTAGAACAGCATGCATGCGCTGGCATAGTTAAGAATGAGTTGCGGTTTCCATTACAAATTTCTGTTTTCAGTTGTAAGGACTCACTAGAAACTGTAACACAGTGCATGAATTTTCTACACGCATTTTTTCCTCAGAAACAGCCAGATTGGGTAGTTTCAAATAATTTGTTTATGGATAGAAGCGAGTGGGGCATTTCCTGGGTTCCAGATTCATTTCCCATCTTGTATATAAAAAAGCAAATGGTTTTAATTTAAACAAGGAAAACAGTTGTTTACAGAAACTGTTCCAGTTTAGTTAAGCAATTTTTTTTCACTCTGTTTTCCCAGAGAGTAACAGAGGGCTCACATGATGGAGACTCATAACGATACTATGTAGACGCGTTTGAGAGCAGCTGGTTTGGTTGGACAGTGGACCTTTACAGGGGGCTTCACTGAAAAGTTCACTGTGAGTTTAAGTTAAACAAATTTTATGGTTACTTAATAAGAAGGAAATCTAGAAAAGTGTTTTTAGTAATCATGTAGCATTTTGCCTCTGGAGACTTCATTGTACTGTGCAAAGAAGGATAATGGAGGTACCGCACCTTGCATTTGATCCCTAAAATGGAGGATATAGCTATTGAACAGACAAAATGCACGATGTCAGCTTGACTGACTGCTTGACTGCTCAAAAGCAGTGTGGATGCACAAGAATTGCAAAAACTCCCATCAAAGGCATTGCCTGAAAGGCAAAAGAAAGAGACACAGGGGTGGTGCAACCCTTGCCCAATGCCCACAGGCCAGGCTGCAAGATGGCTCTTCATCTGCATCCTCTCCCTGCTCTCACTTTAAGGATGTGCTAAAGAGTCCATGGTTTGTCTAATAAGGAACCCCCCCTGTGCTGCCTGCTGTGGAAGTCAGCTTGCTTGGACTTCCCCTAAGTGCACAGTACTACATTTCTGGGAGCTGCTGACGCTCAGAGGCAGAGTTAAGCTGAACTGAAGACAGCTGAAACAAACAAAAAAAAAAAAAAAAAAGAGAGAGAGAGATAGTTTCCATGCATACGAGCTTTTTACTGTATTTCAACCTTGCTCTAAATACTTTTCCATTTCAAAGGGATGAATTAAGCAATGTTTTTCGGTGAGAGAGACTTCTTCAAAACAAGCACTGCTGACAAAGGAGTCTTTCAGCGCCCATCTTTCAAGGTGGGTGAGGTGTGTGGGTGGAATCAGAGGGGCTACAACTCATATCCTGACTTCGCCCAGCTTTTGATACCCACTGCTGGAAGAAGAGTATCACAGGAACCCCTCTGGGTTTCCATCAACTGTGTAAGCACAGGGAGGGTAGTGCCAGTAGGAGCAGAGTGAATAGCAGCCACCAAGCCCTCCCCATGCCACCACCAATGAATTCCCATACCCAACAGTATTCAGAAACAGTGTGTGGAGGCCACTGAGCAGTCTGGGTATTTCCATCACATGTCTCTCCTTGTCAGGAGAGGCAGAAGAGCCAATCTCTTTAGCACTGTGTTCATCTACCTAGCTGACCCACTTTTAATGGCACATTCAGTAATCAAAGGTGGCACATAAGCCATGAGATTAGTACAGTTTCTTGCCTTTTTCAGTTGTTCCACATTTAACATGATTAGTAGTGGTGACAGACTTCATGATGCTTGTGATATCTGTGTAGAACTTATTTTGCAGCTACTTCAGCTGTCATTGGGCAATGACAACAATAATGCTGTGGATGAATCAGCACAGTTATGGCCGTGAAGGTCTGAAGATGTAAACGGTGCAAAGTCTGGGGAGGGTGGTTACGGCTTGTATTAGGCCTACTTGATGCAGATAAAAATACAGATAAGCTTTCAGGCATGCAAACTTCAATACTGCACACAAATATCTGTTTTATAAATCTTAGAAGAAGTCCTATAAAAATAAAAATGGAGGGCTCACTGTGTAACCTTTCTCCATTCTGTGAGAGTTTAATGGTTCTTAAGGACACTGCAGTTTGGCTGAGACAAACAGCAAGCTAGAAAAAATAATTCTTGAGGATGAATGTGTTTTATGTGTACATAAAGGCTGTGGTGTGGACAGAGACAGCCCAGCACATAGCTCTTGCAGTGTGCAGTCCCATGGAGTCAGGTTCCAAGGCACACTCACAACTGATACTTCAGCAGCAGAGTTGTCATCAGCTTGTCATAGAATCACAGAAGCATAGAAAGGCTTGGGTTGAAAGAGATCTTAAAGATCACTGAGCTACAACTCTCTGCCATGGGCTGGTTGCCCCCCACCAGATCAGGCTGCCCAGGGCCCCATCCATCCTGGCCTTGAACGCCAGGTCTATGGCTCTTCCTCAGGACTCTGCTGTGGTCCTGTGTGGAAATCTTGAAAGAGATAATCCCATGCTTCAATCTTCTCTCTAATTAAAGGGAAAAAAAAATAAAATCAAAGAAAACTAAACACTGGTGTGGGAGTATTTGGTACATAAAAAAATATGATGCTGTAATTTGCCTTATGATATCTGTTTGCAAACAATGCTGCAGTAGAAAAGCACCCCTGAGAAATACCATTCAAATCCTTTAGATGCAAATGATTCCTTTCTAAAAGCACAAATGATCTAAACTGGCGAGTTTCCTTCAGCTTCTCTATCCAAGATAAATTACTGCAATGATTAAACACAGCTCAGAAGCCTTTCAGAACATGGTGCCGTTAAACTACCTACTACAGATGAAACAGCGTGGTTTAAGGGGGAAGTAAGATCTCAGACGGGAAAAAAAGATGAACAAAGAGCAGGAGAGTATTGTTAGAGTGACACAGGGAGAAAAGTGAGCAAATTAAAAATAGCAAGGGGACTGAGTTAGAGAGGACAGTCGAAGGGTTAACTATTGCATGGGGCTGGGGTAAGTAGAATGTAAGGCAAGATAAGAGAAGGAACTCGGCAAAACTCCATTATCAGCAGGGACCAGTACAAGGAACCGACGGAAGGCAGAGTGACTCTGGAAAGCAGCAGTGGGGTGAAAAGGGCAGAGTGATGAAGACCTCGCGCCTTCATCCAACGACCACCAGGAGGAACTACAACTCATGCGCTGGAGGGACGGACCATATGCAAAGAAATTCCCAGGAAGTGATGAATATGTAGATGGATCCTGGGAAACCTGCTGAATATGTATAAGCTTGGCTTTTAAATATCTAACATTTCTGCCCATGGTTATGCGAGTTTGGTAGAGCGGTGACCACCTCGCATCCGGTGTGGGCGCAGCACCGTAATAAACATACCTGCTTTGTAACCTAATCTCGGGTTATGGAGTTTGATTCCGCAAATCAGGACCATGTGTTGCAGGGTGGAACTGTTGCACAATCTACTTTTGTAAAACATAAACTTTAGCTCTAGCTGAATTTAATCCTGAAGTTCCAATCTGGAAGTACTTGGCTTTCTAAGAACATTTGGAAAGTAAAACCTTGAGGAAAAACATGGTACTCAATCTCAGATTAAGCAAATCCAGTTTGTCTTTATACATATATGTCGGCGCTTATTCCCGTTAGAGAATTCTCTCAGTCATGGTAGCATCAGAATAGTAAACCCTCTTTATTGTGTTCAACATACATCTTATATATCCTCCACTCGCAGTTAATTGGCCTTAAGTTCTTTCAAACAACATTGAAAACAAACAAAGGGTTCCTTAACTGTCCCAGATGTGACAAGATTAGTTGCGCATACCAAAGGAGCATCCTGTTTACCCTTTAGCCCTGTCTCCTCTCTGTCTTACTTTACAGACTCCCAAGGCCTCATAGCGATAAGGTCTATCACAGAGTCTGTTGAGCTCCTTGGTGTTACATCTCCCCCCACATATATATATATATCAAGTGTATATTTATATATACACATATACATGTATATGTGTATGTATATATTTATTATTGTGTATATATATTCTTTTCCTGCATACTTGTCTTAATACGTACTCTCCTGGAGAATATATACAGTGAATTTTGCCAAAGTGGAAGGGATTCTCACTGCTCACTGACAAAACTCCTGCTCTCATCTGCCATTTCTAGCGTGCCAGGTTTGAAGTGATATTGCAGCTGTAGGAAAGAGTTGAATAAATACAGAGATGTCCTTAGTGAAAACTAAAATTGACAGATCTTCTTTAAGATTTTCTCTGGCAGAAAGAGACATGCGAGGCTTGAACAGTTAAGCTGCAAAGATTCTGGCTTCGTATTTAGACTGCAGCTGAGCCAGAAGCTTTCATGATTTCCTTTTAGGACTTTCCTGAGTGCATTCTCCCTCAGTGCTACTCTAGGTGCCTGAGATTATTTTGGAGTTTCTGGCTATCAGACGAATCTGAAAAACTTATGCGCCTTCCTTTGAGCAAAAAAAAATATTGCTGGTAACAGTAGATTCTTATCTTTTATACAGGCCAGTCACTAAAAGGGAGAATGCAACTTCTGACATGCTTGTGGCAGGAAGAGGCATGCTGTTTATCCAGACTGGAATGGTTTTCCCATTTCATAACTGTATCATTTGGGTAAACCTTTCAATTATTCATGGAAGGTGTGTTATAAACAGACGTCATAAAACAGAAATAAAAC
Source organism: Numida meleagris (assembly GCF_002078875.1). NCBI lineage: Eukaryota > Metazoa > Chordata > Aves > Galliformes > Numididae > Numida > Numida meleagris. The sequence goes on along the minus strand of NC_034409.1, from coordinate 180,081,699 downwards.
CTACAGGACTGAATATCTGCAAAAACACTTCCTAAATGTGAAGTCCATAAAGCTGTGGTAAAATGTCCCAAGAGCAGCAGTGGTCAGCTAAAAGCACTCTGGACAAAAGCATTGCAAAATACACTTCAGGGAACAATTTTGTAGTCACCAAGAAAGTACAGTAGGTGATCTAATTTTTTTTTTTCACCTCCATGTTCTACCACAGTATGTTTTTCTGAAGCAAATTTGTGTATTTAACCTCTGGCTTGTAAGTCTGAGAAAGTTGTTGCTAAATCTATATGGCCATTAAAATGTTTACAATGGCATTATGTTTTATGCATAAACACAAAGGAAACCTAAAAAGACTTAGCTACAAAAATGCAACCATGTGTACTGTTGAAGTGATGTATTTAGAAGCTCCTGGTATTTTCATAGGGAATCACTTCCAGCAGCGATTTGGAAATCTTTAACAGCAAATTCTCACTGCAACCAACCTAAAACATCTTAATACCCTGCTGGATTTTTAATTGGCACTTTCAGAGAACAAGAACAAGCAGTTTAAATATCATTCAGGTTTACATCTTCTTCAGAACACACAGGGTAACAAGCTGACTGGTGGCTCTGCAAGTGAGGCAATTTGCTAGCATGGGAATTATTGCCTTGATTATGCCAAGGGTGAGAGTGGCCCTTAATTGTGTATGCGCTGGTCTGAGTTTTGGACGTGGCTGCCTGTCAGGTGAATGAGTTGTTTGCCTCTCTGTCAGATACCCTTCTTGATAAAAGCTCCTCCACCAGGTTCTCTAATTCCTCCCTTAAACTGGCTGTGTAGAGAGCCCTGTGTGCATAGCAATAGCTGAGCTCCGGTAGATGTCAGCAGATTGTGCCAGCAAAGCTCCCACAAACATGATGTTCTTGCTTACACTTCATACTTGTTTGCAAAGAAATTCTGTCCTCAGAGAATAGGATTGGTCAGCTCTTCTCTAAAGTATGCTGAAGTATGCTAAAGATGCTTCAGTATGTGGGAGCTCAGTTAATCAGTATGTCGTCAGTGAAAGACAGTGCTCTCTCTTCCTGGGTTCACTGTCCCTGTTAAAAAAATCCTGAAGCCTAGATTTTTCCTGCAATGCAAAGCTGAAATGGCTGTTTAGCCTTCAACAAGTGGATAGGCTAAGAAACTTCACTACAGGTGTTTGTATGTAGGTGTCTACATGTGAACTCATATCCAAGCTCTCTGTGCAGTGGGAAGACTTGGAGCCATATCCCACACACATACCTAATCTTGACACCTGTGTTTTGCATTGAGTCTCAACATTACTGTTTCTCAATTTCATTTTGAATGTGCTCAGGTTAAGGACTTTTTACTGGATGTAAACCACGCAAACATAACTCAGCTAGGCTCTCTCCTTCTGGTGATGCCTCTGTGAGGACCAAACCTCAGAACCTCAGTCCATGCTTTCTGCAGTATCCTCTGCCATCAGTATTACAGGTGTGAGCAACAGATTCATTAGCTTCCAGTGATAGTGTCCTGTAGGGTGTCTCTCAATGATGCATAAGGGGGAGCAGGAATTACAACATACACACTCATACAGGCTTGAACTCAGCTCTTAGGGGTAAGAACAGCCAAATGCATCTTTTTGTGCTCAACTCAGTGATAGCTACAGAGTAACCCAGTGATTTTTAGAAATAATATTACCAAGGAAAGGCTGAGTTACCTGGTATCTCAGTCAGAAAGGTCACATAATTAAAATAATGGTTTCCAACATTCCATAAGTACTAAATGGAGAGAAAATATCGGGATTTGTCTCTGGCATGCCTTGCTCTGACATGCTGAAATGGTATATCTGCCTTGCTCGAGGTGAAGCTTATTAAGTTGTTCTTGTAAGAGGCCTTATCCCATGCAAGTTAAAGCAGTGGGGCACTAAGTAGGTCTAAAGTTTGCTCTCTTTTAGGTTCAATTTCTAACAGAATTCAGTTTCTGTTTCATTTAAGTATGTGACATTCCAGCAGCTTCCACTGAAGTTCCAGCTGCAGTTCACTTTTACATTCTATTCAGATTTTTGACCCAGCTCAAGACTGAGTTCTTTTATTCTTCTCGTCGAATACCATATTTTCTTCTTGTGTTCTCTTATTCTGGTGCCTCTGGAAAGTAGTATAATTCTGACGCCAATAATTGTTATAAATAATATAGTTCCTGCTCTGGGGAAAGAAGACTAGATTAAGAGAGGCATTCTGCATTGGAAATGACAGGAAAGCAGCAGGTCTGTAATGCAAGACCACCATCCCTGGATGAGTTACAGTGGAAATTCACTCAACTTCAGATTAGCTTTGGTTTCTGTGCTTCAGCTTTGAGAATGGAATGGATTTTAGATTATCCTATTAGACTCCTATTTCTTGCTGGAGGTCCTTTTTTATTTATTATTTTTTGAAAGGTACAAGGGCGCACAAAAGGAGACATTCTTTAAAATCTAAACTACAACATGTCTAGGTTCTTAATGTTAAGGTCTAATTCTCAGCGTCAGGGAACTTTTCTGACCCCAGTTTGTACTTGTCATTCTGTCAAACACCAAAGAGGAAAACTCACCTACCCCTTCTTATGGTACCTGAAAGATAAGCTTGGTAACATTTCAATTCCCATTTTATTCCAAGCTCTTAGTTTTTCCCACTTCCACATTTGTATTGGGACTCAAGCAGTCAGTAGCAGGGCACATGTCCTTCAGTGCTACAATTCATTATGTTAACCACTCATGTGTATTTGTTATATGTATTCATTCCCAGAGATACTGTGGTGGGTGTAAACAGAGTGACAAATATTTCCATCTGGAGGATAATAAGAAATTGCTTCTGTTGAACCCAAAGTTTGACTCACAAGGAAGTTGATTTTTTGCAGGGTTTTAAACTCTTAAAATGGAAAATCTGAAGATAAATTAAGATGGCATTGAAAAGGATTTTCAATTGTTGCTATGTCAGTGGTCTTTCCCTGGGAAAGCCTAATGCTTCTATTTGGTCATTAATGCCTTTGGAAATCACTCTTTACTTTGCCCTGTGTAGTACCTCCCATGAGAGAACAGTTCTGGTTATTCCAGAGATGCTTTCCCTAGGATACCCAAAATGCAGATATTCGAATGGCACACAGCTCCAATGAGCACTCTCCAGTAGCTCATTCCTACAGTCTTCAAGGCAAGAATGTATCCCAAATGAAAACCCATGTAAAACCGAGCACTGCTGTCTGAATAACAGACCCAGTGAGGTTATTACTGTGGGGAAACAGTGGACCTTGGCCCAAGAGTGTGTCAGAGTAAAGTTAACTGAGCTAAAGACTGGAGACCTATTTAATTAAATAGATAGACTACCAATCACAAAGAGTAGCAGTCCCAAGTAATAGGTTTATAAAGCTTGCAATCTCATTCTATGGATGCCAGTGTTTTGTCCTATTTTCTTTATGTAGAACTGGAGGTTTTCACTGAAGAATCAATTCTCAACAGGACAGCTGTTACAGGCTCCTGGCAATTTACGGGGGAAAATGGCCAGATGCTCAGAACAGGGTTGACAGTTAAAATGAAGAGATAGATCCAGGAACACCAGTCCCAAGTGTGCTAAGCTCATGAATGACCACAAAATTGCAATTTTTCAGAGGGTAATAAATATCCTTAGTTCTGTCCTTTGTTTTTATTTATTTATTTATTTATTTAATTTCTATAACTTGTACATTAATATTTTTAGGCTTGAAGGGTGAAGCTGGCTTTATGTCTTTTTAACTGAGCTTCTGCTATAATTGTGTAAGTCTTGCAGCTCAGTTCTAATAAAAACACCAAGCTACAAGACCTCTGAAATAAATCCACGAGAGACAGCAGCACAATATGTAGCTTAAAAAAAATCCAGGGGAAGACACAATAATAAATTCAAGATGCTAGTAGCCATTTTTAATGGAGATGCCCTAGGTTTGATGCTAAATTCTGAAATATTCAGTAGATTTATGATGTCTGTACAGTCTCCAAATGCTCTTTCCCTGCAACCCATAATGAGTTCCACAGCCCTGTAGGCAGCAACTCCTCTGAGCTGGTGGGCGTCTGATGGCCTGCGGAGGTGACCTGTGCTCCCCAAGTCCCACTGGGCCCCTCTGCTCCTTCCTGCCCATGGGGTGGGCCTCAAATCACATAAGGTAACAGTAGTCACCATGTGAAGAGTCAGACCTCAGCTACACTTCCTGTGTACAGAAGGACAGAAAATTTTCCTCAGGGTTTTTCTCTGCACTATGGAGTTATAAACATGTGTAGATAATCTCTAAGAGACGTTTATTTTATTATTATTATTTTAAGACTAAGAAAGGGACTTTTCCAGCATTCTTGGTTAGTCTGCTCTGCTAATGACTATTCAAGAAACATTCTAACTGAAGTTTAGTCTTCCTTCGCCTGGTCCTTCTCCTAGCAGCCTCAGAGAAGTGCTACTTGTTCTTCTGGAAAGCATCCTAAGAGACCTGCAATGTTGTTAGCTAAAAAAGTAAAAAGTAAATCTTAAACTTTCCATATATATTTCTGAATCTCTTCTTTTTGTTTTACTCTGTACAGTTGGTCTGCACGTTATGGTCCCTAAAGTGCACTGAGTGAAATGATGTACTGAGCAGGAAAGTATTCTTTCTGCTGAGGGTCCATGTACCTCTCTTCTAATTGTGAATGTATAGGTGAAATTGCAAAATTCATGGTACTCTTTTTGGATAATCCTTCACTGGCTGGCTTGCATAAATGAGTGCCACCTAACGCCAAATAAAAAATAATACCTAATAATACCTAATACTAAATACAAAACCGGGCCCTTGCTTTTTCTGAATCATGGAATCATAGAATCATTAAGGTTGGAAAGACTATTAGCATCATCTATTCCAACCGATGCCTGTGACCACTCTAGACCATGTCACTCAATGTGACATCTACCCTTTTCTTGAACACCTCTAGGGATGGTGATCCCACCACCTCTCTGGGCAGCTTATTCCAATGCCTCAGCACTCATTCTGTGAAGAAATTTGTCCTAATATTCAACCTGAACCTCTGCTGGCACAACTTGAGGCCATTCCTTCTCATTCTATTGCCTTTACCTGGGAGAAGAGGCCAACGTCCACCTTGCCACAATCTCTTTTCAGGCAGTTGTAGAGAACTATAAGGTCACCCCAGAGTCCTTTGCAGATTGAACAGTCCCAGTTCCCTCAGCTGTTTGCCATAAGACTTGTGCTCCAGACTCTTCACTGGGCTTCACTGCCCTTCAGGGCCTCAATGTCTTTCTTGTACTGAGGGACTCAAAACTGAATGCAGTACTCAAGGTGTGGCCTCAACAGAGCTGAGTACAGGGAACTATCACCTGCTGCTCCTGCTGGCTGCATTTCTGCTGGTACAAGCCCAGATGCCACTGGCCTTCTTGGCCACATGGGCACACTGCTGGCTCATGTTCAGCTGGCTGCTAAATAAAACCCCTACAGTCTTTTCCTCTGTGCAACTTGCCCACCACTCTGCCCCAAGTTTGTAGTGACGCATGCAGTTTTTGTAACTGGAACGTAGGACCCAGCACTTGGTAAAGTTACACAGGAAGTATGATAATGTGCATCAAAGTCTCAGTCCAGTAACAACACAAAGGCTGCATCCATTCCAGTTTTGTAGAGACATTAAGGGCAGTAAGGCAACTCCCATGTAAGCTAAATTGCCCTTCCTCTGTCATACATCACACTTTATTCATAGGAAATCTGACTATTCATACTCTCTTGTTCCTGGCAAAATTAATGGAAAATAGCTGTTTTTATTATGAATGATTGCCAGCTCCTACTGTACTGCTCCAAATTAACTTACCGCCACCGAAGACACTGTTGATCCCTGGAAGACCTGAAGATTCACATAGCTATGGCCTCGAAATCTGTTTTATATCTTTGACTAAGCTTCTTGTTTATTCTCTCAGTAAATACTTAAGCCCCTATCTTCTAGGAAATGTATTGACATAAACATAAGAAGTTCCATACAAACGTGTAGAAGAACAGGCTGCCCAGAGCGGTTGAGAAGTCTCCTTCTATGGAGATATTCAAGACTCATCTGGATGCCTTCCTGTGTGACCTAATGTAGACAACCTGCTTTAGCAGGGGGTAGGACTTGATCTCATGAGGTCCTCTCCAACCCCCGCAATTCTGTGATTCTGTGTGATTCTGTGAAACATGAAATGTTCTTATAGAATGATCATTCTGACACCAAAGAAAAGACAATTTGCTTTTGCCTGAAGTTACTAATATCTGAGGTTGGAAAGACATATTGTTTAGATCATCAGTGAAACACGAATATCTCCTAGAGCACTCACAGGTTGCAAAGAAATAATTAGACTAGTATTATGGAAATGTTCTAACTCTTACATCTTTACTGAGGTTAGCAACAAAAGACACTCTCTTTTTTTTTAGAATGTAATTGGAAAAAAATGATTAGAGAAATGAGTGATAGCAAGAAAACAAAACTTTATAAATTTTTTCACAGTTCATCTTCTATCTCTTAAACTCCTGCTTTTTTTGTTAACTAATACATTAATATGGTGGGTTTTGGACCTGAACCTTGGGGAAAAAGGAAATAGCATTTTTATCTGCTGATCCAACTCTTTGGACACTGTGTGGTTTCTGAGCTGAATTCCAGGCAGGATGAAGCACCACCACTCGGATGCTGTCACACAAACTCAGTTCTTGTGCAGTTTCAGTTCTTGGGAGACGCAATTATCCAAGTTTCAGCCCTTAAAGTTTCCTGACATTCAAAACAATGTTCATCTGATAGTTTTGTCTGCTTCTGTGGTAAGCTCAGTATACGGGATCAAACGGCATGGGAAGTGGAGAGGGGAACAGGGAGATGAAAAACCATCTGCTCCAGTTTATACTTAATCACGCTCCAAACACCAGCTCTTCCACTGGACTTTTTTATAGTGTCTTTCCCATGACATGATTTATCCACAACCAGACAGCAGCAGAACACAACATGATTTTAATTTCCAATTTATTCAGTCAGCCACTAAGTTTTCTGACCTTTATTTTAAAAAACCTCCAACACTGTCGCTAATTAGGACTCTCTTCTTCTTCTAGCTGCTAATGGGCACAAACGGCCAACTTGAAATGTGTCTAACCAGATCACTGCCTGATTCTGTCTTCATAGAGTAGCTCTTACCCTCAGGGACAAATTATGTCTTCAACTGCACACACTCGTCCCATTCACCAAAGACTTGACAGTCCATACATCCAGGGCATGATATATACTGCAGTTATCTTCACAGGTTATGTATTAATTCCTCCTTGTATTTTTCATTTCTATTTATTTTGCACATATGAATATACATGTATTTATTTATTATTTCTTTTAGTTCATAGTTTATTTTGGACTCTTGTGGTGCTGTTTCCTTTGAAACACTTTCCTTTCTATCTGAGCATAAGCCTACAAGGAACTCTGAACAAACCCACTCTTTAAATGTATTACATTGAATGCATTATATCGAATGCAATCCCAAGAACGTGAGCTTCATTCTTGTTGCAAATCTCAGAATAGCTGTGTTCACTGACTTTTAAGTCTCGATAATTTCTCCAGTACGATCACAGGCTGCAGCTTTTCAGCAAGAGAGTTGTACAGCATCTCCTGTGGAGGCTCAGACTAAGTTTCATAGCACATGTAGACCAAGAGGATGAAGAGAGAGCATCCAGTGTGGCTGCTGGACTACCCTCAGCCCATAGCTGCTGTGTACTTTATCATCTTTTGCCTGAGCACCTTCTGCTTCTGCTTTGTTGTTATGAATTGGTGAAGTTTCTAATTTGTATTTGCAGTGGAAAGGAATGAGAAAACCAGCACTTGGAATTTGATTTTTAAGCAAGTCCAAAGCTGATTTCAAAGTACTTTGCAATAAGGTGTCAGAGGCTGCTTGAAAACAATGGGAAGCTGTGTATCAGTTGACTTAAAGTCTATCTCCAATGAAAATTAAAATACTGAATGTAAATCCATCAACACAAAGAAGGTGAAGAAAGTAACTAACACTTTACAGGCATTTAATTGCCATGTTCATGATTGTCTAGCTTTTGGTCCTGCTATTTTCCTATTATTGACCTATAACACCAAATACAGCTTCCTAGTCAGAGCATTATGAATTCTCCTCAGTGTTTGAACCATAGATAATTTGAGTGTCACAGCCTCAGTGATGCTGGTTAAAGGCAGTTGCATTTTAGCTGCTTTTATTTTATCTGCAAGGCGTATGTGCCTGTAAATATAATGACTCAGAGCACTGGACATCAAACCCCATCAAGACCCCACTGTGTGACTTTTGGCTAAGGGTACTCTGATCCTGGAAAAGTCAGAGCCAAAGAAATGGGAGTTTGTGGAATTAGGTGGGAGTAAAGGGAGATGTGTGCAAGATTACAAGACAATCCTGCTCTCTCTTCTAGGAACATTCCTGGGTTTCTAAATGTTCCCTTTCTATGATGACCTCTTCCAAAGTAATAACATTGCGAAGAATCTTGTAGAAGTCTCACTGGCAATGTGTAAGCTGTTAAAAATACGGATCATTTGGTGATCTATATGCTAAACAAAAGTTTTACATGATCTGACAAGCACAAAAAATTGATTCTGCAATTTTAACCATCTGACTCCTTTCATGACTTACTGAAAGGTAAAATACAGTCCAGTTCTGTGGTGCCTGCTAGTATGATCTGCCAGTGCAAAAACAGCTGGGAATGTGGACGTGACTTCTGCTACCCAAGTGGCTGGATCAGTGACAGACTGAGAAGAATCCAGGAGATGCTGTTTATGGTCTCCAGATGAAGATTAAGGCTGCAGCTGCTCTCTATTATGTGTCTGTAGGAAAGAAATGGTCTGGAGTTCATAACCAAGAAGAGACCGTGGTCTATGCTCATCAGAGCATCTCAGTTCAGTGGCTGAGATGCCATTGAGAAGAGCTTTCTTAAGATGGCAAGCCCTAGCTTTTATCATCACTGATGCTTGCAAGGAAAAATTACCTGCATCCTGCAGGGAGGGAAGAACAGGCAGAGAAGCAGCAACATTTTAATCCAAAGCAAATATTAGCATAAGCTGTCACTTACTGAAATACTGCTGTGTTCTTGCTAATAACTGCAATCACAATTACCATGAATTTGTATTCTCACTTGTAAGTTAACATTAGCTACGTTTCTGCCAACACAGAAAAAAAGTGAGTATTCGTTGTAACTAGCATAAACTACAGCTTTATTTGTTCTGTACGCATTACAGAAGTTTCAGTGAATTAATCCAATTTGCATTTTAGCTTTCCCTTACCACGACTTCAATATGTGACCTTAATCCTTCAAAAGTGACTGTAAAAGAAAGTCAGTATTTCTTTCTGTTTGATCATGGCAGAACTTCTGCTAAGATTTTTGGTTATGAAGATGTTTTCTTACTAGGAAACACATAAAATAATTTTCTTCAAATAATTAACATAAATTCCTTCATGGAAACTGTCTCTGAACGGGAGATGAAGAATATCAAAACCAGTTTAACCAGTAATCAGTCTTCATTTGCTTGCAGACAAAGCAGTCCAGATGAAACTACCTAAACATTAAAGAAAAATCCAGGTAAATTTTTTTGTTTTGCAATTTCTGCACAGATCTTCAGTGCGTTCCTGCTTCCACTGAAACCTCCTTCCAATTATTATGTCCCAGATCAGCCACAGCAAAGTGTGATTGATTCCATTTATGGATGGTTATTGTGCAATGTGGAAAAGTCCAGCGGAAAGTGTTAGTACCACACACATGTAACTGTCATCATCATCACTTCAGATGAAGGATCAGGTTCTGCTGCTTTTAGTCAAGTCTTAGTTCCCTCTGAGTTGTTACTTTAAGGTTTCTTATGCTATTTCGTGACAGCTCTGTTGTGCTTTTTTTCTTTATTTTTTTAATTTTTTTTTCAATATATGAGTAGAAATAGATTTTCAGTTTCCTTACTTAAGTAGGTTTTGATGTCAAGTTGAAATTAGAAACACTGAAAAATTATGAGAGACTGTTTTTTCAAAATTTCAAACTGATTTCCATGAATGCACAAAGCTTAGAAAATTTAGGGAATTACGTATATTAGGCACAGACTCCACTTTGCCCAACTTCTGTAAAAAAAGTTAAGTGCCCGGTCTGAGCTCATTAGTTGGCCTGCCTTGGCAGCTAATGGAGACAAGGGTACCTTCAGGTTAGAACAGGTACCCATGTCCACATTAAACAGCTTTTATAGTATTGTATAAAATGCTATATAAAGGTTGTTATTTCTTTCTACTGATACAGGTTAGATTATAACATCCATTTGATATTTAACTTTTAACTAAGATAAATTAATTTTCATATTCATGAATATGAAAATGGACACATAATCATGTGTATTTGCAATTCTCTGACTTGCATTCTAGATTTTTTCAAAAACTCAAGTAGTAAACAAGGTGATTTGATGTGATGCCTTGATTAGTCAGATATGATTTCTTTACCTGAGGATAAAACTTTCTATTTATGTCATATATACCTATTAAGACTTTGAGGCCAAACAGTGTGAAAAATTACAGTAAAAGCTAGTTATTACACCAAATCAAAATCAGATTAAAACTCTAAGACCAACATTAACTGTAATTGAACAAAGAAAATTCGATTGATACAGTCCTCCAGACGAAGATAACGGAAGTTAAATTAATGAATTGATGAATTAACAATAGTACAAAATGAAGTAAAAAATCATTGGGCAACAGTTAAGATTCACTTATTGAAAATCCATTACATATAAGTGACTCTTACAGAAGATCAATTGCAGAAACAAACAAACAAACAAACAAACAAATAAATATAAATGTGATCTGCTTCCTTTACTCTTTCCTATGAAGTAAGAACAATTCTCAAGGTGCTTGTTCGATGAGGGAGATACACAGTTCACCCTTTTCTCCTGGTAAAGTCTTTGCTTCAATGCAAAACAGTGTTTACCTTTATTTTAAGGGTTTCCGGTAGACTTTTTTTTTCCATAGTTACTATATTAAGTCAGTGACACTTGAAGCTGTGAAATGGTGTTTGCCAAAAATGAGGATGTATTCTTCCAAATATGTCAAAAATTAAAGTGTACACAGTTGCATTTCTACAGATACACAGGAGAACATCAGAACAATATTTGTAGTTAGAGGAAATTTTTTATTAGACCAGCTTGTATAACTGGAAGGGTGTGATAGACTTTCGGATGGACAAGTCCCTTCTAGAACTGCAGGGAATTAAAAAAAACCTATGCACAAGCTGAGAATGAATGCTCATTGTTTACAGAGATCTGCATTAGATGGGTAATAACTGAAATAGAGTGCAGCTGGGAGAAGTGGAAAGGGGGAAAAAAAGTAGTTACTGCTTTTTGTAGTAGATTTTACAGAAGCAAGATTCAACAAAACTTCAAGAAAAATTCTAAGAACTTGCTAAACAAAATTTGAAAATTACTTGCAATAATTCTTAACAAATTTACTCCCTCTTCTCCAGGTAACAATACAGACAATATTCTTAGGCTCCTATTTAAGACAGTAAGAAAGTTATAATTAATTTTTTAAGAGCAAGACTGAAGATTACTCAGTGATGCCCATTGTACTTACATGTATTCATGTGACTACATTCCTTTTCAGCTGTTTAAACAGTATGTTACCAAGTGAAGAGCAAAACAAAATGAAGTCCACTTTTAGAATGATAGAGTCAATTTATCATGTGTTTTAAGAACAAATATCTGTGAATAAAGTGAAAGTTATATGTAATATTTACTGTACAGTCTTTCTTGAAAGTGCTTTGAATTATTGTTTGAAGTTTGCCGATTCATGTGAAAGTTTATTTATCTTCTAATACCAATTAAATAATCATTCATGTTTCCATTCAGCAAATTTTATTCCCTGAATAACAGTGCTGAAATTAGGTTAGGAATGAATTCCACTGATTCCATTTTACAAAGAAATCATTATAATTTACAGTTACACTGTTCTTGATATCAGTGGATCTCAAAGCACTGTTAATTAAATTTCATGAATTTCATGACCTGTCCCTATGGAACAAATCACTTAAACTTTTATTACATTCATTAAAATCTTGGTATACACTTTCAGCATTCCTGTCCAATGGAAAATTCTCAGCTGGTTTAAAGTTATGTTTTCTTGACTGTACCTCAGTGAAGTAATTATGTGACAGCCAATAAAAGCTGATAAATATTTTAGGTGTAGTGGCCCTTGATACGGAATCACAAACTCTGTGTTAGGAACCAGAAAATATGTACCGAATACAGAACGACCTAAAAAAATTCCAGAGAATACTGAGGGAAAGATTTAGTGTTGAACTCTTGTTTCTTAAGCTCCTTTTTTAAAGTTGCTGAATGTATCCATATGGGATTCATACTTCTGAAATTGTCCTTGAAAATACTTGAAATTCTTGAAGTATACTTGAAATGATCTTTTAAATGTAGGCACAATAATGCTACCCTTCTTTTCAATGCTAGCTCTCTTGCAAGAGTAAGTACAGTTTTGGATTTAGGCAGATGAATTTCATCCACATCCCAGTTAAAGTATTACTATTCTTTTCTGGATCTAGCTTGTTAAAATTAAATAAATAGAACAAATGAAATCTTCTACTTTTAGGAAACCTTAGGAAAACATTTTCATTGGGAAGATACCATAAAACTGCAAGAAATTACCCAGACAGTCTGTACATTTTCCATCCTTCAAGATCTTCAGAATTAGGCTAGACGTAGCCATGGCTGACTTGATCAGATGTTGACAACAGAACCATTTTGAGGGAGACACTGAAATAGATGACCTCATGACATTTTACCCAACCAATATGACTATCATCATATGAAACCTTTCCATTGCAGGTGTCAGTTGCAAGTAATCTGGCAGAAAACCGGAGTGCATTCTCAGTATTGTAGATGACTATGGTTGCACTGTTTCAACCCAGTAAACACCTGTGAAGAACCAGGTTGACTTTGGTGATTAATATTGCCCTTATTCATTTGGGTTTATCTTGGATTCAGCATCTTCTTACTGATTCTTGCCTGCTAAGAATCTTCTTCTGGGCTTTGCCTTTTTATTTATCTACAGTTGGAGAGAATAAATCAGGAAATGGTGACTCACAAGACACTCAATGGCATAGTTGTAAATTCAAGCCAGAAAATTCAACTCTCAGTCCTTGTAATACTGCCTGCATGAAAAAAATGTTTCCAAAAAGACCTGTTCTGGACTGCACAAGAGAAATGAAGTAAAGCACAGGCATGTAGTTAAAGCTCTGCTTTTTGGGGCTGTGTGAAGCTCCAAGGCTTCTGTGTGATAATCAGTATTGAATAGTCAGTACTACTCACAGCTGTCACTCATAAATGAGAGGGTTGTTATTCTTCCAAGTATTTAGGAAGCAGCAGAAACATATATAATACTCCCACTTTCACTGTAGCAGGACTACAAAAATCGATATGGGAAATTTTTGTCTACATTTTTGTCACTCACTGCCCACAGAAGGTTTCTCTGGGTTTTCAGATCTATTCAAGGTCTTCTGGAGGGTGAAGCCAGCATTAAATATATATGTTTTGTAACTTTAGACATGAGTTCATTTAAAGATGAGGCAACTAGGCAGTTACAATAATTTTTGCTTGTGACACTTGCAGTTCAAGATAATCTGAAAATAAATGATGAATTAACATGCATACTTCTACCTATTAAATTTTATACCATAATGATTTAATACCTATTTTTTAACTTGGTCTTGTCTTTCATTTCAAACTAGATTTCAAGCAAGAAGGAGAAGCTGGTTTTTGTTGTCATAAATCAATATATTTTATCAAAGAAATCAAATATTGACAAGTATGAAATCAATGTAAGTATTAAGGAACAATACATCTTCCTATTCACCATAATACAGAATTAAACAGAAATTTTACTCTGGTGTATGTGCAGGTATCACTGAAATTCACTATATCTGTATGTATCTAAGGGCAGAATATGATCAATTATGCATTGATACACTCATATTTCTGTGTTGATTAACCTAATTTAGACTTCCTAACTTAATTAACGGGTCACTTTATTTACTTTTGTAAATTGTTCCTTGCTGTTTCTTGGCATTGTTCAGGCCAGAGGAAAGACTAGGATATAATTAATTTCTGCATCTGCCTGAGGAGAATTATCGGTAAGATGGAACCAGCCATTTCTTGGTGGTACAAACTGAAAGGATAAGAACCAATGTCTGCAAGTCATAATGAAGGAAATTTCCCTTTGTCATAAGGAATTATTGGATAAAACATGACAACGTTTATTATTAGGAATTATTAGACCGAATATTCAGATTGAACATAAAAATATATCCATAGAGGCTGTGAAATCTCCTCCATTCAGAATCACAGAATCATAGAATCCTTAGAGTTGGAAGGGACATTTAAGGGCCATTTAGTCCAGCTCCCCTGCAAAGAACAAGGACATCCACAGCTAGATCAGGTTGCTCAAAGCCCTGTCCAGCCATGTCATGAAAGTCTCCAGGGATGGGCCATCCACCACATCTCTGGGCAACCTGTGCCAGTGCCTCACCACTCTCACTGTAAAAGACTTTTTCCTTATATCCAACCTAAATCTACCCTCTTTAAGCTTGAAACCATTTCCCCTTGTCCTGTCACCACAGACTCTGCAAAAGAGTCTGTCCCCTTCTTTCCTATAGCTCCCTTATAGCTATCAGGTCACCCCAGAGTCTCCTCCAGGCTGAACGGCCCCAGCTGTTTCAGCCTGCCCTCATAGGAGAGATGTTCCATTCCATGGACCATTTTTGTAACCCTTCTCTGGATGCACTCCAACAAGTCTATGTCTCTCCTGTACTGAGGACTCCACATTTGGTCACAGTACTCCAGGTGAGCTCTCACCAGTGCAGGACAGGATCACCTCCCTTGACCTGCTGGCCACGCTTCTTTGGACGCATCCAAGATGCAGTCGGCTTTCTGGGCTGCGAGGGCACATTGCTGACTCATGTCAACCTTGCCATCCACCAGTACCCCCAGATCCTTTTCGGAAGGGCTGTGCTCAAATCCTTTAATCTCCCATCTTGTATTGGTAGTGAGGGTTGCCTCAACCCAGGTGGAAGACCTTACACTTGGATTTGTTGAACCTCATGTTGTTCTTCTGGACCCACTGCTCAAGTCTGTCTAGGTCCCCCTGGATGGCATCATGTCCCTCAAGTGTGTTGACTGTACCACACATATTGGTGCCATCTGCAAAGTTGCTGAGGGTGCCCTTGACCCCACTGCTGATGTAATTGATGGAGCTATTAAGGAATATTGGTCCCAGCACCAACCCCTGGGGGACACCACTTGTCACTGACCTCCATCCAGACATTGAGACTTTCTGATATAACTGATAAGATCTTTATTTCTGCTACTGTGGGTGCCTCAGGCATGTGCAGATCTTGTGAAATAGCGCTACCTACTGTAGCATTTCCTGATTTATAAGATCTGTCTCACATCCTCCCACCTGAGATGCTCAGGGGTTTCACAGAAACAACTGAGGTCAAGAAACTTACATAGAAGATACGGGGTGTGCCACAGGAGGTCAGTGGTGCTAAACAGTGCTTGGGGAAGAGGTTCATGTATACTTACATCTATTTGTGCTGGAAGATGTGAAGCAGAATAATCTCCCTCTTCAATTGCCAGTAGCTAGACCCAGCTACCTCACAGGAAGCCACAAACCCATCTCAGAAGTAGCAGGATAGCTTTTGCACAAAAGAATGTTTTTTCTAAGCCCAGATAGTTTGTATTTTATATTTTAAGCATGGAAGTTTATGTTCCCTTATAACTTTCACACTAACCTAGTGCAACTCAAGAGATTTTTTGTTTAATTCATTCTACATCATATAAAAAAATCTTACTGAACTCTTGATTTTGATGGTTTTTTGTGGCTGTTCCTTGTGATGATTTTATTTCACAGAAGCACTATTAACTTAAAAAATTTCTTCAACTTCAAATTTCTTCAAACTTCATTTGTTGCTTTTCTGTGTGTAACTCTGGTTCATAATGCTAGGGAAATGTGACACAGGAGCTGCTCCAAATCAAGAGGGACACTTTCTGTGCAGTCCCTTTTTGATCTTGGTTATTGCACTCCCTAGTTGAAAACACATGAGTATAAAAAGGTAAATTCTTTACAAAGACAGACTTTCATGAGTTGTTCCTTGTTTTAGAATATGGAAATTAACCGCAGGCTCCCCCTGTTTTATCAGCGTTTCCTCCTTTTTTTAAGTTGAATCTCAGAAAAGATCTGAAACTGTAAATTCACTTCTTTGGTTTGTTTCCTAGCTTTCTGCTAATGAATAAGCATGTCAATCAATGTAAAATCCTCTGCTTGTATCTTTCATATGCCTAGGAAAGGATTAAATAAAAGAGCTCTCTCTCCACTCCCACCCTCTTCTTGAGTCCTTGTCCTCAGAGACTGACTGGGAAGGACTGAAGGCTCCTGTCTTGAAAGATCTGAA
Organism: Numida meleagris; assembly: GCF_002078875.1. NCBI lineage: Eukaryota > Metazoa > Chordata > Aves > Galliformes > Numididae > Numida > Numida meleagris. Next base: position 180,065,231 of record NC_034409.1, on the reverse strand, counting down.
CTACTTTAAATTAAATGTTCCCTAGGCCTTATGCACAAAGCGTTTCACATTAACACAAAACAAACAGACATCAGTGCCTGGCATTATAATGATGCTGTTTACTAAGTGGAGTTAATTTTAATTTCTCGTGTACAGATAAGTAAGCTAAAAAAAGGAAAATGAACAACAGATGAAAGTAATTATGGCCTGGCTTACTTGGTGAGAGATTTCTGTATGCTTTTTTAAGGTTTAAACTGAGTATTCTGATCAGTGTAATTCTTTCATTCAGTAGTACATTTTTTTTCTATGAAATACATATTTGAACAAAGTTCCCATGAGTCAAGAATAGCCCTGTTAAGCAATCAGGTTCTTCTTTGTCACTATAAACTGGACAATATGCAAATGAGCCAAAGAATGCAAAATATCATCATCAATCTATTTGGCTTTGGTCTACAGAGCCTCTTTTATTCCAGTGTATTTGCTCAATATTTGTTCTGAATATTTACATGTAGGTAGATTTTGTTACACCGAGGTGCTTCTCAAGGTCCCTCTGAAAGATAATTGAGTTTTCAGTTCAGAACTGCTTGCACAGGCAAACCTTGACTTTACCAACAGATTCCTTGGATAGGATGCATTCTGAGTTCCCCTTTTGCCCCAACAGAAGTTAGAGGGAGATTGGCAGTCCCTTTTTTTTTTCTTTTCAAGAGAAGCAACTTAAACAATAGTTAACAGAGTGCTTTCAGGATACATTTAGCAAAACATAATGCAATGTTTTTACACCAAGAGATATCTGTGTCTGCGAATAAATATTAGCTGACAGCTTGTTCTCTTCCCAGATCTTTGTGCTGATTTTGTTCTTCTAATCTGTTATTTTTGTTTCACTGTGAGTCACAGAAATGCAGCCCATGTTGTAGGAGCTCTAATTGGCACCTGATGTAGAGAATAGAGGCCTTTTGTCTTTACCTTAATCTTAAGCTTTGACTTTAACTTCAGATTAGTATGTAGCTTGTTTTACTTCTGCTGAAACTATCTCTAAAATTCCTTCTATGTAAAAATATATCAGAAATGAGTATCAGAAACAGAAAGGGACAGCCTGAAGTCTGAAAGTAGAAACTGAAGCCAATACAAGATAAGAGGGTATTAAACACAGATGATCTTTTTGGTTGATTCTTATACCCTGAGGAACTGCAAGAAAGTGGCAAATCCACATTTCCAAGCCCACACTTGAATGTTCAGTACTGTTCTGGAAATATATGAATTAAAAATCGGTAGGAATTGCTTGATTGGCAGCAGTACAAAGACAAGAGCATCCTTCTGGCTATGAAACAGCATGAGTACCACTGGTAGAAATCTCTGCACCCTGCTGTGAGCCTTTCTGAGAAGCTTATTGACTCTGGCTCTCTACTTTAAGACTAGTAACAAGTTTACCACTAAAAACCAGTTTTAGTGGTAGCTTCTGTAAGGTGAAGCCATGGGACTCACTGCCATGAACCTGAACTCATGAGCAGTTTTTATGCATCTTTTCAGTTCCATCACTGTCAATAGGAAATAACACCTGCAGTGATCAAATTTACTGTCAGTCAAAGTCATTACCAAATGAGCTTTCAAACACTCTTAATGTTACTGAGGTTCCATTCAGTCTGAAATGAAATGCTGGAAAATTGCTCAGCAGGGACTATAGTGAAATCTACAGAGACATTAATGGGAACCAGTAAGGACTGAAACAAATTGGCTGCTGAACACTCTAGTGAAGCTCCCCTCCATAGGGTTGGATGCTGGATTCTGTCTGTCTCATACTGAAAGGACGAAAGATCAGGTATGCAGGAAGAATATAGACAAGCAAACTGGGATTGGGGTGGATATCAGTTCCTGAAATACAGAACTGGGTTCCAAAAAAATTCACCTAAGTTTGCTAGATTTCTTCCTTTGAAGCTGCTTCCTGAGCTTCCTAATCCCTGTACATTCACCTAAAAGCAACCATCGTAAGTTCTACTTCCTTCTGACTACATTTAGAACCTGTAATACATATTAAAGCATTCAAATACAGTCCGCGAGAGTTTCATGTAGGAATGAGTTTTGAACCAACCTTATATGACAAGATCCTTTCTTGTAGCCCTAAACTAACAGGGAAATAGAGAGATTTCTGTGCAAAGCAATTACTGTTTCTTAGTATGTAGCTTTTTGTTGAGAATCTGGGTTTTGCAGATTATTTTTATTAAGTATCCTCTCTCTAATAACACTAAACTCTGGGTTCCCTATTGAGTTTAGTCATCTAAGACTTCAGCATTATATTCGTTAACTTAAAGACAAGTAATTCCACACTCAGGCTTTCTCTGAAGTCTATTTCTTTTCCCAAATCAAGTGAAGTGATGTGGCAACAAGAAAGAGTCCTCCCTCTTCTATGGAAGAGAAATAATGATGGATAGAATTATGGCAGAATCAGTACTTCTAAAACTCTAAATAATTAAAAAAATTAGTTAAGCTAATTAGATGCTTTCCCTGTGGACAGTCTGTTGCTTTTTTCTTCCTTTCATATGATGGCTTTACTTCAGCCCAACAGCCGAGGTCAGAAAGCCTGAAGAGCTGACACAAGTTGATGTCTGCCACACTGTTTCTGTGGATCCTTCAGGGCAACTGAACAAAGGCTTCCTATGTGGAAAATCAGAGATTTTGAACAGCTTTTGTTATTAGAAAATATGTGGATAAAATTAAATCTGACACAGGAAAAATGCCTCTTAACTAACTGGAGTTGCATCAACTATGATTTTCTCCATATTGTGTACTGGAACATACTCAAGGAGTTAACAAGCCTTTTCCAAAGTAGTCATTGCAGGCAACAATTTAAAACTTTTTTCTTATCCATTCTGCCAAGATATTCACCTCATGTACCTTGCAGATTGCTCAGTCTAATTTTTTCTCTGCTAATTTTGTATTGTCATCTTTGCTGAAATATGAAAGAGACCTATTGGCAGAAACAATTATTGTAGCTTTCCCCTTCTGCTTCAGAACATAATTATTATTCTTTTGTTTCATTTGGATACCATGGTAACTCTTAATTGAATTTTAATTAATAGCCAAGCTAGATACAATTGAATATTCTTTAACTGTCATATATACCTCCAGGATTTACACACCACTGCTAACCCACTTTAAACTCTGCTTGAGCATGCTAAGATAATGCAGAGTTATTCAAAGAAAGGAAAGTTAAGAAGGGCAAAAGTTGCAGCCATATGCTTCGTGGGAACTTATCAAAGAGAAACAAAGTCTATTAAAAAATACCAAGGTTACTCCTTTGCCCAACCAAATCATAGTTACCAACATGACTTTGGAATGGTGAACTGCTGCAAGCCATGAATTTGCAAAAGTGAAGCTGGCAAAACAGGGAAGGTGAGCAGGTCAGGCTTTGCTTTAGGTGTGTGCTTTCAGAACACCTTCCTCATCTTCAGTTTCTTTTTTAAAAATGCATTTGTAGCCATGGAACTTTTGCATGAAAGGACATTACTTCAAAGACTCACATCAGTTGCTTTTCTCTCCCTCTGATCCATGTGTTTGCTGCTTACAAAGAAAATCATAAATTATCACTGGGCTAAGGAAGAAAAGGCAAGAATGTCCATGCTACTTTTTGGCACTTATGGATCTCATGTATTTTATTCTTATATTCAGTTATTTCAAATAATTTCAAACATTATCATACAAAGTACCCACAAAACTAAAGAAACTGTTATTTTAATGCTTAGTGGGGGCAGAATTTGCCAACTTGTGTTCAGGATACTTGATCCATCCTTCCATTAGATTTCATCTGCCCGAAGTCTGTTCCCCCCACATGTTTTCTACAGAAGCCTCAGACACACGCAGCATGTGGACTCTCATGTTTGACCACATGATGAATACTCAAACTGTTATGTGATGGATTGGAGTTGAAGTACCTGCTCATCTTCATATAAAGACCTTAGTCAACCTGATGTAGAAAGCCTTTTTATGATTAATGGCAAAGGAAAGTTTGGGCATCTGTACCACAGCTACACAATTGCATGCTATTCATTTTTAAGCAATGAAATCCAACTTTTCTGTATAACTTTTGTCACAAGTAAATCCACTTCATCTGTGCAATTACTCAGCTAAAGAAATCCCTTTTCAAAAGAGATTCATGAGAGCTCTACTGTTATTACAAGAAACTCAGTAGATGACTAGGCACTATCTGTGTTTGTGAGCCTCTCCCTCCAAGTTTCACAATGGCTGTGGAGCAATCAGCAGCACAATATAGGATTAAGAAGACTTCTTTACACACTCCCTACATCCTCTTTTCCTCATCCATACAGCTTCTCTATACCTTTAACTCCTTTGTAGCTTCATCAGGGTTAATTACCTTCTGTGGCTTTTCTAAAAAATGAGACTATATATATATATAAATACATTAACAAATCCCAATATCTCAAATGTGGTACTGTCCATAAAACTCTTTAGGACCAGTTATGAGGGGTTGATCATGCCTTGCTAAGTCTTTCTCCTTTCTTTTTTGTTTTAAACCTTCATGGAATGGGGACTCTGCTTTTTATGACAGTAATGGAGTATATTTGATGGTAACACTTCAGAAATGTTTATTATCAAAGAGTCCGAATAGCCAGCCTACATGCACTATTTTCTCAGCTATTTTAATCATTTTCATTGCATAGATCACTTTAATCTAATAGTGAAAGATTTGTAGTATAGTTTGACATGACGTTTTGGGGAATGAATTCTGATTTCCTGGTGTGGATTTCACTTGAGTTACTCACAATTTAAACTGGTGAAAAAAGAGATCAAAATGAGCCAAAAGTTTTCATAAATGAAAGAGATTTTACTTGATTTTAGTGAGCTGTGCTTGTGTATTCATAGGCAAAATTGGCTGTGCAGCAATCATCTGGCATTTTACAGCTCTCACACTCATTGAATACAGAAAAGAGAGAGGTTTCTGCAACTCAAATAGGTCTCATTACCAGGTGATGCATGAATACTCTCATAAGCACACTCTGCAGCACGTAGGAGATACGGAAAATTAAGAATGGCATAAAATTAACACAGAGCTTGCTGTTCCCATATCTCTTAGGATGTAATTTAATGATTAATTCTCCTAAGAACAGGCTCTGTCAACTGATCAATGCAAATAGAAACTGTTGACTGGCTAATACCTGCAGTGATGGTTTTAAAGGAGGCTGTGGCTAGAAAATTTTAAACATCAACAGTAACACTTGTATTCCAGCACATACCCTTTCCTTCCAAAATATGTACATATTTTACTGATGGGGTTTGATGGAATATGAACCTTTGTTACATGCAGCCCAATATCTTCTATTAACTGTCTCATTCATTCTCTATCTCATGTGAGAATATAATTTTCTGTATCTGCATATTGACTTTAAATCCTTAGCATTTGAGCATAGTATTGGACCTTGTAAAATAAACCAACCAAAAATGTCACTGAAGGTCAGCTACTGACCCTTTGCCTCTACCAAATTTTATCCAATTTCATTACTGATTTTTAGTTGGTCTCAGGGCTCTTGCTGAATCTTCATTAGGAACTTTCATTTTTTAAAACTGCAATAGCGGGCTTTATTGCTCTTGTCTTCCACTAGTTTGCCTCTATTAGCTGGTGATGCTCTCAATCTCCAGATGCTTATTTCTCATTCCACTGCTTTCTATTTTTCTTCTGTGATTTTTACACACTTTTGCTATTTTCCCTTTCTTTCACTATGTTTATTTCATGGTGGACGGGTGGACTAGATGACCTTGTAGGTCTTTTCCAACCTTGGTGATTCTGTGATTCTATGATTCTACAAACTATTACTTGAAAAAATTTTAACATGCATTTCATATGTATGCAATCTCTCTTGGTTGAAGAGGGCACTAAACCATATTCATGCCGAAAGTCTTTATCATCAATTTCTATACGTCCTACTTTCTGGAAAAGCTTCCTTGCTTTTAGACCTTTAGCAAAAAAAAAGAAAAATGTATTTCCTATACTAAGGAAAATGAGGAATAGCTTAAAATAAATCATAAAGATGGAATATAATTGAGAGTAAAAGGTGTAAAAGAACTATTGAATGACTGATTGTGCGTGCTCAGAAGGGGGAAAGTAGAGTACAATATGGCCTAGTGTAGTATAGTATATTAATAGCTCATGAAAAATCTGTTCTGCTGAGAAATGGCATCCTGTTGGTGTCAGCTTTCAAATGTGTTGAAATTCCTACTCAACTGGGTGTCCTAGTGTGAGGAGGAATAATTGTCTGATGCATACATTTCCTTCTTATTACAAGAATTTTGTGCAAACATCATAAGCATTTTTGTTTCATTTATGATCTGCAGAGGAAATGGAAAGTACTACTCTGAGCTCAGTGACCTTATTATCTGTACACCGAAAGTTTGTTCAACTTTCAGAACTGGATGTATACTTAAGTCAAGATACAATTTCTTGACCTCATGGGATGGATAGTACCAACAGCAACATTATACTATCCTTTGTGAATTTGGTTGTGTTTTCCAGCAGCTGAAAAACATAAAAAGCTTTAAATACAGCTAAGGCTTTTTCAAAGCCACCTTAGCAATATGGGTTATGTTTGAACAACCTTTGGCATGTGTGATTATCATGGTTTGAATAGTGACTGCAACACTTAATGCAAAACTACATTCAAAAGTTATCTTAAATATTGCCTAACAATTGCAAAGCAAATGTTGATGCTAGTCTTGGAAAAGATATTACATGGCAGGAAATGATAAAGAGCTGGGCTGAAGCTGACTGCCATTGCATCTGCTTCTGAAACTCTTTGCAAGAATAGTAATATTAGGAAGAACTATAAACTTGATATGATTTTCTGTTCTTACCCTGATCAAATTAGCTTAAGTGTACAAAAGTTGCTTTGGTTCAACAGCTGCTTAAATAAGAAGCATACATGTATTAGATATCCTAGACTTAATCACTGGCAAGATGGCTTTAAGGGAATTTTATTCTTGAGACCAAACCAGGTTACTTTATATGAAAAATCCGCCACTTTTGTGCCAAGAGTGATGAATTACATGCATATCCTAGCAATCACCATATCCGCACAGGTGGAGTCAGCTTTTGGAAAAGCACTGGTTATAGGGAAGCAGTTAACAGTTCAAATCTGTGACAATCACACCAATACAAAAATACTGAGCATTTAGATCTAAGCACTGACATATGTCTTCAAACAGGTGCATGCCATCATGAGTTCATTGTCATTTTAGACAAGCTAGCACAAATAAGGTTCAACTTCTTTTTGATAACCTGGAAAGACAGCTAGGTATTTGATCCAGACAAACTCCTGACTACAAGACTGCACTAAATTTTATTGCTGGTTGATGTTGATGGATGTTGTCTCACTGGACTTTATGAGTTGAAATTCACTTTAAAGACTTTAAGGGAAAGGACAGCCTAACAGTAACAAGCTTGGTTTCTCTTGGAGTTTCAGGGTTGAGTGGTGTTGCTGCGTCTTGTAGAAAAGAAACTTCTGGAATCACATGACATTGGCTAAAGGCCAGAAAAACTGGCATAATTTTTACAGCTTGAAAACACCTGGAGGAGTACAAAGGGCATTATCTGTAGATCTGAGCATTTTTTATGGATTTGATGAAAATATTTGAGACAGTGAGACAGCCCAGACTTTAAAGTATGATGGTAAAACTCCTCTAGCCAAGAAATTTTGGTTAGTCTTGAGACAGGGAGCTAATGGTATATATAGTACAGTCCTTTCCAGTGTAATAACCAGCCAACAGTGATTAAAATAAAAAACCTGTTTATTATGTAAATATAGGGAAATTACTGAGCATTACTTTCTAGTATTGAATCAAAGTTTGAGCAGATTCAAAATCCTTTCTATATTTTCTTGTTTTTCATTAAAATTGTGTAATCTCTACTCTAGCTCTTACACAACGCTGTCAATGCTTTTTGAAATTCCAGCTCAGCAAATAGCTTTGATTATATCAGCAAGCCATGTCAGGCATTTTAAGACGCCCTATAAACCACAGTCAACTTTGAAATTCTTCTTTTTATTGCCCTTGTTACAGTCACTACCAGTAAATAAAATCTATATTTCTCCAGAAATGTTTCAAGGAAGACCTACTTAGAATATATCTAGATTATATGGTCAGGAATCAATTGTGTAAGCTTCATACATGTTAATTGGATAGCATACTCTCAAACATTCCCTCCAGCATAAATATTGGCAAGACCTAACCAGTTTATTATGTAATCAAAGTTGAATTTCCAAGCACGTATTTACATTACGTTTATTTGTATCATACTGCTAAATATCTTAAGATACATCTGTAGTGTCACCTAGGTAAAGGCTGTTTCTTGAGATGTCTTCAAGGTCTGCAGAAAGTTCTCATATTGCCACTGGCTGTTACTTCATCAACAAAAGTTCCTGTCAGCTTCAAAATAAATAAAACAGGCCCTTACATTTCACAGAGAGGTTGTGGCAACCAAAAAAAAAAATGTTTACATGACTATGGTAATAAATAAAAGATTTGTTTCAAAAATATATTTTACCCGTCCTGATTTGGCTCCTCTCACAGGGTTTTATGCTTCTATTTATTTTCTTGTAGCACCCAAAAGCATGTTAGATGCTTACTAAAATGCCTCAATTCATGCTCTTTCTGATTCCAAGATGAAAAACTTGTTCAACTGTTGAGACCCAAGGATCCATGTTGTTGCAAAGTGAACTGGCTGATAGAATCAAATAACTGCATATGAATTAAATTTTTAGCTTAGTTACTGTAAATGTATAAAGAGCCAAAATAAGGATAACTGTATTTTTTTTCAGAGTGCTCTGAGTTTCAGATTCTTGATCTGAAATGTCAAGTTAGAATTTAGCTAAAAGCAGCTTGACTTCTTGAAATATGCAAGCAACTAATTGTGCTTTACAATTCAATGGGATTTGTTAGCCAGTCTCTAAGAGTCAGGCAAAGGGAAGGTTTGGGAACACTGAAGGCACTGAAGAGAAGGTTTGGACCCTAAGAATCTGTAGCATTTTTAAACTAATATGAGAAGGGAGATATTAGGTAACTGTAATTTTCTTGTGGCTTGGGAATCTTATAGTCCTTCCCACTATAGAAACTGTTATTCAGCTATTTCAGCATGTATGTGTCTAAGAGCAAAACTAAAAATCTGCAAGAGTTGTACCCATAGGGCTGCAAAGGAAACTGTGCCTATAGTATCCTACTGTAGCATAATTCGTTAACAAAATCTAATAAATAATAAAAATAATCTGAATTTTTATAGAAATTACATAAAAAGCTTCCTTCAAATAATGCAAAACTTCCCCCCAGAAACCAAATTATTTACATGTCTTTCACCTGCATTTTGCAGACCTATTTTCTTGCACAGAATATGTCTAGAATAGAGGTGAAACTGAATAGTTTACAAGTATCTCAATAAATCCTCCATAAGCATTGCTATAATAAAGACTGAACCATAAGCATGCACTTTATGAGCTTTTTTATGAGCTTATATGAAAATTTTTGAATCCCATCTGACCAAGCGTCCTATTCACAATGAGCGCAATGTGTTTTAACATGCCCTGAGGGAGGTATCTATTTGTGGTTCATTAATAAGGGCTGTTTTCCAAAGAGCTATCTGTTACATAATTATAAAGAACACTAAAAAATGACCTCCCAATTTCCGTGATGAGGTTGTTCAGTATCTTCTGATGGCATGAAACTGGATGAAAACATCTGCAGAGCCCTAGCTTCTTGTCTAATGAGACAGCTCTTGTGCGTTTTCTCTTGCCTAAGCCTTGCAAGCAAATTTTAAATTGCATTATATTATTTGTTGGGTGTAGAGATGAAACACAAGTTACACTAGATAACTGTCTGTCTATCTGCAGACATGTAACAGTGTTCCCTCTCATGTGGCTGTGTGTGGCACAGTGTTGTCTGGGAATGTCAGGATGCAACTGTGGCTGACATGTCATTAAGGGGAATATGTCACAGGAAGAGTGGCTGAAAGATGAAACTGCTTTCTTTTGACGTTGGCATCACATCTGAGCAAAGAAGAAGTGTTGCAGTGTGGTCCTTCCATCTCAGCCATCTGTGTGACAGAGCTGGGTGCTGGTTTCCTTTGCCTTTGTGAAACAGTGATGCCGATAGTATCCAGTGTGCTGGGAAACAGTCATTTCGCTTGCAGTGGGCTTTGAGCTGCTGGAATTAAAGCTGCCCAGTAAACACAAAACATTATGGTGGCTCTAAAGTTGAATGGCATATCAAAACACGGAAAGGAAAGTGGCTTGCTGGAGTCTGTTAAGTGCCTCAAAATGTACATTTTTTGGTGTGTTTTCCAGGAGATTTTTGTATTACTTTAAAGTTTCTTGTTTTGGGTCAAGGAATAATGGGGGGAACAGATCTTGTGTTATTTCTGTTGGTAGCTGAATTACCAATAAGGGAGAAAATCTCCCTTTTCTTTTTTGTCCTTTTCCTACAGTCTCACAGTGTAGTTCTTGGTAATGAAAAATCAACATGAATACCACCATATTGTATTTTCTCTTTCAATTTTTCAAAACAAGTACTTAATATTACCCTTTTCAGATCACCTCATAACACGTATAGCACTGTTCCATTGTAAAAGTCATTAAAGAGTAGCATTGCAAGCTATGCTCAAAGTCATTACTACTGGAGTAGAAAAAGAGGCATTTTTCAAGCTTTTTATTAAATCTTCATGTATAAATTAAAGTATAAGGGTTTAATGTATGATTAATTGATATTTCAAGAAATAATGAATTCCTATAGACTTCATCAAATAAATAGGTTGCCAATTATCATGCTTTATTACTTGCTCCTGATGTATTTATATCTGTCTGGTAAATGCACAGCTTAGATCTGCAGTAGCTGACATCTATTATTCATTTTAAATCATTTATAAATGTAATATTTGAAAGATGTGTCCTTTTTAAGCATATGAAAAATAGAGATTTCAGGTTTCTTAAAAAGGAAGACCCCTTCAGGTCTTAGTTGTGTTCAGCATGATCACTGTCTAATCTGATTTTTTAGCTTCTCCCAGCTTACGATGTGATCTTCCTCTGGCAGCTTTCCTTTGACAGTATCAACACTTACTCTTGCTTGTTCATGTGTGAATACTATTTAATAAGTCTCTATATTCATATGTTGTCATTCCATGGTAGTATAATAAACCACCATTCTTTTCAGGCATAGGCAGCATCAGATCATAGCTTTTCTTTCACCAGGAAGATAAAATGCTGAGGAATACTGCTGCTGTGTTTTCTGACCACAGTGAACTGAGCTGATGTGGAATTAACTAAAGACAGGAAAAAATAATCCCACTGAATCCATCTCATATGAATTACAGGCATCAGAAAAGCTTTTCATACGTCGAGGCTTGATTTAAGAGCTTTCAGACAGAGGGTAAAAATGTGTTGGTTTTCCTTGCTGCTTTTTTTTTTCTTTCTTTTTTTTTCCTGTGAGCAGCACACAATCTCAGTGGATTAGTCTGCACAGACATCAGCTCCTGGAGCCTGGAAACTATGATTCACCTCTATTGTGTAGCAAGTGTTTTGGGGAGGTAGATCTTCAAGTCCTACCAGATTTGTTCACAGAACCTAAACAATAAAGGGGAAATCTATTATGATTGCAAAATGTTAAATATTTCCTCCTTAAATTTCCTTCAAGGAGTAAAGGTCAGCACTACACCCTTATGACTAAAACACAAGTCAGAAAGGTGGGATTGACACTGGTTCATAAGGAATGTCTGCCTAGTGGAAGTAAAATGATAGGGAAAGTTCTACTGAATAAGGATTATTGTATGTTTATAACTCTTCCTTTCAACATAAATTTTAGTGACACACACATATTTTGATGTGAGTCAAAGGAAGGCAGCTGCTGTGAAATCAATATTATCTGACCTGTTGCTAGGCTCAGACAGACTCGCATCACCAGAGCTTTCTGATACCAAGAATGTCACACATCTTGTACATCAGTTTGCGCCATTCTCCACAAACTCAGGGGTAATGCAACACTGACTATGGGCTGCAATTTAACTCAGAAGATTTAACTCAGATAGTATGTGTGTAACACAGGCTGCGATTTAACTCAGAAGACTCTGAGAAGGGATGGGTAGCAATGAAATTGCTTCTGGCATTTTTTGATGTAGGTGGACAACACTGCAGCTACTATAGTCCTCTCTGGCAGAGCCAGGTGTGGGTGCAAGATGCAGCCCATCACGGGAGAATTAAATTAATTCAGTTCATGGTTTCCTCAGGGCCCCAGTGTGTGGACAAAGTGCTCAGCTCCAGTTTCAAGATCTGTAAAAGCACAAAGGTATAAAGTTTGAGATCTACAAGGGAACAGTGCTTAGTATTCTGCAGTGATCAGAGGGAGAATCTCAAAACAGTTGTATTAAATTCTAAATTCAGATATGTCTAAAAATAAATGATACGACTCTCAGCAAAGTTATAAAAAAACAGGACTCTAATGAAAAGTATAGAGAACTATAAAATGTATTGTTGGTTTTTCACTGTAAGCAGGGAGAAAAACAGACAGAAGTTTTTACCAACTACCTGCAACAAGGACAGGATAAACTGTGTTGTAAAAGGTATTATTTATATAGTCCCTGCAGAAAGGATCTATCACTACTGCCAGAGGTGGGCACTGAGAAAGTCCATGAAGTCTGACATACCACTGCTGTCGTAATTGCTGTTACTGCAGTAACTTCAAAGCATAGCTGACACACATCAACACCCCACAGTACTGGCTCTGTACTAGCAAAGGCCAGAGGATGATCCTTACATTAAAGCTGTACTATTCAAAAGCAAAACAAAGTATTCCTAGTGCTAAAACTTGCTGATCCATGATAATCTGAAATGTAATGTATAAGTTAGTGTATCAGGGACAAGCCAATCTCTTCAGCTATGTGAGTATTAGCTGAATCTGAATTTGTCATTTATCTTTTTCCACTGCTCTTCCAGGTCATGTGGATGCCAGTGAATTGCAAAGGCCATTTCTGCATTCTGCTGCTGGACCTAGCCCTTCTCTGCCATCTACACTTTCTTCCATTTTGTTTGATTGTGTTTTTTAATGTGCCATCCTAAACCTCTTCCCATTCCTCCTAGATGAGTTTCATTGTCTCAGCTGAAAAAGCATGTTCAATATCTGGATGTTTCTGGCATCTGGAATGACAGAATCACAGAATGGTTTGGGTTGGAAGGGCCCTTATAGATCATCTAGTTCCAACTCCCTGTCATGCACAGGACACCTTCCTCCAGAGTAGGTGTCCAAAGCTCCAGTGGAAAAAAATGAGAGCTTTAAAAAATATCATGTAGTTGTCTCTTAAATTATAAAGGACTGACATTTCTGAAGGCCTTTTTTTTTCCCATGATAATCAGTGTTGAAGAAATTTATGATTCATGTAGTTACTTGGGCAATGTTTTATGGAGCTGAGGTTGAGCACTCAAAACAAGTACATAAGCAACAATTCTGCTTCCACTGGAATAGGAACATATGGGCACTGAATTTTACATTCTTAGTAAAAGAAGAGATGTGTAGTAGAACATGAAATACCAGTGTTGTAAAATTTGGAGACAAACATTCTGTGTTTGGTTAAGTGCTAAAGGGACAGTACAAAAAACAGGTAAACAGAATAGCTTGTGCATGCAAATTACATTGTTTCAGATTAATAACATAGTGCAGATACAGCTGACAACAAGCAGAGCCATATTATTTGTCTTTGTCATAGCTGTGCAAATTAACAACAACAACAAAAAACACACACAAGCTGGGGACCTAGAAAGCTTGTGTCTCAGCCATAAGCACAAGAGTGCTGGTGTTAAGGAAGAGTAACACAGTCAGAAACGGACTTCTCATTAAACTGACTGTCCCGAGTTGCTGATGTTCTCAGAGAAAAAAGAATTTATCATTTTTGTGAGAGATTTCAGAGTTGAGACAAAGAAATGCAGTGGAATGGTGGGCAAAGCTTTGATGCAGCAAAATTGTAGCCTGAAGCTAAAGCGTTACATAGAAAAAAAGGACGACAAATTCTCTTAAGTATTGAAGGATACCAAAAGAAAATGTATCTGATTTCCCTGTTTGTTTTCCCTGTTTATGCAATTTCTTGTCATATTCACATTTATTTTACATATAAAAAACTGAAAAAAGCCCAGATAGTCTGCCCAGGCCACAGGCAATTGTGCCCTAGCTCCATATTTGTAGGCAGAATCTGGACCTCTGAAGGCAGCAAGAAAAAACCATCTGGGGAAGAAATCTAAAATATAGGGAAAGATTTTTTTGACTTTCCCAAGGTGAAACTAAACCTCAGCTGTGAAGAGTTGTGTTCTTCACATCGCTAATCAACTACTTTCTTCCATAGGTTATTATAACAAGAATTCAGGGTGAAATGATCGTGATTCAAAGTGATAATAGTGAAGGAAATTAAATCTGAAGGTTTACAGTTTTGTTCTGAAACATCAAAATAATCTGGAAATGTAAACAGCTTTCTCAGCACAGATCTGATAACAGGCAAAGAATTGGGCAAGTACGAACATACTGTGCTGACAGCCAACCAGCTAGGTGGGAGTCAGCTTCCTCCATGCCAGGTGCCCAAAGCATATTGTTCCAGATAATCTCCATTTCCTCCTCTTCCATTGGCTCATGACGTCAGAGGCAGATGTTGGTGTATGGCAGCAGAGATTGAACCTTCCCACAAATATTCTGTTCCATTGCATCTGCCATGTGACAGATGGCAGCAGGGGGATGTCTGACAGAATGGCGTCTGACGTGGAAGTGCTGATGAAGGAAAGGTGTAGAACTTAATTTCTCTGTGAATAAAAAATGACACCCACTGACATTCATCAATGCTTGCTGAACATTATGGAGACCAGACAGTGGATATCAGCACAGTGAAATGGTGAGTGGTACATTTTAGCAGTGGCAACAGAGACAGTGGGACACCTCCACTGGTGCAGACTGTTACAAGTACAGCATCCAGGCTCTTGTTTATGGCTAGTGAAAATAGTGGTGACTATGTTGAAAAAGAGTGTTTTGTAGCTGAGAATTTGCTCTATTAAGTAGTGTTATTGTCCTCTTTGTATCTCGTGTAATTTCCATGGAAATGATAGGAGGCATTACATTTGGAGTGTCCTCCAAACCCTAGACAATTCCTCTTCACTCAGTATGGCCCAGGCAAGACAAAAGGTTGGACAACCACGATCTAGACATTTATTTCTCTGCTTTTGGATGTGAGCATCTGATACCCACTTTGTAAAAACTTTAACCTCTACGTACAAAATATACTAAGTAAGATTTGGGTATGATTGACATTACTGTTATTATTGAATTCCACAAGAGCTTTGCTGAAATGACTCTGTTGACTCTGAAGATTAATTCCGAATGTTTTGGAGTTCATTTTCCTGTATGCACATGTGAGTAGGCAGGCGTCAAATGCTGACTACAATATTTGTATGATCAAAATGAGTAATCACTGCTAATTATTTGTTTGGTCCCCCCCTAGAATTTATAAATCAGAAGCTGAGCAGTGAGGCCTAGCTGCCATGACACCAAATGTGGGAAATGCAAGTATAGCAAAGACTTGCTTAGGACTCCAATGCCTGATAAGATGAGGGAGGAAGGATAAAAGTAAAAATAAAGAGTACACTTTTACAAGTCTGCCCATACTCCAGGGAATTGCTCTATTTCAAAACATAAAAGGAATGCTTCGGCTTACAAGTATATGGCATGCTTATTGTACTTAGAGGCATTAAATCTGCAAAAAGTAAGTAAATATTCTGGTAGCTTTATTAAGGATTCTGCTTTCATTAGAACGACATATCCTGCCTTGGACTTAGTTCAGAGATGGGTTCTAAGGCTTTACCAAAGGCACAAAATGCAGAAATTATATTACTCAATCAGTGATTCTGCTACCACTTCCCTTGGGAGCCTTTTTTAGACTGTGGTAGAATTCACTACAGGGAAAATCAGCCTCAAATGCCACTCTACACTTCAGTCTACTTTCTCCTGCTCACCACATTTTGTAAAAACAGTATTACAACCATCATCACTGAAGTACACGCGTTTTTATTTCTGAATCTGAATCCGTTGTAGTGATCAGCTATTAATACCTCTACATTCAATACAGCAGGGGAATGCAAGGAATATACTTAAGTATAAGGAGGGATTTTTCAGAAAAAATACTAAGATAATAATGATATGGCTAATAGAACATGACACCTCACCAATCCATACAACTTAGAGGTAGTAGATATCCATCTCCAGTTGGCGTTCTCTGTCGAAACCTCCTTTTTTTGCTGCTGGAGCTTGAGCCAGGTCAGCTCTTTATCTTGTAGAACCTCAAAGACGGTCAGTGAGGGACATGTGTGTGTTCTGTGCTCTCCCTCTTCTCATCATCCTTGCTGGGGTATATCTGAATAATTCATGGCTTTCCCTCTGCTTACTGCCCCCATGTTTTCTTCCAGAGAGAAGGAAACCAGTCTGGACAGCCTCATTAACCAGAGAGCCACACTAACCATTATCCCAAGCCACTGAGCTCTTTTGTTGAACAAGATGTGGTCAGCCTGCTTCAAGAGCTTTGTCTTGGTTGTGTTGTGTTTTGCTAGGGCAAGAAGGACAATATTTAATTCCAAATGGCAATCGCGGGGGAAGCATTGGGTGTGTGATGTGAGCTCTGAGTAGCTCAGCAGTGAGAAACCAGGTGCATGGATAGATGTAGCCTGGAAACGGTCTTGATAAAAATGAAAGGGGAATATCTAAATAAAGGAAGTGGCTTGCTATTGAATTGTCCTTTAACAAATCTGATACTTAGCACATCACAGATACAAATGTTGTGTACACCCTTTACAGGAATCACTGTCATATACTTGACAAACAGGGGAAAGTAATTCAGGACATTCTGCCTGCATGATCTCATTTATTACTCATTGGCAAAATGTGAGCAAGTGCAGTGCCTCCCCAGCTTGTCAGCTTTCTGGGAAGCTGAAGCCTGGCCATGTGGCTAGGCAGGGATGAACATGAGCAAGCTGCTGCCAAGGACAGCTGTCCCACAGCACTGGGCACGAGCTGCTCCTGCTCCCATTGCTTCCCTGCTCCACGTGTAGGCATATTTTGCATGAAGGATAATAGAGGTGGTGTAACTACACTTGGATGTATGTGACAGACAGAAAATGGACAGAGTAGAATGAAAAATCAGGGACATGTAGAATCACAGAATCATGGAATCATAGAATTAACCAGGTTGGAAAAGACCTACAAGATCATCCAGTCCAACTATCCACCTACCACCAATAACCCCACTAAACCATGTCCCTCAACGCTATATCTAAACGTTTCTTGAACACCTCCAGGGACAGTGACTCCACCACCTCCCTGGGCAGCCCATTCCAGCGCCTGACCACTCTTTTGGAAAAGTAGTATTTCCTGATGTCCAGCCTAAATCTCCCCTGGCGCAACTTGAGGCCATTTCCCCTCGTCCTGTCACTAGTTATAAGAGAGAGGAGGCTGACCCCCAGCTCACTACAACCTCCCTTCAGGCAGTTATAGAGAGCGATAAGGTCTCCCCTGAGCCTCCTCTTCTCCAGACTGAACAATCCCAGCTCCCTCAGCCGCTCCTCATAAGGCCTGTGCTCCAGACCCCTCACCAGCTTCGTCGCCCTCCTCTGAACACGCTCCAGGGCCTCAATGTCTTTCTTGCAGTGAGGGGCCCAAAACTGGACACAGTACTCGAGGTGCGGCCTCACCAGTGCTGAGTACAGAGGGACAATGACTTCCCTGCTCCTACTGGCAACACTATTTCTGATACAAGCCAGGATGCCATTGGCCTTCTTGGCCACCTGGGCACACTGCTGGCTCATGCTCAGCCGAGCATCAACCAACACCCCCAGGCCCATTTCCTCTACACAGTCTTCCAGCCACTCTGCCCCAAGCCTGTAGCGTTGCCTAGGGTTGTTGCGGCCAAAGTGCAGGATCCGGCACTTGGTCTTGTTGAACCTCATCCCATTGGCTTCAGCCCAGAGATCCAGTCTGTCCAGATCTCTCTGTAGGGCCTCTCTACCCCCAGGCAGATCAACACTTCCTGCCAGCTTGGTGTAGTCTGCAAACTTACTGAGGGTGCTCTCAATGCCCTCATTCAGGTCATCAGTAAAGATATTGAAGAGGACAGGCCCCAGCACCAACCCCTGGGGAACACCACTCGTGACCGTTTGCCAGCTGGATTTAACTCCATTCACCACCACTCTCTGGGCCCGGCCCTCCAGCCAGCTCCTTACCCAGCAAAGGGTGTACCTGTCCAAGCCATGGGCTGCCAGTTTCTCCAGGAGAATACTGTGGGAGACAGTGTTGAAGGCTTTGCTGAAGTCTAGGTAGACCACAGCAACAGCCTTTCGTTAATCCACCAGACAGGTCACTCGATCATAGAAGGAGATCAGGTTGGTCAATCAGGACCTGCCCTTTACAAACCCATGCTGGCTGGGCCTGATCCCCCAGTTGTCCTGCAAATGCCGCATGATCTCCCTCAAGAGCATGTATGGGAACATGCTTGTGACCAGTCCCTGGCTGGTCACAGAGCCTGCTTAGGCCTCCACCTATTTGTTTTGCTAGAATAAAATCTCAGATAGGAAGTTAGTAGAAGTGACTGCTCTGCTCTGTTTTGTGTTTGTGCGGTGCCTTATATAAAAATGTTGTTGTCCACACCTGTAGTGACAAATCTTTACCTTGGTGTAAAGTAATAAGAAAAATGGCAGGTGTTTGCCTCCTCCATGGTGTTTTTATCTCCTTGATCGTACTCTTGCCTGAGTTACAAGATAGATGAATTTCAGTCCTACAGTAACAATCACTTACCAGTACACAAAAAATTGTAATTGTAAAGGTCATACAGTTACCATTTTTATTGATTCACACCTTTTTTTCATCATTTCTAGGCTAAGTATCAGGGCACTGAGAGATGACCTGCTGGAGAACTAAATGGTATTTTATATCACTTACAGGAAGTTTTATGCCTTCCACTGAGTCCTGCTTCATGGAATTTGTGATGAGGACATATGACTTTAAAACCAAAAGGACAAGAAGGTAAATTCCCAACAATTTTTTTGAATGACCTTAAACTTTGATAGGATAAATTTCTACCACTTCCTCAGCATTTTCAGAATTCATGCTATGAGACAATACCATATGATGCTGTGTACATTACAGCCATATTAGGTTAGTTGGCAGGAATCTACTTTTGACTGAATAGATGCTGTATACAACAATCCCTATCCTAGACACCTTCCAGTTTAGGCAAGACTATAGAGCCTAGTGACTATATATGATGGATTTCTGAGCTATTTATTTTATTCCTATGTAAATCCATTTAAATGCTCTAACATGAAAGGGGAGAAGTACAAATACATATAGGAATGCAAATGAAAAGTCTGGGTAAGAACTTCTACTTGAATTGCAGATAATGAGGGTACCATGCTGTATGGCTGTTATGATAACCCTAAACAACAAGGACAAGGAATATCTGTTGGTTTTAATTTAAAATCAACTGCAGCTTTAAATTTAAAAAATCATTTTAAAAGTAATATTAAAATTAAAGTAAAAAACAGTATTAACTTCCATCTACCCTGGCCCACTCCCAGTATCTTGCTTGAGAGAAGTATGGTTGCCAAAAACAGATTGTATACTGCAGTGCAAGTTCCTAGCACTGGAACATTGCTTTGCTCAGATGTTTTATTCAGAGTGTCAAGCAACACGTTAATAATTTACTTCAATGCTAGTACATCCAATAGTTTTATGACATTATGATTAGATTTATTCCCAATTTAATTAAGAAAACTGAGGTGGAACAAGACAAGGGAAAAGGGCAGACAAGGTGAGATCTGAAAAATTTTAACTTACTGAAGTTTATCTGTATTACTTTCAATTGTTTGCATACAGTGTTGTTACTAAACTAATAAATGGGCCTATCATGCTTTTATAGCATTAACTCGCCTACCAATGACACTCTTGTCTTCACATGCAAGGTGTTTTCTCCTATTTGCCCATAGCAAAATTTTGAATATAACAGAAGGTACAAGTCTGATCTTCTCCTAACCTGCATGGAAAATTTCAGAATTGGTAAGAGAGGTGAAAGAAAAAGATTAATGCTCAAGAAACAATTCAGTGTGCTTAAAAAACTAGGGTCCTCTTGGAGTTTGTAACAGATTTTGGAGTTTGTAACAGATCTCCACCTAAGTGTTGCAACAGCGTAAATTTGTTTAATTATATGAACTGCCAGGAAATCATAAAATGAGAGTGCTTCCAATGGGGGAAAAAAAGGGGAAAAAAAAGAAGTGAAGTATGGGAAATTAACACTATTTTCTATACCGGAGCTATTGGTGTTTGATTTGCTAAACAGGATCCTAAAACTAACTGGTTTTTTTAAGTTGTATTGCTTATCAAATTGTGATTTCTTATCTGTGACTTAGATATATCTTGGATCGGTAACTTTTCAGAATTAATCTTTACATTATAAATATATATAAATATAAATTATAATGTATCTCAGTTTCTAAAACTAGCCTAGTTGTTTAGCAAAGTAAATTGAGTTCCTCAAAATTTGAAGAGCCTATCACTTTTTATACAGCCAATACACATATACTTCTTTGTAAGGCTAAGATGAGTTTTATTTCTCTCTGACAGGGACAGGATGAGGCTGTTAGTGCTGCTTCTGGGTGCTGAGTTTCCTGTCTGTGCTGGTCTGTGTGGCCAGCCATGTCTATATGTGTGTATGCAGGGTGTACATGTGCTCTGTGTGCACTCACCCACTGGGAACACATGTTCAGCCTCACTACTGGGTGGACCCAGGGCTATGGTGATGTGACACTTCACCTCCACTGCAGGACTACCAACCCGTAACATCAGGTGTGGCTTCACCTGCCTGCCAGTGACAATAATTAAGCAGTACTCAGCCCCACTTACATAAAATCAAGGCATAAACTAAATGAGTTGTTGTTATAATGTAATCATAGAATATCTTGAGTTGGGAGGGACCATTAAGTATCACCGAATCCAACCCGTAGCTCCACACAGCGCCACCCAAAATCCAAATCCTGTATCTGAGAGCACTGTCCAAGTGCTCCCTGAGCTCCCGCAGCTCGGGGCCCTGCCCACTGCCCTAGGCAACCAGTTCCATGCCCACCTCCCTTTCCCTAACCCCCACCCGCCCCTCCCGCTGCAGCCGCCATGAGGCCTCCCCTCAGCCTGCTCTGCTCTGGGCTGAGCACACCCGGGGACCTCAGCCGCTTCTCACACACCTTGCCCTCCAGACCATTCACCATTTTTGTAGCCCTTTGTTAAACTGCTTTTACTGAGAGCAGAAATGTGATATTCAGAGGACTCTGATGTGCGATCTGAGCCAGTGCTTTCAGGTAATTAAGGAGATTGCTTGGATGTCAGGATAGGAGCTCAGAGCCCCTCTTGGCAAAATCAGTGGCATTAGAGGAGCTGATCTGAAGGGGCTGGGCTAGCTCTGAAGCATGAGGAAGGTATTGCTATTTAAGTCTAGCCTTCGTATGTAAACTAAAACCCCAAGTCATGGCAATTTCCTTATCTGCTTCTGATTTTGTTACATGAGTCAGTGCAAGTAATTGTCTGGAGAATGACAGTAATTATGGGAAACAAAGCTCTAATGCTAGAGGGTCAAGCCCTCTATGCAGCTGTTACACTTATCAAAGATCTTTTTTATGCCCTGTACCCTTGCTGTACGGATGTGACTACTTCCTCTTCACCAAACAATTGGGAACCGTTCTTTGGACTGAAAACATTAAACATACACAATGTCCAATTTTCAGTTTCTTTTTCCTCGAGAGAAGAAGGTCATTCTATATTTCAGATTTGTGCTGCCTGAATGGCAGCACCACTAATGGCATGCAAGATGGAGACCTGCGATGGATTGCTTCAGCGGCAGAACCCATGCGGGGAGAATATGGAGAGGAAACAACTAGAACAGGAACCAGAGGATGGCTGGGATGCAAATCTGCAATAAACTTTTGTCAAGCAGAAAAAGAAACTCGGGAGCCATGTTGTACATGCATTTTGTGCATTGTTTGATGCTTTTTAAAATACTCACCATGTCTCTTTTCTAGTGAGGCGAGATTGCAGAAAAAGCTAGCAAGCAGTTACATGTGGGATTTCAAAATTGGTGTCCAGTGAGCAGTGGACATTTGGTCATACGAGAAACGTTAAAAATAAAGATCAGGTGTTTTCCTGTTTCTCTGCCATCTCACAATGCGGTGGGTACTTTATCTTTGCATTCCTCAGGTTCCCCACAGAAAGAATGCAGTCAGTAATGTTAATTTTGGTCACCCACAAGAAGATCCTGGCCCTCAGGCACCTCTTTGACATTCCATATCCACCATTGTTGCTCGGTATCTCTCCTGGGTACTATTTTTCAAACTTGAAACAATACCCTTAGATATGTTTTTTGATTACTCTGTTGTGGTTTGACTTATTTAATTACAAAGCCTAGGGAAATCCAGATTCATGTCTTGAGATGTTAGTTCTTCAGTCTAAACCATGATCCAAAGCAAGCTGAAGGGTCTGATTGATAGATCCTCCTGAAGACAAATGCAGCAAGGGGCAGGCAAGTAATGTATTCAGCCTATTGGCCTCCAGGAGAGGCACTCCAGCTTTCTGTGCAGCATAAAAAAAAACAACACTGCCTTACCAACTTTAGGAAGATGCCACATGCTGCTTGGATTAATGAAGGAAAAGTGTGCGTGGGATAAATGTCTTTTTTGCACTTTGTGGCTTTACCATATAGTTTTATAATACTGCCGTGCTCTGACAGTTATGTGCATAGACGTGGGAATACCTAAGTGTCCAATATCCTTATGTAGTCATGATACTTTTTAAAATGGACTCTCATGTTTACAAATTAGGTATTTTTTTTACCAACCTGCCTGTTTTAACACAACATCTTTAAGAGAGATCACTGCTGCAGAGAACAGTCCTGCTGGCAGTCCTTGCCACAACATCTGCACATCCCATGGGCACGGGTCACTGACTTTTCCTCTGCTCTGGCAGGACATCTTCTCTGTTGGCATCTGCTACTTGAACTCAAGATATAGGTTACAGCACCTGAAGTAATGGCCTTGAGTAATTGCATACACATAGATCTGTGTTATAGGATAAGAGTTGAGTGCAAAATGTCACTCTCAAAAAATGCAGTAGAATACATCAGTCTCTAATACTATGTTTATGTTCTTCCAAGGGGGATATGAGCTGAATTTCAGCACTTTCTTTCCCCATTATGTCTGTTTGTGTTTGCCAGATTTCTGAGATTTTAGAAGGTTAAAATGGGGTAGAAAAAGTGACACAAGGTTAATCTCCCAATCCTCATCTTGCAGCAGAAATAATGGGAACTAACTCAGCTGAACACTGCTAACTGCTTGCATGATTCCATGTTCACGTTTGCATTTTTTTATGCATTCATGTGTAGCTTAGCAATAATATGACAATTTGTTAATTTTCCAGCTTTGTTCACTGGGGGTGTTTCCATGACAATGTCAGTATTTCAAGCTCAGAGGACCCTCCTTTTTGTCCCCCAGACCCAGATGTGCTGCCTCTGTCCCCTGGCTTGTCTGCCTTCACCCAGTACCCACACCTGGATGAGCTGCAGATGCTGAGCTTGTGTTGAACTCACTGAGGTGTGAAGAGCAGAGCAAGCTGAGCTCATGCAAATTGTGCCATTTTCAGGTTTTGTTCATCTTCTGCTCTGAGACAGGGACTACTCTGCACTGGCAGCTGGTGAGGCCAATGCTTATGCAGTCACAAAACCTTAGCTAGTGCTACTGGCACTACTGTGGTGGGCACAATGAGATGCAGTATTAGATTTTGGTATGTGACCCTTGCAGACAGAGAGACTATATAGTGACAGTGATTTAGTGTCTCGGTGCCCAGATGCATAGTGCTTGTTGAAATCAATACCCGTTAGTGATCAGGGCACCTTTGAAGATTGGGGCCAATGTACTCTAATTCTTCCTCAGCTCAGCAAGTGGAGCTTTTCCCCTGAAAACCAAGGACAGAGACTCCTGCTGAGTGTCTAATAACACCTCATTATCCCTGCTGATTTTACATAAAAAGTGCTCAGACCATCTGCAGGTAGACAGCAGTGTAACTCCTACAGGAGCAGGTTAGAAAAAGCAGGGCTGAACTTCAGTCCACAGGATGCTGCTGTTTTACATGGACACTGCCTTAGTTCCTCCTTATTATAGCAATGATAAACTGTCAGGCTTATCAGCAAGTTCTCCTCTGAAGTGTGACTTGCATATGCATTTAAAATCACTGTTTTCAATCCTACCCTAAAGTTATCTATCAGCGTAAATTTTAATCATTGCTATCTCATGAGGAAATGTTATACTTCAATTAATAGTTTAAATAATTGTGCTCAGTATGCAATTTGGCTGACAGTCACAGCTTTGGTAACTGTATGATCTCTGCTGTGGCTTACAGTGGAAAATCATATTATTACCATTTCAAGGTAATCAACATTTTCTCTGCAAATGCAGAAGCTGAGCAGGGCAGAGCTGTGCACACCAGAGTAACTCTGTGTAGCATACTGCATTGCAGCAAAGCAGCTGATAACAGTGCAGCAAAGCACATTAGCTGCCAGGCAGTACACTGTGCTGTGGAGAATAGACTGATACCATGACATATTTTGTAATCATGCGTACACTGGGGATTTTTTAAGAGCTGCAGCATATTTCTAACAGGAATACCAATATATTAACACCAAATGGATTTCTTTCACTCTGGTTATTCACAAAATATCACCCTGCTATTTGTAGCTGTTGGTGGGAGAGCTCTCTGTCTGAGTGCAGTTTGTCTGACGACACATACCATAGGGGACAGGGAATAATGGGATGAGCCTCTTGCAGCGACTGTACCTTGCTTTAAAACAAAAAGCAGCAGCAATAGCTATATAACCACAATACATTAGGATGATGATACCTATTTGTGAGGATATTTTCAGTCATATAAGCAGCAGTTGGACAATTGTTTTCTCAGTGAATTTCAGTAGAAGTTTGGCATTTAAATGTCAGAGCTGCACCTTTGAAATAAGTGGTAATTTCACTGGATACTAGCCATTGATGTAATAATTGTCACTATTATGCCTCATAAATGAGCATGCAGGCACTATAGGAAGCATCAGAGCTCAGCCTGCTCTTGTAGGTAACAAACCAATGATGATGCTACACTTCCTGACTCCCTGCAGACCAGTCAGTGTCCCCCTGTTAATTCTCCTTCATTTGAGCTATCCAGGACTTTTGTACTAGAAAATCTACTGGTCAGTGTATAATAAGGGTGGGAAGAAAGGTGAGATAAGCCTGATGGATGCATAAGCACCCATCTGCACAGTAATCACAGCTTGCAGGACTCTCCAGATGAGCTGCACTTCCAGCTTTTGCTTTGCATCATTTTCTTACCCAGCAATGTGTGTCTCTTCAAGAAGGGGAGGCCTTCCTTCTCTACAGCATGTCACTGCTATCTGGTAGCAGCTAAGAATACAGAAGGACTGGACAGTAAATTGCTCTCAACCAAAAATACCCTTCATCTGGCCTTAAAATCTGTTCTGAACAATTGTTCTTCCTGTCTCTACACATATGGTGCATCCACGTCATTCAGAAATGTACTGCTAGGTAAGATTAAATGAAGTCTGAACGTTGCTGACTGTCTATCCATATAGTAACTCATGTTTGTCATGATTTGGGGGAGAAATAATTTCATTCTGTATGAATACATGAAGAAAAAATGCATAAAGTGCAATCAGAAATATTAGTAGGGATGCCATTTTTAAATGGGAAGTGAATGAGGTTGTAGATATTTGCAGATTTGCCTTCCATCATAGTGAACAACCAAAACAGCTTTCAGAGTTTGAACCGAAGTTCTGAAACTGCTTTTAAATAGCTCTCATCAACCACAGTGATTCAAAGGAAGAGAATCAGCAATGCCACCAAGATTCAGCAAATGCACGAGGACATAGATATCAGAACCAACTTAATTTAACGTATGCAAGAAAAACAGATCAAGAAAACCAAGCATCCTTCTGAATTATGTATACCACTATTTTGTTACATTTTACCTATAACAATTTTATATACCTAACTTCAGTGGAAATGTAGAAAAGAGGTAATATCTCACCAGCGGACTTCTGAATTTACTACTGATTCACAGGGGGGAATTTAACTGGTCTTTGACTTTTAAACTTAACCATGAAATGACAGAAGCATTGTGCAGAGAAAATTTTGTCTTTTTAAAGAAGTTTTATGTGGAAGGAAAATGTTCATGCTTAACAACAACAAGATATAGCCAGCAACAACAAGCCACAAAGGTTTTATTTAACTTTTATTCGCCTTGAATAGAATTAGCTCAAATTCTCCCCAGATTCACCTCTTGCTGGAGATGAATACAGGAAAATCCAGATTCAAAGGTATCTTTCTGAGAAACAAGGAGTGCACTATTGTCACTTGCTCAGGTTCATAACTCAAATACAATGTTGCTTTTTTCCCTCAGGAAACTGTGAATTATTTATTTTGGCAATTCAGATCCAACTTTGCATTCATAACTTCTTTGAACATAATGATGTTGTTATTAAGGGATAACACTGATTGTCTTTTTCTCCAAGTAGATTTTAGGTTATAGATCATGGCAGTTCTTCTCTGCAGTATGTATTTGACTGTATGTAAGTCAACGTTATGCTTGTTTCCCTACTGAAGAAGACAAAAAGTGAAATTTATTCCGTACAAAGAACCGTTGAAAATTACCTGCCATGAATAAATTGGGCATTATTTCCCCAGGAGTATGTCTTACAAGTATCATCAGGGAGAAGTTTCAACTTGCTTTTCATTCTATTTTGTCTTTGGCTTTTTCACAATGGACTTCTGTAGCATCTATGAATACTTGTCTCAAATTACTTCATTCCATGAACATATCAACATATTAATTAAAATATTTTCTGCTCCACGTTCAGGAGGTTAATATTCAGGATCCCAAGTACTTATAAGTTCAAAAATCAGCTGCCTAGTATATGTGTGAGGAAATACAGAATTAACTGAAAAAATACACAGGTGAGCAAACTACACTGTATTTAACTATATTGATTTCCTGCAGTGTTGATCTGTACAGATCTACACTACTTATTTTAGCTTGAGAGTCAGTATTTTTTTTCTTTTAACTAATCTTTAAGATTTTGCTTTGGAGAGAAAACAATGCAGTTCAGCTGGGAAACATCATTTTTCCACCTTGACTACTTTTTTAACAAGTAGGTAAAAAAATGAAGAATACTGAGACAATGTTAGTTTTCTTCAAAAACATTTTGACAAAGGAACAGCATCAAATAAATATTTTTGGCTAAAGGAATTGGCTTTTGGTCTGGATAGTAGCTAGAGGTATCTTACATAACCTACCTAGATTTGTGCAAAGCTTTTGATGCTGTCTTGCACAACATCATTGTCTCTAAATTGAAGAGATACGAATTTGATGTGTAGACCGCTTGATGGATAAAGAGGATAAAGGGTAGTTGCACTCAAAAGCTGTGGTCAACAACTCAATGTCCATATAGAGACCAGTGATAAGTGATGTGCCTCAGGGGTCTGTTTTGACTGCGACATTTCTATCGGTGACGTGGATGAGTACACTCACAGCAAGTTTGAGGATGGCACCAAGCTAAATGGTCAACATGCTGAAGGGAGGGACCTTGACAGGCTCAAGAGATTGGCCTATGTTAATCCCATTCAGTTCAACAAAACCAAGTGCAAGGTCCTGCACATAGGCTGGGGCAATCTCAAATACAAATACAGGCTGAATGATGAGCAGATTGAGAGCAGTCTTGTGGAGAAAAACTTGGGAGTACTGGTGGATGAAAAACTCAGCATGAGATGACAGTGTTCACCTACAACCCTGAAAGCCAAGAGTATTCCAATCTGCATCAAAAGAAGTCTAGCTAGCAGGACCATGGAGGTGATTATCTCCCTCTACTGCACTCTTGTGAGCCTCCACCTGCAGTACTGCATTCAGATCTGTGACACAACAAAGACATGGACTTGTTAGAGTAAATCTAGAGGAGCGCCATGAAGATGATCAAAGGGCTGGAGCACCTCTCTTGAAGAAATGCTGAGAAAGTTTGTGTTGTTTTGGCCAGAGAATAGAAGACTCTGGGGAGACCTTCTAGAGGCCTTCCAGTACCTAAACTGGGACAAAGGAAAGGTGGAGAGGGAATCTTTGTCAGAGAGTGGAGTGATAGGATAAGGCATACTGGTTTTAAACTAAAAAAGGGTAGATTTAGAGTAGATATTCAGAAGAAACTCTGCTCTGAGGCACTGGAACATATTGCCCAGAGAAGCTGTGGATGCCTCATCCCTGGAGGTGTTCAAGACATGGCAGAGTGGGGTGTGGGGTAGCCTCATCTAGTGGGGAGAGTCTCTGCCCATGGCAGGGGCATTGGAACTGGATGATCTTTAAGATCCACTCCAGCCCAAACCATTCTACGATCTATGAATCTACCAGGTAACTGTGGACAGCAACAAGGTCTGCTCTCTCATCTTCTCCATGCTGAACTGTCCTAGATCTCTCAGCCTCTTCTTGTAATGGCAGATGGCTCCAAGCTGCTAACAAACTTTGTGGCCCTTTGCTGGGCTTACTTCTGTGTGTCTGTCTCTCTCATACTAGTGAAATTCCTTGCGCTAGTACTGCTAAATATCACAGCACCCTTCCCCTTAGTATAGCCCTGCATTCCCTTCTCCTTCCCCTTCCCCTTCCCCTTCCGTTTCCATTTCCCCTTCCCCTTCCCATCTAAGTCCACTTTTGACTTGGGAAAAAGAAAATCAGCACAGATCTTTATTTATGTGTCTCCCCTCACTTTCAAGAGCTGTGCTGTGCAGAGCTTAACAAAAACTATCATGCCAACAGATCACTTCTAAGCATTATCTGAAGAATTGAAGGATTTGTGCGTTTAGCACTGGTTGCTGTCAGTGGCCTGAATAGTAAGATTTTCAGCAAATTCAAAATAATTAGTATCACTGGTTTGAAAAAAACATCACCCAATTATTCTTGGAAAAAGTTTTTTTGTCAGAGGCGTGTGGTTTTGAATCTCTTGGCCATGCTTGTAAATTACTGATTTCTTGCATTCTTGTCTACACAGAGCCTTGACATGTATACTTTCAGTCTGCGTTGGTTTGAAACAGATACTGAATAGTCATCTTACAATGGAAACAATGCATGTCCCCTATCTTCTTCTACAAGTTGTGTTTCTGGGCACAGGTCTAGCAAAGCATCCGCAGATTAATTTGTTCAGTGCTCAGTGAGAGAGTGTTAATCATGATGAACTAATGTGATTTTAATGGGAATGTCATGAGTAGCCCTATGAAAATTCTATTTTAATGTAGCAATTAATTGTACTCTGATTTCACCAAATGAGATAGCTTGCAGTGCAACATTCCAGCTTGTGCATCAAAATATTTTGACACTTGATGCAGACCTGTGCTTTTGACAGGATCCTTTTACATAAACCTTGGAATTAGTGCGGGAGTCAGAATGCTAGAAAGAGGGAATGTGCAGACCAAATCTGATCTTTAACTCTTGTTCTCTACTCTTGTTGTCTACAGAGTTAAGTCTTTAAGTCCCCAAGGCAGAGGAGAAGCAAAGAAAAAAAAAAAGCTCCCATTTTTTTCAAGGCAAAACCCTCACTGATGAGTAGTCTGACAAAGCAGACATTGCCTGAGGAGATTTTGAATTGCCAAAGGTGCTGTTGTGCTGCCCAGAGTCAGCTGGCCACTTGGACACAGTTTTACTAGAGAGGTAACTTCAGACAGCAGGAAGGAGCTGTGATTTGTCCTCTAGAATACTACACCACTCGTTCTCCAGATTGCCCTATGAACCTTTGATATTTCTGTGGTATTGCTTATGGAAATAACTGTGTTTTGCATTTCTTTCTGAGTAATTCTGAACACTTTGTTCACATTTAAAGAAGGCAGGTTCCTACTTATTTAAGTATGTTAAAAGAATGTCTAAAGAATTTAAAGTCCCAGGAAAGATTTCAAAATGGTTCAGGCTCAGGCATGTCTTATTATAGAGTCCTATAGTATCAGAAGAACAGAATTATCAGAAATGTTTTATCCTGACTTTTATCACAAGGCTTATACACAGATTATTGTTTGACTGATTGTTTTGAGCACACTTTGTGAGCTCGGGCCATGAAATGCCTTTGAAATAAGGAGAGACCTTTAATATGATTTGACATTGGGTAGGAAACCAGAATGTAGGCCACAGAGACAAACTGATGTAGGTGTTCTACCATGCGTGGCCAGACACAGTACCTGTTAGTAGTATTCTACTAGCTAGAATTTTCTTCATGCTGAAAGCTCACACTGGCATTTTGCTATTGTACATCAAGGAAGTAAAATGGGAATAAATAATAAAAATAAACTCACTGCTTATCTCAGTGGAACAAAATCTGCTAATGAAATGAAGATGGATAACACTGTGGGTGCAATGGTGTATGAATTTACTGGTAATGAGAAGTCAAAGAGCGCTCAAAGTGCAGTCAAAAGTCTCAGTATGGTCAATTTGAAGCTTTACCTCTTCCCCACTAGCACTGTGGGCTTTTTGGTACAGATGTCTTCATTCATGAGTTCTTTTTATTCAAGCACAGTGTTGATACTACATGATGAAGGATGGACGGGGCTGCGAGTCATCTGCATATTTCTGGTATCTAAGATGTTTGATCAGTCTAATAAGCTGTTTCATCACTAAGTGTTTACTTCCAGAAAATAACAAGCTCTGATGACTTTGGATATCCATAAGGAGCTGGCTTATCTTAAAGGAAGACCATCTCCTCTCATTGTATCCTGTTTCAGCCATGCTGAGCATTTTGAAGAGGTAGATGAAGAGAACAGTGAATATCTCTACCACTGATGATGGGTGGAGTCACAGAAGTTTAGGTTTTTCCATATGTCTGTACTTCCTAAACACAGATTACCATAACTAAAGCATTAGAGGCAGTAAGAAAAAAAGGCAGCTGGCTTTTTTTGGAAATGAGTTTGAACAACTGAAAACAACAGATCCAGAAGATGCTTCTTCACTGGGACTTGGAAGCAGGATATTCACTGGTGCGTGCAGTTTGTAGAAAAGACAATATTTGTTTAAATGTTTATTTAAACATCGGCTTAAAGAATAGTTTAAAGGTAGATTTGCAAACAAACAGGACTGATGATGGCCCATTTTAAATTCATGATGTGATATTTCTCCAAGATGTGTAAAAGTCATTCGAAATATAAAACTTTACTGGAAAAAAAAAGAAGGTATAAATGAGCTATAAACAAAAATACTCCAGAATTTACAAAAGTTCTTCTAAACATTTAGTGACCGAAGCTTTGGTAGAGCTTTCAAATGCTCTTCCAACCAGGAAGAGAAACACAACTGCTTTAAAGGTAGAGTTTGTCATAGATATGAGAATAAATTTGAAAGATGACTGAATGTAATATCAAGAGACTGGGCTGAGTGATTCAGGAAGGTTTTTCTTGGTTTATATTCTTACAGTCATCATCCTTGGGAGTACCTTTGGGGCAAGATTTGGCAGCCTACATGGAAAGATTATGAGGAAATTGCTATTTTTCATCCAGTCTGTCTTAACTCTTGCTTCTGCCATTTCATTTCTACCTCTCATCCAAAATGATACCTATGATCAGATTTTGTTATCCACGTTTTCAATCAGGATGAACACAGGCAATAAACACCTGAGATAATCCCACAGCTGTTAGAGACTGGATTTCTTTTTTCTTCAGGAAAGCACTTACAGCTTCTGAATTTGAATCAGAGATGCATTTGGAAGTCAAACAGTTTCCCAACTGCTGCACATTTCTGTTTTCTAGACAACAATCCCCTCCCCCAGAGCAATGAGAACCGCATGCAACTCATACAAAACTTGAGCCTTCATTTGTGGCTGTTTCCTGCAAAACATTTTCAGTGCAAATTCATTCTGCAGCATGGATGTCGATTACACATTTATTCCAATTGTTAGATACATTGTCAGGAGGATAATAAGGATAGTGGGGATGGGGAAGATTTATCTGACTAGGAAAATCACATTGCATTCAGACTCCCTGTAGAGCTTTTATTGACTCTGCTGCCAGCAGAGATTAGTGCAATGCAAAACGGTTAAATAAGCAGCCCAGTAATTCCAACTGTTTAAGTGGTTCCAATAATTAGTAGTTCTTAGTCTCTCCATTTATATCTTTTTCCAGCTGGTAGACCCATTTTCAAAAATACATCTACGTGGATTTGTGTGCCTTTTCAATACTTTGGAATTCAAAGGCTTCTACTGGCATTTGATCTCTCTGTATAAACAGTGCAATGTCTTCAGAAGATTATTAAAGGTATTAAGTTAGAAGCTCTTCGTAAAATTACAGAAGTCATGTTTCATATGCAAATTCATTTATTCTTTTATTTTCTGTCATATAACCACTGCATCTAATGTATCTTACATTGTATGGCAACATGAATACAATAACGTACTTTGCAATTCTCTTTCAAGAGAATTTCTTTCCAGTGATGACAGAGAGAGCCTGAAGGTATTTACCCCTATCCTGACTTCAGCACCTACAATTATTTAGAAAGATCTTGGCATTTGTTATCTGCTGTGAGGCAATATACACCTTCAGATAGCTCGATATACTGCCACAGATGGAAAGCAGGTGGAGGAAAGATGGAACTAAATTTCCAGAGAGTATGACAGTAGTCATGTTCTCTGCTTTGTATCAGACCCAAAGGGTTATGCTTCAAGACTGGGATGTTCCTAGAGTAAACTGCCTCTGTGTTTTCATGGGTGTTTCATTATATTCCGTATAAGCAGCATTCCTTCTGCATTGGTTTGTACAGTGAGAGACTTTATTCTGTTATCTTCTTGTCTGGATGAATGATAGTTTAGTTTTGCAGCAAAACAGGGTTTGAATTTCAAAGATATGAGGGTAAGGTGGTGGAAAGGAGGTACAGGATAGGTTTAAAGCTGTCTGTGTAAGAACAATAATTTCTTCAGACAGTGTGGGACCCTGAGGAAAAAAAAAAAATAGAAACGGGACCCTGAATTATCCTTAAGTAAGAAAATGCGTCTGAGCTTCTCCAAGAAAGCCCATCTACCAGTCAGTCCAGTGCCATCCTTCCTTTGCATGAATTCACTTCCTACAAAGAAGCAACAGGATTTGGAACCAAGAGAACAGCATATCCTTTGGCTGTACCCTGCAGACTTTGGATCCAGCAGTAAATGCACTGTAATTCATTACCAGCTTTGATTTATATATTGCCTTCTGCCAGACTCCTTTGAGTCTGAGACTTCACTATAGAGAATTATCCCCATGAAAATGAGGGGACCACTTTGCTTAATCTGTTTTTAAACTGCAGGTGAATTTGGGGCGTAAAATGACAAGGATTAATTGGGAGCTGTAAACACTGCACAGCAGAAGCCTAACCCTGTAAAAGCTGCTGCCTTCCCCTGCTCTGACTTTGGTATCAGTGTAAACTCTCAAGCAGAAGGTCTTCACACTGCTCGCTGTGGGAAATCGATCTCAGTTCCCAAGAAACAGGAGTGCTGTCACTATTTGGGCACTGAAGTCCCTGAAAATTAGCAGCTGCTTTTCACTGCTGGAGTTTTGAAGAGAAGTTGTAAAAAGCAAACACTGTTCTGGTGATGATATGCAGGTTCAAAAGCTGGTGTTGCTGTTTAAAGCGTCATCTTTTATTTCTGGTATCCCCATCTGAGGAGCTCTCTTCTCTTTGTACACTGTCTTGTTCGCATCTCCCAGACTTTGTGTGGTCTTTGGGAGTCGTCCATGGGGTTTTGCAATATATGGGTTCTCATTCCAGAGTCTAGGCAATGAAACTGGGAAGGGATGAAGCTTACATTATTTTTTTTCCAATAAATTGTTCCCTGAGGACCTGTTTGAAGCAAAGACTTGAAGTCAGTGAGAATATCTTCCTTTATTTATATGAACCAGAACATCAGCTTGGGAAATAAGCAAGGATAAATTAGCACAACTGACATCTAGGTAATGCATATGTGCGTCTGTATCAGTGTTTGTGCTTCCTGCTGGATATAATAAACAGTAATTAAATTAAATCTTCATGTCTCTTTGTGGGTCTTTGAATGATTCATATTTTAGAAAAAACAAACACACACAAAACAAGTATAAGCAATACAGGTGTTTAAACATAGAATTAATAATGAAAAATTTCATCAGTCCCCATGTCTTAGCTAAAATGCTACAGTTCCTCAGTGCCTTGGGCAAATCTCAAATCCCTTTTCCCTCTACAGTTTTAGCATAATAACAGCTATTTATCTAATTCATAGAGAATTCGAGGCTTTCTTGATAAAATATTTTCCTCATGTCTTCACTGTTGCAGCTCCAGGTTTTTCAGCACTGAAATCTGCTGAAATGTGATGTCAGCACAATATCTGAAAAACAAAAGGTATATTTGCTTTTTGTTTTTCTCTTGTGACCATTTGATATCTCCCTCAAATTCTGTGGGTTGCACACCAACAAATTCTAATTCTGCCAAAATAATACAGTATCTTTCTCCTCTTTCCCAATACGTTGCACTGCACAATTATTTATTTGGATGACAGTTATTTGTAATCATAGCATCAGCCTTGGATACTCAAATTACTGGGTTAAAGGGAAATAATGGTTAAAATGTAGTAGTTCTCTTCAGGATATTCAAAAATCCTTTCCAAACTGTTTTTTAAGATAAATATGTGAAGAAAGTGTCTTATGACCCTGAAAATGGCTTTAACTGAGATATTATAGATTTATGTTTTAATCAGCAATAGCAAATTATTGCTGGCATTACATTTGTCACAGCTGAGACAGTGAAAGAAGAGCTTGTACAAAACTATGCTTTCTCAGTCTTGCAATAAATTCTCTGATTAGCACTGTGATATGCAGTCTCCTAAGTACAGACTTCAAGCTGACTCCTAAAGAGGTACTGTTTTCCCCAGAAGGGCACAGGTCTCTGTAGATTTTATTTCACACGTACCGGTCCCAACTGGGTGATTGCAGAACGTCTGAGAAATGTGGTCCAAACACCAGCTTTCAGGCAGCTTCAGGCACTCCACCTGGTGATGTCTAATCACAGATGATAGATGGTGTGTCACCCATTGATTTATTTACCCAGGGGGGAAGAAAGGAATAAAAAGAGGAAGGGGATACAAATCAGTTGCCATGTTCATAACTGGTATTATTAAAAAGGTTTTTTAAAAGGTTTTGAAATTACTTCACTAAGAAAACTAAGACATTTTGAAAATGAAATCTTCAGTCATTCCTTTTTTTCCTATGGATCAGTATGAAGTGGAAGTCTCGGAGAGGCACTTACATCTTTGGGAGGAAGTTCTGAGGTTTCTTGTTCCAGCCTCACTCTCAAAGTAGGACTGCTGCTGACACTAGATCATGGCTGCATGGAGTTACTGAACCAAGTCTTGAAAGTATCCAACGATGGAGATCTCACAGCTTCTTTTAGCACTCCATGGCAATGCCTTAATACTGGAGTAGTGAAACAGGTTTTCCTCATGTCCAGGCAGAACGTCTCAAGACACAAACTATGACCATTCTTTTCTGCCTCTGTAAATCCTCCTCAAGTAGTTGCTTAGAGCTATCAGATTTTCCATCAGTCTCCTTCTTCCATCAAAGTAATCATCTTCCTCTGCCTTTCCCTAAGGGCCATGTCTTGTATTTTCCTCACCAACTTATTAGCCCCCCATTGGACTCTCTCCAACTTCCAAACATTTTTTCTTGAATTAGAAGGGCCCAAAACTGGACACAAGATTTCTGGTGTTGGCTCATCAGTGGTGTGCAGCACTAAAATCCATAAAGAAAAACTGGAACAGAGAAACATACCTCCAGCCACATGCATCTTTCTTCAGAGGGTATTTCATCCCACCTGACAGGCATCTTTGTTTTTAGAGGTCTACAGTGCGAATGCTAAGATTCTGATCAAACCAATGCTAGAAATTTAGATTTTTCAGGGCACAACTCATTTGACTACGTGTAGAAATCCACTTTAGGCTGCCTGCTTCTCTCCCTTGATACTTATGTACAGGAAGTTCATTTTATCATAGAATCATAGAATCGCTTAGGTCAAAAGGGACCTTAAAGATCATCAAGCTCCAACCCTTGATACCCTTGATACCCTTGACCTCAGTTCAAGTAAACTTCATCTGTTGTCAAACTTCACATCTTAATGCTTTGCAGCCATTTAGAAGATCCATTTGTGTCATAGTAATCTTTCATTTTCATTTTTTGTCATTATGAGAAAGGGGGAAAATTCAGTGTATGGAAATATCAGTTATCCCTGCTTCTGTGCAGCCATGATGAGAGGAGACATTGGGATATTACCAAAATGCAGCCTAGAAAGGCATGAAGTGATGTCATCCAAATTATAAAATAGACAGTAATTGAAACTGCAGATGAAACTGCAGATGACTGGGGTTGAATGGGGGGGACAACTAACAAAGCAACAAAAACTTTGATCTACAGAGTCAGAGAGAAAGGGAGGAACCTATACAGAGATGAAAGAACTCAATAAAAATACAGCATCCATTTAAAATATTATATGAACATAGATAGCTTCTATTCAGCTGGGAAAGACTGACTCCATTGAACTAAATACACCAGTACTGAAAGTTGTAGAACTTACACTGATGCCATTTTAGTATTAGAACATAACGCACAATATTTTTATTTCTCATAGTTCCACCGAACTGAATACAGTCTGAATCACTGATTTTAACAGGATTTATGTACAATTCTAATGATAGTGCCTCAAATGCACCATTTAAGAAGAACAATGGAGTTGGCAGCACATGAAAATGATGTAGCACAATACCATTAGCAGCATTACGTAACTGCAATATCTTACTTTTTTCTCAGAAGTATGAGGAGAAAAGTTGTCTCCTGTTACTCGGGACCTGCCACTCTAGAAACTTCCCTTCTGCTTGGGGCAGAGCTGCCTTTACAATGCTCAGCATTGTTCTGCAATGTAAGAGCCCTTGGACACTCACAAGAGCACTCAGAGACCTTTATGGGCTATGGAACCATAACTGTGAACATGTTTGGCATACAAATCTTTTCTGCTGTTAAATATGATTCTATGATTGTTTTACATTTATAGAGAATCCCTAGTCCGGGAATTGGACTCTTGCCCAATTGATCACAATGGGAATTTGTGCATCGACAAAAGATGTTTTTCAATGCCATATATGATAAAGCTCCTTAATTAACTCATAGTTTTATTGGTAATGCACTCCTCCTGCATGTAGTAAGGATGCATAGTTCTAGAGAGAGCCCTGGTGTGGGATGCTCAGATGGCATTTCTCCTCTGCTCTGCAGAGCCCTGCCTTGGAATCCAAAATTGTCATCTATATTTGTGGAAACTTGTAAGGTGGTCGAAGTTTCTACCTCTTTGGAAAACTATTTAAAACTCACAGTATAATCCTCTTGACCGAAAAGCTTTAAGAATCTTTTGCTGAATGCAGCACAGTATTTCTCAAAGAAAATCTGTTAAGAAATTAGCACTTTTTACATTTCAGACAGCAGGGGTGGCAGGTAATATTTAATGATGTATTTAAATGCCTACAAGTTTTTTCTGTGCGCACTCAAGCAAGAAAAAATATCACTTTTTAATAATAACACTAATGTATTGTCTGGCTATTATTCCTCATTGCAGGTAGTATTGCTTGGGACACAAAGCTATTATAAAAAGGCTACTGAAACCAAACTGATTTTCTGAACAATTCATTTATTTTTTAGCACTTTATGGATTTTTGAAATTGTTCAAAAAGATGTCACATTGTGACATTGCAATTCCGTGCAATTCCATGCAATACAATGTTTTCATGCAGATGTAGATCTGTTCTTCGGCTGTGAACACTTTAGTGATGTGTGTGTCACTTTCCTTCAAGCAACCTTTCTTCTTTTCCTTCTTCCCTTCCTTTCTCTTTTCCCTTTCCCTTTCCTTCCTTCCTCCCTCCCTCTCTCCCTCCCTTCCCCCCTTCTTCTTTCTGTAAATCATAAACAATAACCTTGAGTTATAATTGTTAATTTCACAGCTTTGTGATAAAGAATTTACTTCTGAATATAAGAATACGAAGTTATGAAGTTAAACAACCTCAGAATCATGCTGCCAGGGAACAGGGTTGTGCATACGAATACCTATTACTTTTTGGTTAATTTTCAAAAAATTTTATATCTTGTCACAATAATGAAGGCAGGAAATGTTATTGCTGTACTGTGTTTGCATGTTCCAGCTTTCAGGTATCAGAAATAACCCTTACGTATTAAAGTTGTTGTGGTGTGTGATTTAGTACTTACCTGTGTTAGGTACCTTTAAGTTCATTACTACCACTTAAGTATTGTGGTATTGTGTATGGGACATAGGGTCTGTTGTGCCTTTTTATTTTTTTAAACTACTGGTCTACATATATCTGTGAGGTCCAACAGTTTTACAGAGAAATGGGAACATACCCATGGTGGAGGTGGGAAGGCAGTGGGACATTTTTTTTTGTTTAACTGGACTTGTTATTGATCAAATGCACTGCAGCTGCACAGATGTGTTTCCTGATGCAAGAGGTGGGCCAGCATATTGGTAGGGGCAGTCCTGGAAGAAGGTGAGATCTGTCTCCTTCAGCAGCAGTTGTTTATAAACTGCATTGAAACTTACTGTTTGGATAATGCCCTTAACAATATGCTCTATCTTCTGTTTAGCCCTGGAGTGGTCTGGGAGCTCAACTTAGTGATCTTTGTAGGTCCCTTTCAACTCAAATATTCTATTCTAATATCTTTGAGAAGTCTCGTAAGAACAGTGTCTAGAAGAGCAGTTATGTAAGTTTTTTAGAATTTCTTCTTTTCTGTTGGGCCAGTGTAAAAGAGGTGGCTTCCCTGCTGCTCTTGCAGGTGGCTTGGTGAGCTGTGCAGCACTCAGCCCTGGAGCCTTGTACCTGGGTGCTGCGGTACAGCTCTCTGATTTAAACATGCATATATAAATATTTATTAAGTGTACAAATGTATATTGCACTTATATATGAAGATGGAAGAATATAAGGAGATGAGGACCATAAGGAAACTCCCCAGGGATTCCCAATAAAGACAGTACAAAGTGGAAGAATCAGATAATGGGTTCATGAATCAGAAACTTTATCTTACGAGTTTATAACTTATTTGTTATTTTGTGGTAGGTTTATGAGATAAGGTGGTTGGTGCGCAGCTGTCTTTGTCCAGGTTGGTGAAGAGCTTCCAGCTGCCAGTAGGTCCATGTTGAGGTATGCAGATGGTAGATGATGGGGAGCTCCCTGTGTCCATGCATGTGCATCCTCCAGCTGCTGGTAAGATTGTAATGCAGTATGGACCGGGGCAGTGTAGTTTCCTCATCCTTAGGACAGTGTGTTGTACAAGTTTGGACAGTGGCTGTCTGGTGGAGCCTGTAGTGTGGCTGTGCCCCTGTCTGTGCTGTTACTGCCAAGGACAGAATAATCAAGAGCTGCAGCAGACCCCTTCCACACCATGGACAGGCCCTGGTCTGCCTACCTGGG
Source organism: Numida meleagris (assembly GCF_002078875.1). NCBI lineage: Eukaryota > Metazoa > Chordata > Aves > Galliformes > Numididae > Numida > Numida meleagris. Next base: position 180,025,651 of record NC_034409.1, on the reverse strand, counting down.
CCCCTCCAAGCTCCATACCCATGCTATCCATCCCAGAGCTCCGTGACAGCCCTGACACCCAAGTACGGGCCAGCTACATACTCACTGTGAGAGGGATCCGACCTGTACTCTACTTGCAGTGAGGTGGGCACAGAACAAATGAGAGCAGGATCAGCTCTTGTTGTGCACAGCTTGTGAATACTCACAGCAAGAGTGTGGGGAGCTCTCTGTGGATGTCTGCCTTATCCATCCTGTAGAGTGTTGGAAGCTGTCTGGGATGGTGGAAGACAGGAGTGTTTGGGGGTCCAGATCCTGCTGAGATCAGATGTCCAGCACGGAGAAAAACAAATAACCTGTTTTGCTTCTTTGTCATGATAGGAGGAGGAGCATATTAGGGAGCTTTCAGGATCCTGTAGGAACCAGAAGGAGTACAGTTTGGGGTGAACTTATCTGTCCTTTAGTGTGCTGGAAATCATCTGCAGGTGAGAGGACAGGTGTGTTTGGTGGTCTGCTTCTATCTGTGTCCAGATATCCAGCTGCAAGACTGAAGGGTTGTTGCAGCCAAAGTGCAGGACCCGGCACTTGGTCTTGTTAAACCTCATCCCATTGGCTTCAGCCCAGAGATCCAGTCTGTCTAGATCTCTCTGTAGGGCCTCTCTACCCCCAGGCAGATCAACACTTCCTGCCAGCTTGGTGTCGTCTGCAAACTTACTGAGGGTGCTCTCGATGCCCTCATCCAGGTCATCAGTAAAGATATTGAAGAGGACAGGCCCCAGCACCGACCCCTGGGGAACACCACTCGTGACCGGTCGCCAGCTGGATTTAACTCCATTCACCACCACTCTCTGGGCCCGGCCCTCCAGCCAGCTCCTTATCCAGCAAAGAGTGTACCTGTCCAAGCCACGGGCTGCCAGTTTCTCCAGGAGAATACTGTGGGAGACAGTGTCGAAAGCTTTGCTGAAGTCTAGGTAGATCACATCAACAGCCTTTCCCTCATCCACCAGACGGGTCACTCGATCATAGAAGGAGATCAGGTTGGTCAATCAGGACCTGCCCTTCACAAACCCATGCTGGCTGGGCCTGATCCCCTGGTTGTCCTGCAAATGCCGTGTGATCTCCCTCAGGACAATCTGCTCCATAACCTTCCCTGGCACTGAGGGCAGGCTGACAGGCCTGTAGTTCTCCGGATCCTCCTTACGACCCTTCTCGTAGATGGGAGTCACACTGGCAAGTCTCCAGTCTTCTGGGACCTCTCCAGTTGACCAGGAACGCCGATAGATGATGGAAAGTGGCTTGGCTATCTCCTCCGCCATCTCCCTCAGTACTCTCGGGTGGATCTCGTCCCTCCCCATGGACTTGTGGCAGTCCAGGTGGAGTAGTAGGTCTCTGACCGTTTCCTCCTGAATCATGGGGGGTTTGTTTCGCTCCCCATCCGAGACTTCCAGGTCAGAGAGTAGAGTGCTCTGAGGACAACTGATCTGGCTTTTAAAGACAGACGTAAAAAAGGCATTGAGAACATCAGCCTTTTCATTGTCCTCAGTGGCCACATTCCCAGCCGCGTCCAGTAAAGAATGGATATTCTCCTTGGTCCTCCTCTTACTGTTAATATATTTGTAAAAGACTTTCTTGTTCCCTTTAATCCCAGCAGCCAAGCTTAATTTGAGCTGGGCCTTTGCCTTTCTAATTTTCTCCCTGCACATCCTTGCAACCTCTTTGTACTCTCCCTGAGTTGCCTGTCCCTTCTTCCACAGGAGGTAGATTCTCTTTTTCTCCTGGAGCCTCAGGAAAAGCTCCCTGTTCATCTACACTGGTCTCCTTCCCTGATGGCTCATCTTGCAGTTCAGGGGGACAGCCTGTTCCTGTGCTTTCAGGACTTCCTTCTTGAGGAGTAACCAGCCTTCCTGGACCCCTTTACCCTCCAGGACCAAATCCCAAGGGACCTTTCCTACCAACCTCCTGAACAATTCAAAGTCTGCCCTCCGAAAGTCCAATGTCGCCGTTTTGCTGTCCCCTCTCCTGGTTCCACCAAGAATTGAGAACTCTACCATTTCATGGTCACTTTGTCCAAGGCAGCCCCCAACTTCCACATCTCCCACCAGACCTTCCCTGTTTGTAAACAGCAGGTCTAGCAGGGCACCTCCCCCTTATGATTGTAAAGATAAGCAGAAGGGGGACAAGCAGTCTTTTTCGGGGGTGCAGCTTGAAGGAGCTGACCACTGCAAACGGTGATAATGCTTGTGCATGGCAACGGAGGCACCTCTCCCTGCTGGCTTATCTGTTGGTCCAGGTGTGTCACACTAACAGAGAGAAAAAGAAGGAGAACAAAAACCTGTGAAATGGGGGGTAAAAGGTCCCCACTAAACTAAGAACTTTGGAGAAGAATTCCCAAAGAAGAGAAACCTTTGATGGAGGAATTCAGAACCTAACCTCTTAGGAAAGAACCCCTCAGGGCCTGCTTGCTTGGAAGCTTCCTGGCTTTCTCCCGTCCCCTGCGGTGATTGGATGAGTTCCTGAGATCAACAGAGGCACTACGAACAACGCTGTACCCATGGTGGTGACTCTCTCTCTCTTGCTTTCTACAGGGACTCCTTGTGTTTATTTCCTATCCCTTTTCTATTGCCCGCCTTCCCTTCCCCATCTCCCTAAGCAACTAGGATTTGTAATAAACTGGTCGGGCTAACATTTGACCCGTTGTGTCTTAATCTCGCCATCGCGTATACATATATTAAAAGAACCCCCTCTCCCTCCTATAAATTAAAGTGGGACACTGTCTGCCCTGATTGCCTGTCCTGCCCTCCACTGCATGCACCTACTCACCAGGTTGTCGTCTGCCAGCCTGTTTTGTAGCAGTGTGGGACCAACTGTGTAAACAACCCCACACTGACATGGCTGCTGAAATTACAAAGACTGCTACCTGCTCATTTCTTTGGGGCCTGATCTCAGCAAACCAGGCAAAACTTTGGGGTAGGGTCAAGGTGAGACTAAGAAGGCTCCACAGTCCTGTAGGACCCAGAAGGAATACAGTTTGAGGCTGACTTCTCTGTCCTGTAGAGTGCAGAGAGCTCTCTGGGCATTTTTAGTGGTCTGGTTCCATCCTTCTCCAGATGTCCATCTATGAAAGACAGGAGAAGCAACAAGGAGTATCTGTCTGCCCTGCTTCCCAGTCCTGTCTTCCTCTGCACAGCCCAGCTCACCGGGTAGCTTGTCTCCTAGCCTTCGTCTGGATATTTACTGTGTCACAAACTTCATATTGACATTGGCCACTGCAATCTCTACGGCTGGTGCCGGCGCCTTTCTTTGGGGCCAGGTCTCAGCAAACCAGGCTAAAACATTGGGATAGAGTCAGCTGGATCTTAGAGAGCTTCCAGGGTTCAGTAGGACTCAGAAAGAGTACAGTTTGGGGCTGACTTATCTGCTTTGTAGAGTGTTGGCAAATGTTTGGGGGACAGCGGATAGATGTACTCGGTGATCTGGTTCCACCCACGTCTAGATATCCAACTGAAAGACACAGAAGCAACAAAGCAGCAGCTGCCTACCTTGCTTGCCGATCCTGCCCTCCCCTGCATGCTCTGCTCACCAGGTCACCATCTGCCAGACTGCTCTGTAGTAGCTTGGTGCTGTCTTTGTCACCAACACCCATGCTGGCATGGCCAGTATAATCACTAGCACTAGAGCCTGCACGTTCTGTGGGGCCAGGTCATGGAAATGAAGAAAAAAGGTTGGAGTAGGTGGAGGGGTATCTGAAGGAGCTTCCAGGGACCTGTAGGACCCAGAAGAGGTCTAGTCTGGGGCTGACTTTTCTGTCCTGCAGAGTGTGGACAGGTCTCAGGGCATTTACAGCGGTCTGGCTCCATCCTTGCCCAGATGTCCAGCTACAAAAAACAGGAGAAGCAACAGGGAGAAGCCATATGCCCTGCTTCCCAGTCCTGCCCTGCTCTGCATGGCTCTGCTCACCAGGATTCTCAACTGCCATCCATTTCCCTTGCCTTCTGGAACATACTGTGTCACAAGCCCCACATTGCTATGGCAGCTGCAATCACTAGTGCTGGTGTCAGCACCTTTGGGGCCTCATCTCAGCACAGTATGCATAATTTTGGGGTAGGGGTAGGGAGAAATTATTGAGCTTCCAGGGTCCTGCAGGCTCCAGAAGGAGTACAGTTTGGGACTGACTTATCTGCCCTATAGAGGGTGGAGGGCCGTCTGGGGCACAGAGCATGGGCATGTTTGGTGGTCTGGTTCCTTCCATGCCCAGATATCAACATTCAGGGCACAGAAGAATGAACAAGGAGCAGCCTCCTGTCCTGCTTCCTTTTCCTGCCTTCTCCTGCATGACTCTGCTAAGTAATAAATAAAGAAATCCGCCTTTCATCCATTAGTGCCTCATCGTACTTAGGCCATCTCAACACGAACATCATGCCCACTCCTCCTTCTCACGTGTCATAGAATCATAGAATTATAGAATGGTTTGGGTTGGAAAGGACATTTAAGATCATCTAGTTCCAACCCTCCTGCTATAGGCAGGGATACCTCCCACTAGACCAGGTTGCTCAAAGCCTCATCCGGCCTGGTCTTGAACGCATCGAGGGAGGGAGCATTCACAACCTCACCGGACAATCTGTTCAATCTGCCTGTGACACCAGGCAGGTGTGACCTTGTTTGAAATTTGACTCTTTTTCCCAGACAAGTGGTTTGGGATGAAATTTTATCTTCAGTGTTTCAGGAAAACCTTTAGAGAATACCAGTATTGGAGGAGAGAGTGTCACAGCAGTTCATTAGTTCAATTATTTTTCCAACTAATATGACATATCAAGAAAATGAGGAAAAGTGAAATCTTGATGTGTATTCATTTTTGGATGCAGGCACTTAGAATGTTTTTCTAGCTTGTGGTGATATTGCATTGATGTCTGTAAATAAATACTCACTACAAGCTGCCAAAGTTTTCAGCAAAACACCACCACCAATAAAAACAAAGTGGAGATGTATGTGAAATGAAACCTTACTTCTGAAGACTTCCTGATATGTGTGGAACTTAATAAAATGGCACAAAACAGTTGTGTTGAATTTTGTTCAACTGAGAATATCAAGAAGTGAATTGGGAGACTGTCTCCAAACTGAGCTTGGAAGCGGGTGTTTTGCAGTATGATGATGTCTAGAAACAACTGTAATGATCTGTTCCACAAATGACATGATGTATGACACTTTATACTTGAAGAAAATTACCGCTCTACAAGCATGGCAAATTCTTCGGCCTCCCATCCCAAAGGAAGGAGGAATTCTTACAGCTTCCTCTGCATTCCTATGTCCATTTCTCCCAAAGTCCAAACAACATTCACACATGGAAGGTTTTCCAGCCACATTTTACACTCTCTTGCAGTAATTATTTTATTGGATCTTAGTCTTCCTGAAATTAGTTGGAATGTATTTTACAACTGCCCATTGCTTGGGTTTGTCTGAATTGTTCAGAATTAATGGACAAGAAGTGTGTTTTCTACAGTTTTCACGACTTTTTTTGTTTTATTGCATCTTGCCATTCAGTGGTCACTGGGAAGTGAACAGAGAGCACTGTTTGCCAAGAGAAGGGAGAGGATTTTGCAGTGATCTGTCATTCATTTTCAGTTTCAAGAAGTTCTGGCATGAAGTAAGGGATGATGCAATCATCACAGTGAATATACCTGGCAAATACTGCTGTGAGATAGGTGATGTGAACAAATTTCATTGTATTGCTCATTTTTTTTAATGAGGAAAATTACTTGTGTGTAATACAACGGAGTGCTTGCGCTTAAATTTACCTTCCTGTCTACAAAGTATACTGATATTCTGATCTTGTAAATGGTGTATCAACATCATATTTAATATGTATAACATAATTTTAAAATTATGTTTTAGCATGCTAAAACACAGAAGAAAGAGATAGGCAATCTTTACATAACCACGTAGAAACAGTAAATCCAGATGACCTTTCTTCAAAGCCAAGGGAGTGATGTGTTCAGTTACCTGTAGGTTCTGAGCCCAACAGTTCAGCACTTCATCTATAAATCTATCTACTGGGACCAGCTGTCTTAAGCCTATGAACCCAGGGCTTGTTATCACCTTAGATGAAAAAGATAGTGCTAAAAGGTTGCCAAGCAGTTTCTGATCAAAATGTTGCCTTTAGTAGTTGACTGGAGGTAAGGAGAATGTTTATGTTTTTATACAGTTAACTGTTTCCCTAAGATCTTCAGGCTTTGCTAAGATCTTGAGTCAGTGAGACCTCTGGATTCTTCTAACAGATGTCTGAAGTGAATAGCAGTGCCAAATCCAAAGACCTTCTAGAGCTATGTACAACATTTTGTTTTTTCTTATGCATTGAATTTCTCCATAAAAGGAATATTTATTTGATGTCTTGTAGATTTAAAAATGCAAAAGACAAAGCATAGGAAGAAACTAATCTGAAGGATTTCAGTAAACTATGACTAGCAACCTTCAGTAGCTATCTTAGCACTGAGAAAACTGAAATTTACCTCTGTGAGAAGTGGAAGCCTGGAAGAGGAAGATTAGGAGAAAAATCATAAAATCATGAATTTTTGGGTGTTGGAAAGGACCTTTAAGACCATCTAGTTTCAACCCCCTGCCATGAGCATGGACATCTTCCACCAGACTGTGTTGATCAAAGCCACATCCAGTCTGGCCTTGAACAGTTCCAGGGATGGGTCATGCACAGCTTCTCTGGGCAACTGATTTCAGAATCTCACCACCCTCACCGTGAAGAATTTATTTCTTGTATCTAGCCTAAATCTACTCTTGTTTAGTTTAAAATCATTACTTCTTGTCCTATCACTACATTCCCTGATAAAGAGTCCCTCCCCATGTTTCCTGGAGGCTCCTTTTATGTACTGGAACGTAAGGTCTTCACGGAGTCTTCTCCAGGCTGAACAACCCCAAATTTTTCAGACTTTCTTCATAGGAGAGGTGATCCTCATGGCCTCCTCTGGACCTGCTCCAACAGGTCCATGTCTTTCTTGTGCTGGGGGCTCCAGAGCTGAACACAGTACTGCAGGTAGGATCTCACAACGGCGGAATAGAGGAGGAACACCACTTCCCTTGCCCTGCTGGTCACACTGTTTTTGATGCAGCCAGAATATGAATGTTTTTCTGGGTTGCAAGTGCATGTTGCTGGCTTGTGTTCATATTTTCAACCACCAGTACTCCCAAGTCCCTCTCCACAGGGCTGCATTCAATTTACTCATCATTCAGTGTATATTCATGCTTCCAGTTGCCTCAACTCAGGTATAGGAGGTTGCACTTGGCCTTGTTAAACTGAATGATGTTCGCTAAGGCCCGCCTCTCCAGCCTGTCCAGGTCCCTCTGGATGGCGTCACTTTCATCCAGTGTGTTGACTGCACCACTCAGTTTGGTGTCATCCTCAGACTTTCTGAGGTTGTACTCAGTCCCACTGTCCATGTCACTGACAAAGGTGTTGACTAATACTGCTCACACAGTGGAGTCCTGAGGGACACCAGCCATCACTGGTCTCCACCTGCATGTCGCGTGGTTGACCACAACGCTTTGGATGTGGTTCCACAACTTTTCTCCATGTTAAAGCTTTTTTTTTTTTTTTTCCAGATTTCCAGCCTGTGTTCTGTGTTTGTCTATAGCCATCTTTTTGCCTATTTTACTCTGTGCTCACATAGTCCTTTTTGCTTACACAGAGTAAATATCTGTATTGTGTGTCAGTCTTCACTTTGATAATCCGAACATGGCACCATGTCAGGTTGCTTTTTTGATCAAACTGGTTGTAGACTTCCTATGTATATAACTCTGAAGGCTAGTGTCACTATATCATGTAGTTTAGAGAGTCATAATTCCATGGAAAAAGCAGGAGGTGTCAATGTGAATAACAGTTCACTTAGCAAATGCCTTGCAAATGTAGTTTATAGATGGATTGTCACTTTGCAAATGTGCAGCTATTTTTAACCACTTGGGAGAACCCTACATGAAAATGCAAAATTATATTTCAAAGTCTAAAGGCAAATTGTTGTCTTAAAACACATGCCAGCATCAAGAAAATTCCTAATCTATGCAAACCGCTCTAAATATGGTCCTTTTTTTTTTAATGCAGACATTTATATGTCTAAGTGAGCTCGGCTAAATGCAGGGAGCTCCATCCTCACTTTGGTCTCCATTTTTCAGTAGGCGCTGCTGTGAAGGGCAAAAGTTAGCAGTTTTAGTACTTAGTAAAATTTACATAGCTTGTTAAAGTGCTTGCCAGACAAAAGTACTCAGATAAATTAAAAAGAACTTGATTTTGGCCTGAGCAGAGTATAATCAGCTGGTGATATTAATATGCAAGGACTGGTTTTCATTTGCTCCTTGAATTAGCTTTGTGTTGAAGAACTTTTTAAGGGATACTTCCATTTCAATTATTAAAATTGCTGGCTTAGCCTGCATTGTTCAATACAAAAGATTTCAGGTATGCACTAGCTGCATTTCCCAGTGAAGCTAATTTGCTTACATTTTCTTGCCAGGATCTTGATTTGGAGCAAGGTGCCTTCATTTTAATTGAAAAAAAAAAAAAAAGACCATTAGTCTTCCATGAAGGTCGACATGGCTTATCTCCACTTGATAATCAATTGTGTAGTTGCTGTTCAGATATAGTTTAAAGGGGGAAATTGCAGCATTTTGCTTATGTGGGGTTATTTGAATACTGAAACTGAAGCTTCCTTACCATATATATAACAATCAATTCCTTGAGGGCACACAAATCCTTGCTTGACCTTTTGAAATAAATTAGCAACAGAGTCCAAGGGTTGGTATTTTGATGTAAAGGTTACAGTGAATGCCATCTGTCAGGGATCCACACAGTTTAATGAAGGCCTCCTTTACATCAGGGGCTCTCTGAGTTCAGGGTGATGCTCTGGGAGCTGCGCTGCAGGCCAGCCTACGTATTCCAGTGAAAAGGCAATTTGCTTCCATGGCTTAATAAGAAAGCCTGTCTAGAGGCAGTGGGGTACTACAATCTCCAATCCTTTCACAATTTGCAGAAGATTTCCCTGTGATGGCTTGCTGAGCTCAGCTCTGTGTGCTCAGGTCCACAGCAGCAGTTCAGAGCATGCATTCCTTTAGGAACACCCTCTCCTACACATTGCCCATGGATACACCTGTAAGTGCAGCTGGGCACGTGGGTAAACAGCAGTCAGTCACAAACAACACTGCTGTCCTCATCTAGTTCACACCTCTTTTGCCCCCAGTACAAGAAAGACATGGACACAGTGGAGAGAGTTGGACTGGAGAAGGGGAGGGTCAGGGAGATCTCATCAATGTCTGTAAACATCTGAAGGAAGGGTGCAATGAGGGCAGAGTCAGGCTCTTGTCAGTGATAGCCAGTGCCAGGACAAGAGGCAATGGGCACAAACTGGCACACAGTGAGTTCCCTCAGAACATAAAGAAAAAATTCTTTACTGTGCAGGTGACGGAGCACTGGCTGTGATTCTGTGATTCTGTGATTCTGTGATTCTGTGATTCTGTGATTCTGTGATTCTGTGATCAAGATGAAAGCCTGCTGGTGGAAAATGTAGGTATGTGTGTACAAGGCAGATCCCTCCAGCAGCTGGGATCAGACATCCAGTCCGCCAGCCCGTGGATCCTCTGGTCTCCCACTTGCCCACACAGACAAACACAAATGGATGTCTCTGGTCCAGAACAGTGGCTTCACTGGTAACCATCCCTTGGAACCCACCAGCTCCCCAGTATCCAATTGCAACCCCTTGGTCTCTACAACACCCAAGCCAAAGACCCCCATTTGGCTAAACTTATGGGCATCCTATACCTGGTTCCTGGCTTCTTACTCTATTCACCAGCTCATCAGACTGGATCTTCATTACTGCTTGCACAGAGACGACACACAATATGCACACACTTGAGTCTCTCCAGTCACTGGCAGATGGGCCTCTGTCACTGAGACCCCATCTCACTGAGGTGACTGCGGATCCCCCACACGCCAGTGTGCCCCTCTGTTGCTTCATATAAGTGGTGACAGCCCTTCAGTTCTACAATCTAACATGCTCTGTCTTGTTAATGATCCACAAATTTACTACACTTCGGGGGGGGAAACTCTGCTGCAGGAATGCCCGATCCTTCTCCTCATGCTTGACAAAGTATGCAGCTCTCTCTGGTCCTTGAATTTTCATACTACTGCTATTGTTGCATAGGTCTGGGACTACGAGCTCAAAATCCATCCAGATTCTGGCAGAAGGATGTTCTCACTATGGACTCGAGCAGGCTTGTTCAACCTGCAGCCCATGCCATCATGGTGGCAGCTCATCCTTGCTGAGCAGCCCGACTCAGACCCAGGCGCAAACTCATTGCTCTGAGACAACCAAACATTGTCCTCAAACAAGTCCTCTTTACTCAGTGTGGCCCAGGCAAGCTAAAAGTTTGGACACTCATGCCTAGAGTCTTCCCTGAGCTGCAGCCCTCAGTGGAAGTCCAAGGCCTTGTCAGGAATTTCTCTGCCTCTCGTTTTCAGGATCCACTTTGTAAAGTAAACTACCTCCTCTCTCTTGCTGTAGATGAAGCCTAGTAGCAGAGTGGAGTCTCCATCCTTGGAGATATTCAACATCTGACTGGAAACAGCTCTGAGAAGCCCCCTGTAGTAGCCCTGCTTTGAGCTGGGCTCAAAGTAGTAGTAGCCCTGCTTTGAGCTGCTTTTCTCCAGAGGCCCCTTCCCACCTCCGTCAGTCAGCAATTTTCCAGCACACAACAGTTCTTCACTTTGGGGGAGGGACTCCTCTTTCTTCATATATGACTTGTGAATGGAAATCCCAAGCCAAGCTAGTTGGAACTTGCCTGTTTTTTCTATTTTCTTGTGCTGAAGTGAAGTTGCAAAAAGCTGTGACTATGGCAGTGGACAGAAAGATTTGACAAAACTGTATAGATAGGCAGGATGGTTTTCAAGGTCACCTTCACCTCAGTGAGGGTAAACTGATTAGACCAAAGTGGGAGAGCTCATCTTAGTGCATCAGCTGCTTAAGATGATACTCTCCAAACTCACAGGCCAGAAAGGTTAAGATGTCTGCTCTTATTACTTATCGAATAAAAGTGCCATAAATCAAAGTTAAGGGCTTTTGGTTATGTCACCACATTTTTCATCAAAATATTTGAAAGGTATCCAGCTCTCTTTATCCCGTTCTCTTCATACCGGTTCTGAAACTGAAATTCTTTCAACTCAAGCAGAAATCCTTTGTTGACTTAGAACTGGAGCATCAAATACAGTCACTGTTATTATGTAACTCCTTCCATTTTTATTAAAGCATGTCTGTGTGACAGCAGCTTTCTGTAAGCAATACATAAATGAGGTTTTGAAACTCAGTTTGAAAAATAAGATTTTATAAATTCAGCTTTGAAGCATCATTTTCACTACCTATAAATCATTTTCAGACCAAGTCTGAAGTCAAATCAATTTTAGAAGATGGTCTAAAACCTAGAATACTTCCTTCTTGGTATACAAGGCAGAATATTTGTTGGTTTGGAAATTCCCTTTACTGAAGAAGTCTTGGAGAAGAAATGCAAAATCTAATTTGTACTTTAAACACTTACGGCAGATATTCAAGGTCAGTTAATGAATGACCAAATAAACTAGGAATATTAGGTATTTCAGCACATTTAATCAAGACAGTCAATAAACAAAGTTATAGTTCTTAGAATGAAAGACCAGAATACCGATTTCTTCATTTCTTTAGCTGCTGCACTGGAGTCCCTGGGAGGATAAGAACAAACTGGACATCTGTTGAATTCACATTTTAGCAGTGACTGAGCTCCACAAAAGAGCAAGGGGAATCATAAATGAATTTGCAGGAAGGTGTTTTCACAGCTGTTGCAAAACTTAAGATTAACTACCAAAGATTCTGTAGACTCCTCAAATGAGAAGAAAAATGTTTTAAAAAATATATTATTTTAAACAAATAGGAAATGGTGTTTCTGATGACCTTAGAAACCTGGTGCATTTTCAGCTGATAAGAGAGAGAGCTGCTTTTTGTGTCACAGATCTATAAACGTTGTCACTCGTATGAGCACAAGGTCAATCTGATAATGTTAGCTAGCTGTTAGTTCTATAGGTACAAAGCAATGCCAGACTGAAGGAGCATTATGCCATTCTTGCACACTTTGGTATTCCTGCTGTACAGGTTCTCAGTGTCTATTCAGGATACTCAGTGCACTTCTGATGGGGAAGAATATTCTCCAGCCATTAAATATGTCCTTGTTCACTGTGCACAAGATAACTGTTCCTTTTGTTAGGAAATGTCTGTTCTGTCTGCCTTGGTTCAGTCTTTTTTCTTCCAGAAAAAAAAAAGAAAAAAAAAGAAAAATATATGAATTGTTTCTTTGAATAGCAACGACCAGTCTGCTGAACTGCTGCTGCTTCACAAGGAAGCTCTTCTAACATGGGGCTTTAAACTCAGTTATCATGAAATCACACTTTGGTTTTTCCCTGATGGTCTTCCTTGGTCTGACTGCAAAAAATCTCTCAGATATCTAGTATGGATGGTGTCTTGTTGGGGAAATTGATCAGAATTCTGAATGAACACTCAAAGCACCTTCTTTCAAAAGCAGTATTTATTTTTTTCATCAGGATAAGACACATTACATACTGCATAAGGTAAAAAATAATGCTACAAGAGCTGCATTTAACTGAGATAACAAAAAAAATACAGAGAGATTGCACTTGAGAATGTAGGCTCTATCCCAGAAGAACACACTAAATGAAAAGCTAGCTAGTGGCTTTGAAATTATTCGAGTTTCTTAGGAAATGCATTTATTTTAGAAGGTTCCAATTCCACCAATAAAAATGATTTTTTTTTAATAGCACTGTTTTTTAAGTTAAAACAATATGCAAACAACATAGCAATTATTACACAGACAAGAGAAATAAAGGTGTAGAAAAACATCTCGGCAATTTCTGCTAATAAATAAAAAGGAAAATCTGGTGCTTGATTTCACCAGGGTGAGCACAGCTTGTGGCTGAGGAGTTTGGAGTTTTACTGAGTTCGTGTTTGTTATTTCCCCCACACTGCAACTTAAAGCCCATTCTTAACTCTCCAGCCTGGAGCACGCTGACTTCATGGCAGACGGCAGCACGAAGCAGTGAATCCTGGTCAGTGATGCCATTCATTGCTAAGCATCTCAGGAGAAATACTTCTCATTTTGTGACCAGTTCAGTGTACTTTTAAGAAACTAAACCTAACATTAAGCAGGAGGGTAATCCCTATTATAGCAATCTCTTTTACAGCTGAATTTTCCTGCTGGATCCTAGCATCCACTGCTGCCTGCATCAAATTCAGTTCGCAAAACTATTGGCTGTACAGCGTTTAATGTTTCACACCATTGATCTTGGTCTATCTCCCTTAAGATAACCAAATGAGATTTCTGGTCTCCTACACAGCGAAAGGAGAGTGAACTCCCACACTGGGTGATTTCAAGCTAAGGCATGCTTGGGAAGGAGCATCTCTCTCCCCACTGCCCGTTGTGTGGTGACTTAGGCTCCCAGATGAGGCTGGGTGCCCTGGATCAGTGTGAATCCCCCCAGGACAGGGCTGTTTGAGATGCAGACTGGGCAAACAAGGAGAGGTGCATGGGGAATGCCATGCACAGTGGATGCCTGATTCACATCTTCCCTTGAGGGGGGGGAATTACAGGACCACTCAGAACACAAAGTCATGAGACAGATGCTTCCTACCACTGATGCTATCAGGCTGGAGTGCTCAGGCATACTTGCAGTACAATGCGGTCAGGAATATGCACTAAAGAGAGTGCACTGTCTCAAAAACAATCAGTACTGTCAAGATCTCACATGCAATTTTCTTCCCAAATTAACTGAAAATTATGGAAGGGCTGGGTCAATCCTGTTATAAAGCTAGAGACAGAAAAAGAATGAAGTCTTTTTTAAGCAGTTCTGAAATAAGAAATGAAGATGGCAATCTTTGGTTACAGTGTTGTTCTTTTAAAGTGAATTGCTTTGAAAAACGATGAATCAGTTCCCAACTCAGCATTTGGGAACATTTTTAAATAGACATCTGGGAGCCAGAGAAGAAAAATTAATATAAATAATAATAATGATACAAAAACCCCCACATATTTTGAATCTTAAATGTTAAAATACAAGAAGGAAAGCAACACAGCATTTCTAAAGGATGTCTCAGGAAAGTTTTGTTAAAATTATGAAAAAGCACTAATAAAATACTTGAGCTGATAAAGAGGCTGTCAGAACATTACTGCATTTCTATAACAAAATTGCAAATTACTAAAACATACTGACTTAAAGAATCTCAATATTACACTATAGCACATGCCAATTTCCACTAATGTTAAACTACTTGGCTCTTTCCAAGAGGCAGAAACCCAAGAGGCAACACGAACAAAATGAACCTTTGGTAGTCTGTGTCTGCTGTTAAATATAAAACCTCAACCATTAAACATGCCACCCCATTCTTTCTGTTACATTCATGATAAAAACTCCAATTCTTCCATAAACTCCAATCTGCCTGTGTTTTACTCTGAACAGTTTCTGGAGCAGCATTTCATAGCCTTAAAGCTCACCTGAAGGATGTTTTTTCCTTTCTCATGGAGAGCACTTTCATAATATTTAAAAAGCTAAGTCGTAGCTTTTACAGTGCTTATTTTATTCTGAGGTGGTGTTTATAATATTATTCTGCAAGTTAATAAATGATGCACACTTTCATGACAGACAGACATTGCTTAATGAGCTAATACGCCTCAGCAAAACACAATCAAAAAGAAATTCACTGTCAACAGTTTAACCATGGCAATACACGTAGCTGAAGTGAAACAAGCCTCAGATAACTAAGATTAATGGATATATGACAAAGTTATAATAATCCATTTTTAAAACAAACAAACAAACAAACCCCAAACCAAGTAACGATAATTAGATCTCAAGCACAGTTCAGTTTCCCAGTAACACAACTGCAACACAAATCAATATTTTCAACAAACAAGTGCCCTATCTTCATCGTCTGCTTAGGGAGATGTGGCAACTCTCCAGCTATGGCAAGGAGGGCACCGGGCAGACATCAGCCCCAGCCCCAGCCCACAGGCATTTACCTGGGGACCCGGAGGGCCCCATCTCACCACACTTGCAGAAGTGTATGGATGATGGCTCCCATGGAGTCACTGTGGCAAAGGTGCCCCTGTACCCCCTACCACCGCCAGCATCCCAGCTTATGCAAAGCATTTACTAATTTTGGCACAAGATCTGCTTGAGGACAGACAGTGAGATTTGACTCTACTGGTGTTTTATTTCATGTAATAATGGATTTTCCTTATTGCACAGCACTCTCCTGGGAGGGGATGCTGGCAAGTTCATTTTCAGAGCTGGATTAACCATTTCACAATTGCATGGGCTCAAATTCTCCCTTCATTTATACCCACAAAACCCTACTGACAGGAGAGTTCAATGGGTAGAAATGGCAGCAGAATTTGAGGGTAGGAAATGGTGAGTGAGAGATTTGCAGAAACACAACAAATGCTCTTTCATTGCCAGCTCAGACAACTTCAGCGGGCCTTGTGTGCCTAAGAACTTAAGTGACCTTTGAAAATCTCAACCCTCAGACTCTAGCTATAGTGACCATAATTCTTGGATGCTGATATATAAATGTATGATATACCTGTTTAGCTGCCATGGCATTAATCAGCCCAGCTATGCTGAAACACAGCAATCATTTCTTCTAATTGCAAAGGCAGGCTAGTAGCAAAGTTCAAATGATTAGTGACTAAAGGTCCTCAGAGCAATCCTGCTTAAAAGTAAATGTCTGGTAAGCTGCAATTAGTGGGTCTTATGCTTTTTCTTTTTTTTTTTTTATCGGGGTGGTCTTGAACTGCAGACACAATCACAACGATCATGATGATCCAACTGTATATCTACTAGTGCCATG
This sequence comes from Numida meleagris, assembly GCF_002078875.1. Taxonomy (NCBI): domain Eukaryota; kingdom Metazoa; phylum Chordata; class Aves; order Galliformes; family Numididae; genus Numida; species Numida meleagris. The sequence continues at coordinate 180,009,746 of NC_034409.1, read as the reverse complement.
TTCTTCCTTGCTTTGCCTTTCTTTCGGGGATGCTCAGCCTCAGGGACAAATTTCAGCACCTGGGAGAATGAAGAGAAATGCATCAGTTAGAAAACACTGTTAAGAGATCTGAAGAAGAGAGTGTTGGGGAAGCTCCAACCTCATCTGCAGCTTGCACACACGCCTTTACCCATGGACCCACACCCACCTGCACATTCACAAGATAACCTTTAGGCAGTCTGTCTTGCCAACACGTCTGCATTGTGGTGTTTTGATCTTTATTTCCCCTTTTGGAAGAGAGGGTGCTTGAATTCTGTCTTGGAGCTTAGATTTTACTTTCTGCCTATCAGAACACATTTCTGTTACACTTCCAGCTTTTTCTTTTCTCTCTGTGACACCCTGCTGTACTGTTTGTCCTGGAGCTTTGGCAGATTGGATTATTTCCTACCTCAGGTATCTTTGTATCATGCAGTTCCCTAACCATGTCCAGAGCCGCTCCTTTGCATGCTGATTATCAGGCATGTTTCCTTCCTTCGGCTTGTCTTTCCAGTCCCACAAATCTTTGAATTGTTCTGACCCTTCTTTCACACATATTTCTGCTCTAAAGAACAAGCAAAGTTTTTTTAATGCAGTTTGAAATGTCTGAAGCGCATCATTAGAATTGGTCCAAAACTGAAATGCCTGTTAAGAAGCAGGAAAAGAATGGAGCTTGCACAGAATTTTTACCTAGGTACCACTGAGTTTCTCTGGAATCTGACTGTTATTGGCTTCTCTTAAAAATATATGCCTTACTTGGAAAAGTTTCATAAGAATTCACTGTGAATAATCTGAAAGGAAACAACAAACCAAACAAACCAAAAGAATATCCTAGGGAAATGTACATAGTAGAATAGACTTCTGAAAAAAAAAAAACCTCACCAAACCACATAGGCAAGATAACTGCAAGACCCAAAAAGAGAGTCAAAGGTTATAAAGAAAAGGGGCAACAAACACAAGATGCAACAAAGGAAGTCCTATTTGGGTATAGGGAAAGAAATAATGTGAGAGTGGTTAAACACTGGAGCAGGTTGCCCTGAGAGGTTGTGGAAACCTTGTATTGTCAAAGTTAATAGCACAAAGCCTTGAGCAACCTAACTTTGACATTTCCTGCTTTGAATGGGAGATGGAGCTAGATGACCCCTTGAGATGCCTTCCAACCTAAATCATTATATGAAACTGTGATTTCATGAAAATGGTGCGGATATGTGGAAAACAGCTATAATGTTGAGACCTGTCTCATCTTTTGTGACAGCGTGTGTGTAAACTGGACTGGTAAAGGCTGAGCAGCACATGAGTTTGCAGGGGCATGCTTAAGTGAGCCCACTGTTAGATTGTGGATATCTGTGTAAGAGCTTACATCCCCATTCCCATGGTGGTACAAGCTGGGGGAAGGGAATCCTCTGTTTTGTTTTGTTAGTTTGTTGTTGAAATGTTTAACAGAAGAGGTAATAATTTCAAATTACAGCTCTGAAAATTAAGTATTCATTTTGATTAAGTACCCAAGCTGAGTTAAGAATAAGAACACTTTAACTCTCCTATAGCATTTGACTTCCTAAATCTCACAACACACTGCAGAAAAAGATATACATCATTGTCAACCTTTTGCAGGCAGAGAATGTGAAACTACTTCCTCAAGGCTCTGCGACAGATCAGTAGAACTACCAGAGGCATTATCTGGCCCTTCTCTTTTTAAAATCACTTATTTACTGATGGGAAGCAGGATGAGGAGAAAACAAAGCCGCAGCTCCACAGCTGTCTGCAGGAAAGTGGGCAGGTTCTACTCTCTGTGGCCTCAAGCATTCATTCCAGAAACCACGCACTGCTGGGGTACTAGAGCCAACACACTTCACCCCTTGGCAGATTGTTGTGAGGACGTGCTTGGCCAAGGGACTGATCATCCAGATTGGATTTGTCTGTTCACAAGGTGGAGAGAAGTCTGCCTTGTTTATGACACGCCAAAGCCACTGGTCATGTGGGGAGTGGGACCACTCAAGTCACATGAGTGTCACAACCACAGAAACACCCACATCTTCTGCTCTGAGTAACAGGCCTCATATTGTCACTCAGTTATTAAACTCCTTTTCGTACAAAGTACTTTCTGTTCTTTGACCTTAAAACATCATGCAAGAGTTGAGGTGGTCTGGGGAAGGAGAGAGAATAAGAGGCTGGGTAGCAGATTTACAAAGTATTGGCAGCTTCAGCAAAATTAGGAATTCCCAGAAACTAAATATGAAGGTTAACCATGAATGCCTGGCAGAACTGGTAGGGAAGGGAGATGCAGGTGAGCAGCCTTCAGGATAAGACTATTTGTTCTTCATTGTTAATGCCTGGAGGATACGATGGCCATGGGATATAACAAAAGATATGAGCATTGAACACAGTATTATTTCATCCTCCCTTGTGTGACAAAATTTGCATTTAAACTAAGTAATACCGAGAGGAAGGATTTTGCCTAAGAAAAGTACAGAGATGGTATTTTAACCTGTTGGGAAGATATAAATGCTTTCCACTGTTAGAATGCAGAGACATGCCTTTAAAAAAGGGCGTGAGGGGGGGGAAACAACAAAATGCTAGTGGATCTGAATCAATTTCAAACTCTGACTGCCTCAGTATAGGCAGTAAAGCCCAATGGGCACCAGAACAACCCACAGTACCACACTGTCATTCAAATAGAAAGGAAAATAACTCAATCAGGCTTCTAAGATTATTAAAGGACTGAAAATAGACTGCATCTTCGAACATATTTTTTTTTTATTATTTAAGAAGACATTCTTTTAAAAAGAAGTAGAGCTACTGAAGCTCAATCCATGATAAAATTCTTTACTTAAGGAAGCCTTTCATCAAAATCTGAAAAATTTCGGTGATTGGCACTTTGCAAGATCATGGGTAGGTAGATCTGCTTTTATCAACTGAGAGCAAATGAAAGTACGCAGCAGGATAAGAACAAAGATTTGGTCTGTATTTAAGCCATCACACCTCCTGGCAGCTTGGGGATTTTCCCTGTGTTTTATATTAAGAAACATGAGCACAGTATATGGGCTTTGCTGATAAGAGTAGAAAAATGAATTGGCAGGCACTTTCTCAGACAAGACAGGAAAGCAGTGTTTGAACACAGCTGAAATTGGACTGCTTTAATAGCTGATCACAGAACTGATGTTCAAAGCTTCCAGTCTAGCTTCCATCTAATAGTTTTAGTTTCAGCTAAATACAGAGAATTGAAAAGAATCAGGAAGTAAGGCCATTTCTTGTGACCATGGTAGTTGAAAGAAAACCCTTTATTCTGAAGATAGCTGCTGTTTATTCATTACATGGTCAGTTTCTTAAAGGTGAGAAACTACTGAGTAAATGAAAACAGTTTAAAGAAATTTTGCTTAGGACACTTTATTGCTCCCTTTTTGATGGGGTCAGTAGAATTTCTGCTTTAAGAAAATAAGGATGTGGAGAAAGATTGGAACATTCAAATGATTTATTTTGTGTGGGTGATAAGAAGAATAATTTTGCAGTTTTCAAAGTAAAAGGAGCAATGTCTGCCATTACTAACCATAATGTCGTGCCCCAGCTGTTCCTCGCAAAGAATATGTAACTACAGACATATCACACTCTTCAAACACTGAGTTAAGTATGGACATAAAACTCTGTAACATATTAAAAAAATAAAAGCAAGACAGAGGACTTAATGTCTGAGATGGATTTGGTGTTCATGGGTAATACAACAAAATGTATCAGGGCCTTGTAACACTTCTCATGCAGATGAATACATAGGAGTGTGCCAACATGCTAGACAGTACTTTTTGTAGATGGGCCTGAGGGTCAGAGAGGTTTCAAGGCCAGGCAACTGTGGCAACTTCCGGGACTACTGGTGAAGGAAATAAAAAGATGTTTACATACTTTTTCCTGACAGGAGTCTTGCCTGCTGATCGTGCATTGAATTTAGATTCCTTTAACTGAAGAGCAAAGCCATCATCAAAAACAGCTTCTGGAGGCTGAAGTCAGATAACCTCAGTTTGGAATTAGACAACACCTGTTTAAGTCAGGCTGACTCATCACATGGACAACCCCACCAAGAACCTGAGGGGTTGACAGTCTCAGTTTGAGGATATCAGAAAAGAGCTGCGTTTTGGTAGGTATGCAATACAAGTTCAGGGCTTGCTCTGGGGACAGCTGAGTGCTCTCTAGCAGCCTGTAGAACAAAGGAGGTTCTCCCCTCTAGTCACAGCAGGTCTATAAAAGCACTTCATAACTTGATTTCAGGATCAGCAGGGCCTGTTCAGGGGCTGAGAAAAGCAGGGCAGTGATGACTGCTAGGGAAGGCCCATCTGGAGATAGTATGCTAACCCTGATCCATACCCAGCACTTCTTCAGTAGGAGCATCAACAGAGGTAACTCTATAAGATGATTCACCTGTACCACCCACGTCTGTTAGGGTCACTCTGTTAGCTAGGAACATAGCCCAGCTGTTGACTCTCAGCTTCACATGGGTAGAGTCATATGGGGAAAACCACTCCCCCCTTGCTGTGTATCAGTTACCTTTGAAGTCAAACAACATTTAGCTACGCAGTCCATTCTGGTTGATTTCTATTCTAATAAATAGCAAGGAGTAATAGGGAAACCAGCCAATAATTCTAAGGACAAGAAGACAAATGTATGAAAATGCTCATATAAATTTTTAACTTACTATCATTTATGTATTAGTATGTGGACTGCTCCAAAAGTAATGCCTCCTATTTTATTATGTTGGCCCATGACGTCAGAGGTGGATGTTGTGTATGGCAGTAGGGGTTGAACCCTTCCAGCAATATTCCATTGCATTTTGTTGCTGTGTGACAGATGGCAGCACAGGGAATGGAATGGAATTCCTCCATGCAGAAAAAATGGCACCCGCTGATATTCACTGATGCTTGCTGAACATTTATGGAGACTGAACAGTGGATGTGAGCGCAGCGAGGTGGTGGGTGGTGTTTCTTAGCAGTGGTGACAGTGGCGTGAAAGACAAACCTTGTTCAGGACAGCCATGAAACGAAGAGCATCTCAGTCAGCTCATCCACACAAATCAGCGGATTACAACCAGGGAATGGTTACAGAGCTGAATATTGGCTTCAGTGCATTGGAAACAACTGTGGCAAAGTTGGAATATCACAAAGTTTCTGCCAGGTGGATCGCACAAATGCTCACACAGGAACAGCAAGAACACTGTATGCACATTTGCCAGTACCTAAAGAATCAAGGTACTGGCAACTGTCACCTGAGGCTTCAGGTGACAATTTTCTGTAACGCACGTTACCAGTGATGAGATGTGCTGTCACCACTACGAGCAGGAGTCAAAACGGCAGTGTGTGGAGTGGTGATATGTGAATTCCCAATTGAACAAAAGGTTTAAGGCACAGCCCTTAGTGGGTAAAGTGATGCCCACTGTCTTTTAGGAAAGCGGCAATCCTTCTGGGTTTCCTGGAACCCACACAAACTATCAACTCTTGACCACTGCATTGCAGCGCTGACCTCCACTGGTGCAGATTTTTATGAGTGCACCATGCAGGCTCTTGTTCATCGCTGGCTAAAATGCATACCTAATGGTGGTGACTATATTGAAAAGTATTTTGTAGCTGAGAATTTGCTCTATCATTACTGTGCTCTTTGTATCAGTTGTAGTTTCCATGGAAATAAATAGGAGGTATTCCTTTCAGAGCAACCTATGTATTTAATACCAACTCCTGTAATATTCTTTGTTAAATTCTTGATCAGTAGTTTAAAGGCCAATAAAAATCTGAAGTCTCATTCAAAACTTTTTTTTTCCTCCTGATTAGGCTAAGAAGACCACAAATAATCAAAACCGGGACTGTGGTTTACCAAATACTTGTTTGGCTGCGTATTCCATAGGAGAAGGACGGCGAGCAACTCTGGATCCTATTTGAGATGAATATTTTAGTGAAATCTGTACTTTGCAGGGTTTATTTTAACTTACAGCTATTCAGCATGATCTAATCTCCTTTTGCTCATCTAAAAATACCATCATTCTAGCATGCAAACCAAATTATATTTCTCTGAGGTTCATGAAAGAGGACACATCAAAAGTGCAAAACATTCAACACTGATCCAAGTTCTGATACAGACAAAAAATCTTACTCAGCAATTTTTCAAAGTTATCTAATCCAAAGGTCACAAATAGTTTAGCTGTGCTGTTAGCACAAGAAACTAAGCATCACGGGAATGTGGTACATAATTTAGCATAAGGAACTTTATTCCAGTAGGCCTGTAGCCTAAAATAACAACACAGACCTAAAACTGTGTTCTTTCTTACCAGCCATAATTACAGGATATCGGGAACAAAAAGGGTTCATTTGCTCATCAGTGGTAGCATTCAAACTAAGGGATTATTACTATAGAATCACTGCTTTTAAAAATTATTTGGCTTAAAAGTCAATAATTTGAAATGCTTACCAAAGCCACAATATTTTTGACATACTAGATAGCAACAGGAGCCTCACTTTTGGTCATTTGGTCAAGCATTATGGCTCTGGCCCCTGCTTGTTACTGACCAGATACAGGAGTTCCCTGTTCCCAAATTGCCTCTCTGCCCAGACCTGTATCACAGCTGCCTCATTAGCTTAACTTCCAGATGTCATCCCAAGAGCTTTCATTTTAGTCTAGTCAAAAATGAACATCTATTCTCTCCCCACATCTCTTTGCTCTCGCTGCTTATCCAGTAATCTAGCAGTCACTTCTGACTCATTCTGTTTCCTTGTATTTGCAGTTACTTGTATAATATTTCTATGCATTGTTTCTTGTCAGGTTAATTCTGTGCCTTTATTGCCATAACAACCTTTTTGTTTTCTTTGTACATGTACAATCAACTCCAGGACATGCAACAATCAAACCACATTCCTTGCACATTGGTTTGATGATGCTAGCTCTATTTAATCACTCAATCAATTTTCTTTGTTGAGTCATTTTTGTATAGTTCTCTTATGTTTCCCTCTGTAAAGACAGAGTGAGAATTATTGTCTGCTCTCTCAAGGGCCTCCTTAAGGTTTGCTTAGGGCTTACTTCCATGTGGAAAAAGAGAAAAAAGAAGAAAAGACAAAAGCAGAGACAACACCAAATGGTATTAGTTCCACTTCTTAACACCACTGCAGCAACTTCTCTGTCTTAGTCAAGTTCTGTATGACCTCTTCACTTTCTGCCCTGTTCTTTCCCACCCAGCAACACTCTGTACGGGCTTATTTCCCCTCTGCAGTACCTGCTATCCCTTTGCAGGGCAGCAGGAGGTTATGAAGTTGCCACACGAGCACCAATTTAAACCTCATGGTTAAGAATTAATTGCATATATGTCCTATGAAGGCAAGCTCAAGTTAACATGAGGCTTGAATAGAGAAATAATGATGCAAAAAAAGCAGAAAAACAAGGCAACGTATACACAGTGAAAAATGCATCAGCTTTTACTGTCGAGAAAGTAAGTAGGTAAGAGAGATGCAATCAGCTTTCACCACTTTATTTTTCCTTATGTGCCTCTTAGCTGTGCTGCAGAGTACATTGTTGGTGGAGGTTTATGCACTGTGACAAATACTGGTTGCTACCTTAAGAGCGTTTCTTCCTCATGGAAACTCATTTCACATCTCATCAGTTACAGCAATGAGATGGGGAAACCCATTTCTTGTTTCTCCAAGGGATGAGCTGGCCGGATGGCACAGCTGCAGATCTCACTGCACAAAGTCTTGGCCTCTTTGGGCAGGGTTACCTCCAGGTTCAAAGCCCCTCTCTCTTTAAAAAGCAGCTCTAGGCACTTCCAAAGAAATGCACTGCAAGGGGAATCACCCTTTTATTTCAGCTCCCATTTCAGCAAGTTAGATGCGAGCATTTGATTAAGGGGTGCCACATTCATTTCCATGAATCACTTTGTCTTTGCACAGAGCCCTGCACCATAACTCAGCATCACTTCTGGCAGGCTGTCAGGGAGAGGCATTTTGAGACACTGCCAGCACTTGGCCTGTTCATTTTGCAGGGTTCGTGACACCACGTGGTAAGCCATGAGTGTCCATGAGCTCTGGTCTCAAGCAAACCCAGAAGCAGTGGAAAACCACAGAGTATCACAAGACTCCTGCAAAAGAAAACACACCCATAAAACTAGCTGTTTACTCATGCTTTGAACTCTTTTATTTCTGGAAATTGCTGAGTATTTTCATAAAGTTATGGCAGACTTCCAAGTTATTAAAAAAAAAAAATAGTCTTATTATTAGCATTTCTCAGGACAATTAAGTTGCCACTTACTAGGGCATTCTCATTGTCTCTTTTTCCCTGCTGATGCATTATTTCTTACAATTGAACATGATAGGAAAAAGCTGTGCAGTCTGTTCAGGGAGCTGCAGCAGTAGCAGCTTGGGGAAAAGTGACTGCTATTAGTCCTGAGATGCAAGGAGGGAATGCTGGGAGACCCTGGTGATGAGCACAGTTCAAAGGCTTTGAACAGGAACTGAAAAACATCAAGAGCATAAGAAGGTAACCTTGAAATCCCTCTGGCCTGGAAGCTTCTCTCTCAACAAGCACGCTGGGCATCAGTGCATCCAGAGGTACCTGCATGCTGCTGGTCTGGTACTGCAAGATGCTGGCTGCGGAGTTTGGGGTGGCTCAGAAATGTTAGACAACTTTTATGTCTTTTCCAGTCCATTTTTTACTATTGAGGACAAATACATCCATGTGTAGGACACATAACTACGGCAGGTCCAGGAGTTCAGTAGACGAAGCCCTAGGATGGCATTTAGGCAAATTACATCTGGCAAGAAAAGAAATCTGGAGTCTGCATGACTGGGTTTCAATTGCTACAAACGTGTCCTTTGCTCTGCAGTCTTGTACTTCTGGTGTCTTTTGCAACTGAATCAAAGTAATTTGAGACTTGCACTTGAACCCGGATGACCTTGTCCTGGAGCAAAGGTTTTAAACAAAATTATCGGCACTGGAGACTTCATAATGCATGAAACTCTGTCCTTTGTCACGCAACAAAAGGCTTTTTGATTAAGGTTAGCGGGTTTCAAATTGGCTTCATAAAGGATAAAGCAGGTACATGGTTCTAAAGCTGGCATGTTGAAAAGCTCCTCCTCTGTATATTTGCAGCTAGACATTTACATGAAATTAAAGTGTTGAGGTGAATAAAGAATAAAACTGATTGCCTGTGTGAGGCCAATAATAATAATAATAATAATAATGATAATAAAGTGGAAAGTATTTTGAACTAAAATTAATGGACACATCTTAAGCATGTCATACGTGAATTTATCTGCATGACTGCCACTCATGTTAATGACAGCCGCTTGGCTAAATTTCTGCTCAGTGAGCTGTTAATTCATCCCTAAGGGGTTAAGTTTAAATTCAAACTTTCAGAAGCTATGTAATGCTAAAGCTGAAACTTTGCCTTCAATTCATACAGTTTTCAGAGAACAAAGGAGCAGTGTAATAAATTAGCAGTGATGTGTTAATGTGAATATTGAATTTTCTGAATTTAGTGATTAATTTTGTATGCTGTGACATTTTGATTCTGACCAATACCTAGTTAATCTGGTATTCCAGTGTTGCAGCACCAGTGTTCCCAAAGATACAATAAAAAATAACTAGTTGACAATATGTTTACACCCAACATTTTTTCTAGCTGCTGTCAATTTTCTGTCTACTCTGACCTGGTGAGGTCACATCTGGAATACAGTCCTGGGCTCCCCAGTTCAAAAAAGACAGATCTCCTAGAAAGAGTCCAATGGAGGGCAACAAATAAAGGGCCAGGAGCATTTCCCTCATGTGGAAAGGCTGAGACGTTTGGAGAAGAGAAGGCTGAGAGGGAATCACATCACTGTTTATAAACATTTTAAGTGCAGGAGTCAAATCGATGGGGGTGGACTCTTTTTGGTGGCGAGCAACAGTAGAACAAGGGACAACAGGCAGAAACTGGAAAGCAGGAAGTTCTATTCTAAGACAAAGAAGAGCTTTACTGTCAGAGTATGGAGCACTAGAACAGGCTGCCCAGAGAGGCTGTGGAGTCTTCTCTGGAGATATTCAAGACCCATCTGGATACTTTCCTGTACAACCTACTGCAGGGAGCCTGCTTTGGCAGCGGGTTGGACGTGATGATCCCCAGAGGTCCCTTCCAACCCCTGCGATTCTGTGATTCAGTAGTTGGCTTAAGCTCTGACACAGTTGTGACACAAGATTCCTTAGTTTATATTTTACTTCTAATTCTCTTAGAATTGTTCTGAATTTGAATTGTGCACTCTTATATTTAAGTATTGAAATTCCACATAGATTTACTGTGCAAAAAAATAAAATTCCTTTTTATAATTTTAAATTAGTTCCCTTTCAGTATGCCTCAGACTGTATTTGGTGTTTTTCTAAGGAGAAAATTATTTGGGGAAGACCTGAGTGTTCTGTAGGCAGTATTCACTACTTTGTATCTTTTGCTGTTTCTTCTCTTATTGACAATTTTTTTCTAAATGAAAGGATCCAAAACTTTTGCACCATTTTCTTTAAAAATGGTTTTGATGTGGATCGTCTGCTGTGTCTCCACTGATGTATGCTTTGTGCTTCTATTTATCTTTTCTGCACCTGCCTGCATACTTCTAAGCACCAACAGTCAAAATCCGTACAAGCAGCCCACCTGTTCATCTGAGCCATAGTAAATGCTTGCTGTGCTATTTTCTGTTCACATCTGTTTCTGCAGAATACTGTCACTTGCTTTTTTCTCACCATCTCTGCAACAAACGTTTTCCTGAACCTCTTCACAGCAATTCACCACTCGACCTTTAGTCCAGCTTCCATTCTTCATTTCTCCCTCCTCTCCTCTCACAAACAGTGCTATACAAATAAATAGTCAAGACTGCTTGTCCCAGTGCTTGCTGCTTTTCTAAATTGCATTCATAAGGGTCTGCTGTAAACCCTTGCAGCCTTCCATGCTGTTAAAGTACTTTATCTCTTACATTATCTGTCATACTTGCCACTCTCTGTTCATCTCCTTCCAGACTGATCATATGTGAAATATCGCTTAATCCCCATGCTGGGAGCACCCACAGATATTCAGATCTCATGCAGCAAACTGCTCATCTCTTCCACCACTTTGCTCTTTAGCTAATCCATGACTGATCGTGTCTGGTAGACCGTCAGCTCTCTGAAGGAGGTGCCAGGCCTTTTAGCATTCTTGTGTAATGCTGTGGTGCTGTATGAATATTTATTTATACATAAAGCATTCTAGCTTCATTTTATCAGTTCACAGTCATCAAGGTGTTTTATACTTACAATTTTTTTTTTCCAATTCACTTTTCTACCATTGAGATAAGGCTTTTTGCTCTGTAATTACCAGGGTCATCCCCTGCATCTTGCTTAGAATGAGATAAAATATTAATTATTCTCTAGACCCAGCTGATGTGAAGTATGCCATACACTGTAGCTAATGATGAGAAAAATCTCTTACCTTGGAAAACAACCACACTGTTCACAGCGAGGCAAAAGCTCTGGCTCTAAACAGCCTCCTCATAGTTCAGCCCCAGTTTCTCCCAAGTTAAAGCCTCCAGACTGAAAGTCACAGAATCACAGAATCACAGAATCATAGAATGACTTAGGTTGGAAAGGACTTTAAAGATCATCTAGTTCCAACCCTCCTGCCATGGGCAGGGTTGTCCATGCCAAACTCAATGAAGTCCCCCTTAACTTGAGACTTAAGTAGCAACTCAGGCACTTCAAAGAGACGTGTTAGAAACTAAGTCAGCACAGTATACAGGTACCTGCTTTCAGAGACTGAAGTCTCACACTAAGTAACCTTTCTAGATATGTTCACTTTGGTAAACATTGTTTACGTCTGGTTTTGAAAATGTTGATTCAGAGGCAAAAAAAATTTCCTTGTTCTCCCCAACAAAGGGAACTTGTTTTTCTGAATGCTACAAATAAATACTATGGACTTTGTTCTCATCCAGGATTTTGCATAAAAAATGCTGAGTGGGGTAAAAAAAACTAAACTAAGGCTGAAAGAGTCAACTTTCCTACAGGCAATAAATCTGGAAGGGAAGAGAGTTTACAAACAACTTAATTTTCATTTCCTACCATGACCAAAAGTTTAAGAGACACAGCATAAACCCAGAGGAAGCACAGTCAAATGCCTCACGGAGCAGATATCTCTGTTACTAAAAAGAATATTTTCACTAGTATATGACTGTATCAGTCCTTCATCACAAAAACCAGTCCAACTTAACTTAAGCCTAACTCACCGGGATTATGTGATAGTGTCCATGAAGAGAGGTGGCAGAAGTTATCTCCAACTTCTAAATGAAGTTATCCATAAATATGTATTAACATCCCTTCCTCACACATATAAACCTCCTCTCACCCTGCTCTGTCACCACCTCCAAATGTAAATCCCTGTGGGATTGTTTGCATCCATTGTAGTTCCATGGCCTGTTGCAGCAGAAGGTGCAAATGTGCTCCATAAGGTGTCGAACAGGGATCCCAGTATGGACAACAAAAACAATGTTAAGACTAAGTCTAGGCTCCATCAATGGGCTACATGAACCTGTCTGGAAGCCCAGGCAGATCCCTCTCCTCAGGAAGGATGCTGATAAAAGTGGGTTATGAAATGTCCTGGCCTCTCCTAAACAACAGCATCTCTGCCTGTCAGTGATTTTTGCCCAACTTCACAATGCAGATGCAACACAGTAATTAACACAGCACCACATGTAGGTCTGAGTAATAAACAAAACAAGTACCAAAGGAAAGAAAAAGGGTGAAAGTACCTCATGATATTTTTTCACTGTTTTCCCGGACACACACGTGCAGGATTTCCAATTCGAAGTCCCACAGCCACAATTTCCTCCACACCGCTGGACAAGGAGGCAGCGAGGGAAGAAAACAGCATTTGTCAGCTTCAGTTCTTCCCTTAAATTGACAGAGTAGTTTCTCGGAGTGCAGCTATAGCGCTTCACATCGTCATTCAGCCTGTCCAGGTCAACTGTAATGCAAAAGAGACTTCATTAGTAAGGTCTGAGTGGGACGGTGCCTCAGTTCATATTGCTCCCTGGGCAACGAGTAACACAGCGATGTGCTGCTGGTTGGGAATACATGAAGTACAGCAGTGATTTCTGAACAGGTAAGCATAAACCCACCAATTTTAAATCATTACAGGTGGCCATCCTGGCTCTCATCCTGCCCACAGTGACTCCCACACGCAGGGCCCTCACAAACTATCAATGTGATGAGAGAGCTTGTAATAAAAAACCAGCCTGAAAGCTCAAGGCTAGTTATTTTATTTGTTCTGTCACTGACCTGCTGGGTGACAGATTCCACCTCTGCCACTCTCTTCCCCGATTATACACTATTTAGCTGAAGTTATTTTTGTTCTGGGCACAATATTTTGACTAACGGTTGGCATACAAAGGACAAACACTTCACAGGAGGCTCTTCCTGTGGCCAGCAGATGAACACCTTTGTAGAGAGATCCATCCCTTCCTCAGAAGGGCCTCTGAGACAGGTGGCACTCCTTGCTTTCTTCAATTTCCTGTCACTGTTGGTTATGGATAGAGTCTGGATACCTCACTTTTGGATGCCTACATCAATCTAAGCAATATTAATTTTAGCCTTTAAGTGCTACTATAATAGGCATACAAATAAATACAATTAAAACTAATGAGCTTCACTGAACGCCAGTGGTTGGTTGATGTTTAAATGCCTGTTATTTCTGTGAGATGCGTCATGTAAACAAGTAGTAAAGCCAACCATAAAAATAACTTATAGACTATCCACTGTGAGTTTAAGTGCTGTTTCTAGCTTTATCTAGCAAAGCTAAAATAAAATTTAAAAAACTTCTATAAATCCATTTTCTACAATTGTGACACAGTTAAAAGTAGCATACTCAATTAATTTTATTTCTGTAAGTTTCCTGATTTATATTTCCGTCCTTTTCTACTTCCTTCTTTTCTGTAGGATTCTGTCCACGAACTAAGTGTTTAAAATCTTAATAACTCTTTCAAGATTGAAGGATATGGGAACCTGTCTTAAAAAGTGAGATCCTTCAGACTGAAACTAAGAAGCAGAAAGAAAATTAAAATGCATTTTGAACTCATGAAGCTTGGAAGCTGGAGACTTCATCTTTTTTTTTTCATTATTAAAGTCTTCAAATTTCAGGAAAAATGGACATCACAAACACTGTTTCTCAATGACAAATCATTAAATTTATGAACTTTTTAAAAAAACGCGACAAGTTGCACAGAAAAGATACATTAAGCTGGACAAAGAGAAATAACATAAAATGATTGGAGGGCATAGAAGAGAAAAAAAAATAATCCCCACCTACCCTAAACAGAATTTGCTAGCAGGTACAGAAGCAGGAATGGTTCAAATGTGTTCATTGTGTTCAAGAAACATTTAGATATAGCGTTGAGAGACATGGTTTAGTGGGGTTATTGGTGGTAGGTGGATGGTTGGACTAGGTGATCTTGTAGGTCTTTTCCAACCTAGCTAATTCTATGATTCTATGAAATGAGAACTGAGATAACATACAGTAGATTTTCACAGGCATGTTGAATAGCTCAGCATCCCCTTTGGTACGGAGCACACCTATGCCTGTGCTGTGCTATAACCATGTGAAAATCTCCAGAAAAGACAGAAGCACTGCAGTTCTTCATACTGTCCATGACTCAGTCCTCGTCAGGAAGTAAACTGTGGAAAAAGCTGTGATTTGTAAATACCATGCACCTTTACATTCTGGCCTTGAGGCACTTATTGGTTCACAGCAGATATGCAAAAGGAGAAGGTGCATAAATGTCATGAGCACTGTTAAACAAAATCACAGCAGCTTCACTTTCCTGGCAGCATGTTATCTCAGTCAAAGGGAATTTTGAAGATAAATTGTGATTTTATAGCAATCGTGATACATCTCGCTGTGAAATCTCAGTGGTTATGTCCAGAGAGCTTGCACCTCTCCAGAAGAGGTATAGATCATCCTCCTGATACAAGCACAAAATCAATGGGGCTGCTGGTATGCTTCTGCACTGGAAGAAAAATACCTCCTGAATGTCTATAGCCAGGACTTAGAAGACCAGAGAATATTGATTTTTTTTTGCTTTAGCAGCTGATATTTTGTTCTTCACCGTCATTCTTCAAGCCAACCCTTGCCACCACAGCTTCTAAGGGTAATTCTCACAGGGAAGTGTTTCCCACTCATCTAAACGTTCTCATCAGGCTCTCTGCCAGCTCAGCTTCACTTACTGATAAAGCAAGGTGGTATCTATCTGCCTCATATTTGTTTCAGCTGATTGACACAGAAAAAATAACAAAAGGAAAAAAGAGAGCAGAAAATATTCTGCCTTCAGATTAACTGAATTTCTTGAGAGGAAAGCCCAGAGCCTCCACAGGCTGCACTGCAGCAATCCAGGGGAAAAGATGCCGATACAAGCAGGATCCTGCTTGGGGAGGCTGCCTGTGGACGCGGATGGCATTTGCCAATAGTGCAGCTCTAGACTAAGCACAAATGCTCAGAACTTTAATTCAGCACTGATCACCAGGACTCCTGCTGAGGTGATAAAACAAGCCCGGCTTCCGGCAAGAGTCTGGCCGGGCCCAGAGAGTTGTGGTCAATGGAGTTAAAGCCAGTTGATGGCCAGTCACGAGCGGTGTCCCCCAGGGGTCGGTGCTGGGGCTGCTTCTATTCAACATCTTTATCAATGATCTTGATGAGGGGATCAAGTGCAACCTCAGTAAGTTTGCAGATGACACCAAATTGGGAGGGACTATTGATCTGCTGGAGGGTAGAAAGGCTTTACAGAGGGACCTCGATAGACTGCATCAATGGGCCAAGATAAACCATATGAGTTTCAACAGGGCCAAGTGTTGGGTCCTGCACTTTGGTCACAGCAACCCCAGGCAACCCTACAGGCAAGCGGAGGAGTGGCTGGAAAGCTGCATGATGGAAAGAGACCTTGGTGTGCTGATGGACAGTCAGCTGACTATGAGCCAGCAGTGTGCCCAGGTGGCCAAGAAGGCCAATGGCATCCTGGCTTGGATCAGGAAAGGTGTGGTGAGCAGGAATAGGGAAGGAATCCTGCCCCTGTACTCAGCATTGGTGTGGCCTCACCTCAAGTATGGTGTTCAGTTTTGGGCACCCCAGTACAGAAAGGACATGGAGGTAATGGAGCAGGTCCAAAGAAGGGCAACAAGGCTGGTGAAGGGCTTGGAGAATATGCCCTACGTGGAGCGACTAAAGGAACTGGGGCTGTTTAGTCTGGGGAAGAGGAGACTGAGGGAGACCTCATTGCTCTCTTCAAACACCTGAAAGGCGATTGCAGTGAGAGTGGGGTTGATCTCTTCTCACTGGTGACAGGTGACAGGACAAGGGGAAATGGTCTCAAGTTGTGCCAGGGGAGGTTTAGGTTGGATATCAGGAAAAACTTCTTTACAGAAAGGGTTGTTAAGTACTGGAACAGGCTCCCCAGGGAGGTGGTTGAGTCACCTTCCCTGAATGTGTTTAAAAACCGTTTGGATGTGGTGCTTGGGGACATGATTTAGCGGTTGGTTGTTAGAGCAGTATGGTTAGGTTGCGGTTGGACTTGATGATCTTGAAGGTCCTTTCCAACCTGAGCAATTCTATGATTCTATGATTCTATGATTAGAGAGGGCCCAGACCTAGGTGACATCAAGTGGCATCTCTGTGCAGGTGGAGATGTCCAGAGGGCTGAACAGAATGTGCTCTATCACAGACAGGATTTCCCCTCAGGCTCAACAGTTCTTAATCCTGCACTGAGCTGATACCTATTGTCACCACTGTTGTAGTCAGCACAGGAATGAGTCTTTGTAATGAGACTGGCAGAGAGGGAAAGCATTTAAAGGACCAGGGTGAGGGTCCTTCCTGCAGAGACCATTATATTTTTCACACTGTCACACGTATTAGTCTCAGTGCTTAACCTGTTCAATTTAAATGGCAAGCGGTGACCAGGCAAACGAGAGGAAAGGCTTTACTCAGTAGTGTGCAAAAGCCCAGTTTTGATGACTTTCAGAAGTCTTTGCAGTCTCTTAGGCTGTAGCTGAGTCAGTACTGTGGAGAGCTGTTGACTTGCTTGAAGCATAGGAGGGAATAACCAGATAATTAGGATAACTTTTGCTCTATGCAATGTGAAAAGATCAGCTATTTTTGATGAGAGCTCAAAGCTTTCAACAGATGCATTTTTCCGGAATTCCAAAATCAACCACTGGAAAAATACATGATTTCTAGTGTATTTTTCCATGATTAACTATTTTTGGAAAAATTCCAATACAACTGCATGAATTCTCCCTAGTTTAATATTCACAGCATTCTGGAAATGACTTATTAGTAGTTCTCAGGACCCCCAAATGCACAATTTTCATTTAAGATGTGAACTCTGTCCTCTGGTATATCACATCTCAGGTATCAGAGTCCAGTCTGAAACGGACTAAGTCCATGGCGGAAAGCTCTTATTGCAGTGATGCTGAAATTATACAAATAACTGTAAGCAGAGAAGGAAAGATTAAATAACAGGTTGAAGAGATACATAAGTCATACAAAAAGTCATCTGGAGGTAAACCTAATCTTTTTGGCTTTGCTCTACCAAAATCCTGTGCTTGGTGGGACAAGGTGACTGTGCAACATCTGTGAGCAGCATGTACTGGTACTATCATGCTGACACCCACCAGCAGATCCCGTTGCCTAATTAGCTTTAGACCATGGTTTGCAACCCCCTTTACAAAAAAAATAAAAATCACATTTTACTCTGAACAGCTCTCTCTGCTGAAAGCTTTGATATGTATTTTTTTCCAGTCCTGGGATTGTTCTACTGTTTGGAGCCAGTCTATTTATTTCCTCATCCATGTAACAATGAGATTTTACAGTACAGTCAGTTTCATGCATCTCTTCACTGCTGTGACTAAAACGTAACCGAGCCTTGGTGTGATTGGTGTGAAATCCTGCTGCTTTACTTATCAAGAATTGAAACCACTAGTGTCCTTAATTTAAAACTACAACAAAAAGGTTCTGTAGACTGGATGCAAATAACTTCAAAGTATTATTACAGAATGTCTGCATCAGAGATTCAATTTGAAGGCAAGCCAGGCATAAAAAGATGCACTGGAGCAGTAAGATGGATACTTGGGGTACAGTGCTTGCTCCTTCCTTCCCCTAAAGTCCTACACTTAAACCTATTCTCATTTCTGATAGCACTAAAGCGTGTGCTTACATTGAAACATTGATCCTAATGAGAGTTAAGCACTGAAATCGTAGACTGCAGCTAATACCATGTCTTATTTAGAAGGGACAGCCTTAAAGACTGCAGGGGAGAGAAACCCTGTGCTGCTGGTCACTGATTAATTCTAAAAAGACAGGCAGTCTGTTAAAGATTCTGTTAACACAGTAAGTGTTCCAAACTAATGGCCCTAACATACTCCTGTCTCAACATTTTAACTCTCTTTTCATGCATCAGCCACAGACTGGAGCTGAGGTGTAAAGGGATGGCAGGTCCCTCATCACAGTATTCCTATTCCATATGACAAGGCCATCCCCAAGCTAAGCAGCTGTAGACCAGTCAGGCTAATTATGGTAAAAGGAAGAAGTGATTCTCTATGAAAACAATGTTCAGGCACATGAAAGACAAGAGGGTGACTGGAAACAGCCAGCATAGGTTTGCCAAGGGCAAACTGTGACTGACCAATCTGAGAAGTTGCTCTGGTGAGAAGACTGTCTTGTTGGAGGAGGGGAAAGCAGCTGGTGTTGCCTACTTTGATCTTAGCAACATTTTCAACACAGTAATCTACAACATCCTTGAAGTCAAACTGCTGACATATGAAGGGTTAGGAGGACTACAAATTAGCTAGATAATCAGAAGGACGAGGTAGCTTGACCAAGGAGTCAGCAATTGCCAAGTACAGCTGTGGCCTGGTTACTACTGGTGTTCCCCAAGTTACCTAAGCTGGGGCCTATACTGCTAAAGATCTTCACTAGTTATCCTCAGCATGTTTGTCAGTGCCATCCAATTACAGAAAATTGTCCTTATGCAGGAGAGCTGCCTTTCAGAGGGATCTCAGCAGGCTAGAGAAATATGCAGGCAATAACCCCATGAGGTTCAGGGACAACAAATGGAAATTCCTGCACCTGACTTGGAATAACCCCATGCATCAGTCCAGACCAGTAACACCCTGGCTAAGCAACAGCATTGCAGAGAAAGACTTGGCATCCTAGTAGGCATCAGGCTGAATGTGAATCAGCTGTTTGCCCTTGCAGAAAGTGAATGCTCCCCTTCAATCAGCTACTGTGAAGCAGCAGCTAGAGTCCAGTTTTGAGCTCCTTCAATGAAAGAGAAGGATCAACAAAATTGGAGTGCAGTGAAGGTGAACAGGATGGTCCACCACAGCCACAGTGAGGAAGGGGTACTGGTTTGTTTAGTCTGGAGAGTAGTCTAATGGGGGTTCTAATATCTCCAGCTATCTAAAAGAGGCTACAGGGAGGATGGAGACGTACTCTTCTTCAAAGTGCACAGCAAAAAGGCAAGGGGCAAAAATCAGAAGTTGTAGCAAGGCATTTCTAAAGAAATACTCATCATGGTGAGGGTGATTAACACTGGGAAAAATTATCGAAACGTTGTGGAATTGCTCTGGTTGGAAATATTCAAAATTTGACTAGGGAAGGTCTTATGTAACCTGGTCTAAATTTGAAGCTGGTCCTGTTATGGGCAGAATTTTTGGTGAGGTGATCCACAGAGCGCTCTTGTAACCGAAATTATTCATATAATCTATGACTGATAATAAAATTCCAAGAGGTCTGTGCCTTTGCTGTCTTTTCTGAAAAGGTATTGGCATCACCAACCATATGGTATAAAACCACGATGATACGGTTTTAGAAGGCTGATTTTGGTCTGTTATGAAGGCAATATGGATGTGTGGAACTAACTAGATTTTGGGATGACACTCAGCACTATACTACATTGACAACAGGCCACCTTAAGCATCACCTGTACATACACAGAATATAATGCTTAGAATTTCAAAGACATTAAACTGCCTAACTCTCATTGAGGGATTTACCCACAATGTGCAGGAAAACAGAGAAGGGACAGCCCAGCCACTCTCTGTCCTCTCCTTGCAGAAATCTGCATTTTGTTGGGTCTTTTGCCAAAGGCATGCAAACCACTGCCAGTTCTGCTAAAATTTCTAACTCCTGTTCTCTTTTTGTCAGCTAAAGAGATGTGTATATGCAAGAGGCTTGCACTCATTGCCTCTGCTCATATTTTGTGCATCAGTATGTGGTGGAACTGCAGTGTGGTGCGAGCAGTGTGCCACGCAGGGGCCCAAAGCTCACTTCCAGATCCATGAATGTCTTGCATCCCTTATATCCAGTATTTGTACACCTGCGTGTGTGCCTGAGATGTGTCAGGTAGTGCAGAATCACTGTATGAGCAGTCAGAGGAATTCAGAGCAGCTACAGCTGCCTGCAGCTATGATGAGGTTGAACCTGAAATGGAAAATTCAGTCCCCGACATATAGTAAACAGTTAAACCTTCTACTGGTTTACTAACCAGAATACACTAACATCAATGAAATTATTTTTTTCCATAGAGAGTGTTGAGCAAACCCTTTGGCTTTTAGTCTTCAAAATATGGTTAAGGGTAATCAGCATTCCCCTGCAATGCTTAATGATATTGCAATAAGCAGTTTGTTAAATACACCTGAAAACTCTGGGAGCTGCCCAAATCTTTCTCTTGGGAGCTGGAGAAAAGATGCTGAGATTTGGATTTAAGTCAGAATCACAATACCAAGATGAACCTCCTCAATATGGAAACTATTATTTCAGAAAAACGAGAGATCAGAATTTCAGTGGGATTGTAACTGTCTGCACGAAACAAGGTTCACAATATATGGGCCTATTATAGACTGGGAAACCAATTATCAGCTGTGGTATGGGTCAAGTAGCGAAAGCAGGCCAAACCATCACTGTCGTAAATGGACATAGCTTCATTGAAATCAATGGAATTGAACAGCTTATTCCAGTGATAAATAATATGCTGCAAGTTTCATTAGCTTTTAAAAAAGGTTTAATAAGAAAAGCTTTCACTGCAATGACTTACAATAACGTCACATAAAGCAAGAGGGAAAATCTCATTTGTTACAGTGGAGGAAGAATGTGCACGTAGATCTGAATTATGCTGTGAAATGAAAGAATGTGCGCCATTTGCATGCAACAGACACCTTGGTTCCCAACTGAAGAAGAGAGGAAGAATTATGCTGTTTTTTTAGCAGAGGGAATAAGTTGTATTAGCAGCTACTCTAGAAGGTATTTCATCTACTCAGAATATTCACGTGCGCCATGAGCGAGGTCTGATGCACTGAAAGTTGCTGGCAGCAATCCCAGAACCTTTCAAGGAAGCGTACATGGATGTCTGCAGTAATTTATTGGCCACTGTTTGCAGACTCCTGAGAAATGACATTCCTGAGTTCAAACTTTGTTTAACTTCTTGCTAAAGCACTGCAACAGTGATAATTAAAAGGTATTGTTAAGGACATGGCGAGACTTGCTTGATATTGGGAACCTGCTGGGCAATGGATGGCAGAAACATTCCACTAAGACTTGTGGTCTCATCTTGCTACTCCCCTTTTAGAGAGCAGTTTGGCAATGCTAGCAAGTATTTATTTGTTTAACTTGTAAAGTCGCCACTGTAGACAGATGTTGTTACAAGAATATCCCACCTGATTAATTCCTTCTGATAGCCAGAGGCTTCTTGCATACTGTTTCTCAAAAAGAAAATGATCTGAGGCATGTGTAGTCTTGCTTATTACCAGAATGAACCCCCATGTTTTGAGGTCTATTTATTAAAAAACATGTATTTCTAAAGATGACTCTTTATGTAGACATTTGGATCAAATTCTATGATCAGATACTGAATTTTTTCTCTCCTTTCTTCCTAAATCTTTATACACAGGTCATTTCATAGGCAGAGGTTTTAACCTTTTTTTTTAACTTCTAATGCATTTTTCAATGGAATATAACACTTCAGAGTGAATAACAAAAGAAAAATGCAAACAAACATAGGAAAAGTTAAAAGGTGTTTAACTGATGGTTGGAACTGCTTACAGCACTGTGTCTGAGGAGTTCTTCTAATATTATCAAGTTAATATGCTGATGCTTTCAAAAAAAAACCCTGTAAGATGAACAAGTTTCCTTCAAGCACTTCTAAACATGTT
The DNA here is from genome assembly GCF_002078875.1 of Numida meleagris. Classification (NCBI taxonomy): domain Eukaryota; kingdom Metazoa; phylum Chordata; class Aves; order Galliformes; family Numididae; genus Numida; species Numida meleagris. The sequence goes on along the minus strand of NC_034409.1, from coordinate 179,987,534 downwards.
CCTTATGATTCTCTAAAACAATAGAGACCCATTAGTACAGAAGTTGAACACAACTGGAGAGCATAGCTGTTTTCTTTTTTCATATGTACTTATGTTCTTGCTAAGAACAGTATGAAATAATCAAATAGCCAGCAATAGCCTTCTATAGACGCTTTGTATTTGTAATAGCTACGATGCCAAGGTTGGCTACAACACATTGGTGTAAAGCAAAAGAAATTATTTTAAGGGATATACTTTGATACGACCTGATTTTTTCAGAGCCTAGGATGAGCCTAAGGCTGTAGGTGACTCTGCCTTTAGCAGGGAGGCTGGATTAGGCAATCTCTTGATGCTTTCCCACTTCATCTAATCTACGGTCCTGTTAGTTTCAGCTTTGCTAAAATGCTGTAATTATTTCCGTAATGCTGATCCTATCTCTGTGGATTACTCATTGCAAAATTAAGAAAAAGTACTATTTAAATGTCATTTATTATATCTTCCTGTCATCAGAATTGACATTCAGCAATACCACCTCTTAAACTCAATTTTCTGGCACAATTTGGTATGAGCAGAGAGTTGGATAGGAGTAAAATCATTAGAGGTTCATTTATATAATTTATATGACATGTTCTGAAAATACTGTGAAAGATGATAGGCAGAGATGACATCAAATTTTTCTAATGTGCTCCATAGCTGTTCTGACTAAGGATAAGGAATAAAACCCAAGCTGGAAGTAGAAACAGAAACGATAGATATCTGAAATAAAGGATGATATAATCTATTGCTCTTTTTGCTGCAAGGTTATCCCAGCATCTATAACCATTCCCCAGAGATCTACAGTGTTTGTGCTTAAAATATACCAAGCAGTTCCAATTTAAAGACTTGTTAAAACTATTCCCTGCTCCTGACATCATCCAAGAACAAACCTTTAATCTTCTCAACAGTTTATGACTAAATAAAAATTCTTAACTGATTTTTTTTAAGAAGGTGATTGTGCTGAGGCACTTTTGTCCAGAGGGCTGCTAACAGTCAGGGAATTTGGCCTTTACTTTGAAGACGAAAGGAAGAGGGAAAAACTGTTACACAACTTTTTTTGGTGCTCGTTCCCGTAGCCAAGACAAAATAAATCTTAATAAAATAAATCAAGAAGTATTAAAATAATAACTGGAAAAATCTTCATATTTTTACAGTGTTTTGTAAGACAAGAAGATGAATTACATTTATACTAAATGAAAAAACCTTTATAGATCTGGATTTTCTGAGCACTACCAGAAGACCAGATTGATACCTGTATCCAACATGAGCAGCCTACATAAAGCAGCAAATGTTATTTTATATGTATGTGGTCATGTGTATATATCTATATGGGGTACACGGTCAAATATGCTCTGAGAAACAAATGAAATCTGGAGAGCAGAACCAGATAGATAGGATCCAGGTTTCTAATTATCTTCTATTAAAATTAAAATAGACCTTTAATTTCTTTTGGATATATGTCTTTAGTGCTGAACCCAGCCTTCCTGTTTCAAAGACTCCTAAATGAGATCGAACTGATCTCAGCAGTGATGCAGTTGCAGGCAGGTGACATATTCACAGAACATGGGGTGTTGTGGTTGTCTGAAATTTTTGGTGAGCTAATATGGAGTTAAGTAAGGGGATCCAGCTTTCAATAGATGGATGCTCAGGGTTTTACTGCAGATTTCTTTGAAATGCCAAGCCAAAAATCAGAGATAGTCAACACATTTTATAAACCGCAGCCTAAGTTGGCTGTATAACTAGTATCCTGTGAGTGCTTGCAAGGTCAGCTGGCATGGGAGAGCCCATAACTCTGCCTCTTACGCTTGGGACAGGGTGGCCACATGTAAACTGCCCACCAGGAATGTAATTTGGCTTCTGTCGATTTCTGATTCTTGCCCAGCAGTGACCTGGGAGAATGATACTTGACCTGGGCCAAGATTATTTGAACTAACAGAAGGAAACAAGAAACATAACCCAGAAATGTGTTCTTTGCTCAATTACAGACAAAGATGTTAAGCCATAGTAATGTTTGCTGGCAACATAATGAAAAACAGCGAGACGCTCACATCCTAAAAAAAACAGCTGCATGTACAGGTGTCTGCAGCAGATGCCTCCCTAAGCACAATGTGATAAAAGTGATTATTTCTCACTCAACAAAGAACAATCCCAAACAGGGTATTTAACGGAGGATGATAGTGCAGGTAATTAGGAGCCCTATGCCTTACACATAAAGTAATGTTTAAGAGAGTGAAGCTGAGAACCATCTGTACTTTACACATGGGTCTATGTTTGTGTTTGTGAGCAGTTGTGGGCAGTTTTCAGCCTCATTCCTGGTTGTAACCGATGGCAGCTTGCCCTATGGCTCAGGAAAAAAAAAAGGCGATAGAATCTCATACTTGAACAACGGACATTTCTAAGAGGAGCAAAGGAATAGCCTGCTTTTCCCACGTAAGATGTACTTCGTGCTTTTTCCTACCTTTGGACTTCCTGTCATGGTAGCTCCTGCCTCGATAATGGTGGCCACTTTCTGTGTACAAATTCTCGAGATCTTCTTTCCAGGAGTCTGGATTAAAGTGTTTAAGCAGATCTTCCACTGTATCAAATGCAGCAATGGTCTGATCCAGGGCTTCTGCCGTGAGCGTAGGGTCGGTCACTGATGGAGAGGGATAGGAGACCCCCTAAGAGTGACATACATCTCAGTGTACTTGGAAAAATTACATCACCATTCAAAACAATTAACAACAGTCCTGTATCACTGCTGACTGAAACAGCTACTTTGGGCCATCTTTTGGTCAGGCTGTGCTACGATTGTGTTTTATTTTGTAAGGAGAAGAGACACCAAACTCCCAATGAAATCCAGGAGGAGATGTGGGGAGGGACAGTAGTGTTGGACTGACCACTTACACTGCCCTCAGAGGGGAAGGTGGTTTGCACATGTGCCAAGAAATACGGGAAATGTCTTGAGAAACCACTGGGATGGCCATGACCACAGCACAGAGGTGCTTTACAGTGCTGGGGTGATGCCTTCACAGTTCTGCCAGGTCTGTTGGTAAATCTGTAAGAGGCAGTTCAGAAACTGCAGCAGAAAAAGACAAAGACAACAGCCCCTATAGATTTTCTTGCACTCCCCCCCCCTCACCCCAGACAATTTGGACTACAAATATGGCTTAGTTAAAGACTTGAAAAGATGGCTTTTTATTCCCAAGATTTATACTGAAAAATAAAGCATGCTTAAAAAATGAAAATGTGATATTTGGATCTCAGTAATGTAATAATGAATATTAGGATTACCAACATAGAGTTATCCTCACAATAATATCATAATACCAAATAGAATATTATTTCTAAGCAGGAAGAGCCAAGTATCACTTTTTGAGCATTTCTGGTTCCCATTAAGTCTGGGGCATAACTTGACTTTGCAGAAAGACTGCAGCTATTTCATTTTTACTGGAATTAACTTTAAACTTTTTTCTTAACTGTGATTTAGAAACACATTAATCAGAATCCTGATACCACATTTTTCCTTGTCAAAACACAACACCTGATAATATCTGTGTAAAATGTGCAAAACGAATACTGCAGACTTGTTACTTTCTGGAGAACCACAATCAAAATAGTTGTTTTTCTCCAATAAAATGCATAACATAACACAAGTGCTTTGTTTGATTTCTGTTTTTTAAGTCAAATTATAGTGCAAAGCCCCGGAAAACGAAGAAACTCTTCTCTTCTGAAATCTCAGCTCTGAAACAATGTAGTGGAAATATGACATTTAAAAGTAATGGTCCCTCCAAAATAATTTTTTGCCTGTTCTTCAAGAAAATACATATGTTAAACCATTAATCTCTGTGATTAACTTCACTCGGTTGAGTAGTAACGACAGACTCATCTCATCTGTTACTCATATGTTTGCAGGACTGAATCCTTCAATAGTTGCTAAAATAGTTTTTGAAGTAATCATTTGTTTTGTCTTTGCCTGTTAGTTATATCACAAAACTTATGATCCTTAATTTTTTATTGCTTACGTTTTCTCAACGTATGGACAGTCCAAATTATTACATACAAAAAAGAGAATAACTGGAAAGCTTTACAATAGCATGGTCAAGAAAGCCATGCTGTGCCTTGCTGCTTATAATGAACAGCACAAGAAGTTTCAGAGGGCCCGCTTACACCTGTAGTGCCTCTACAATGCAGTGCTAAGATGCAGTGCAGATGGCTCTCAAAATTCATGCCCCACTACAAGGGAAGGTATACCTCAAAGCATCTCTCCTGACTTCTAAGTGGCTTGAAATAGAGACTGCCAAAGAGATGGGAGCCCTGGGAAATGAGAAGCTCCTGCCAGTGAAACACAGCATTGCTATCTACAGTGCAGTCACTCAGCACTGTGCAGTGTGCTAATGCAGTCTTTGAGGTTACAAAAGAAAAATGCATCGAAATGCAACTGGCCTTTTGGGAAGAGTGTGTGACTGGTCTGTGATCACAGCCTGGCCACGAACCGTCCATCCCCAATCCCTGTCAGAAGTGACAAAGGGAGAAGCTGCAAGGATGCTGAAGAATCATCAGCACAAAAAGTGGTTTACTCCAGCGACCCAGTGGAGCACAACATGGAAATCCAAACATACTGTCTTCCCTGGTGCCACTTCATAACAGATGAAGGGGTCAGGCTGTGAATTTGCAGGGCATTTCAAACTAACAGGCAGCAGGGATTCCCCATTTTCTTTTCATACTAAAGCCCCTACTTGAGAGATTTGTGCAACCTAGTTTGCTTAAAGAAGAAAGCTTAACTTTTTTTCTCAGTGACAGCCAAATGAAGAGGAATTATTGCAACAGCCCAGATAACCTACTGGCAGCTATATCATGTGACAGACCCAAAAGAAACTTCAAAGCTGCCAACCCAACTGCCTCTCTTTTGTCCTGCCAAGAACAAAACACGGGCTACAGAAGAGCTTGGCTCGTTGTAATCTGGTTTCTCAGATAGCATCCAAAGAGGACAAGAGGCGGTCAATAGCAAAGACTTTCCACATTATGTATTTCTTCTATATGTCTTTAAAGCACTGAACACTGAAATCCTAGTTTCACAGGATACAAAAATATCTTTCCTGTCACTGCTATTACTCAAAATTTCTACTGCATTTCCCCCATTCTATTTTCTATTTGTACTGTGAAGCTGGCAGGCTTGTCAGTGTGCATCACAGTTATTTGTTGGTCGTAATATTTCATCACAAATTAAGGAAACTAACTTAAAAAGGAGTCAATTTTGTTTAATTTTTTTTTACAGGTTAGCCATTCTGTGTTAAGGACAAAAGTACTGGCTTTAGCATTCTGAGGGAAAACAAGAAATATGGTTGTATGTCTGAGACAATCTCAGATGAGAGCATTTACTCAAATTCAAATTTTCATTCTAAGCATTGTAATTAACCCAGATCCTAGAACGGTCCTTTGTGTTACCTGTGGGTTTCAGGAAAAAACATATCAGTCATATTAACTTACTAAAAGCAGAACAAAATGTCATCTTGTCAGCATCTGGCAGGTCCAGGTTTGCCCTTTAGCACCCTTAGGGCCACAGCAGCACATCTGAATGTTCCCCTCTTGAAGAATGTGCCTGCCCTTGGACCTTTTGCCTTGGTATCTTTGGGAAAAATTACTCAACCTCTCCATATTACTTTGTCTGAGGATAAAAAAGGGCTAGTGGGTGCCAATGAACACCAAATGGGAGATGGTATGTTTGGTTGGATAGGGGATGGAGTAGGAAAAACAATGAAACTGGAGAAAATGAAGAAACCTGGGTTCTGCTACTGGTTTAACTGTAAGCTTCTGCGGCCATCAGCATTTTAGCTGTAATATTGGTATTGAACTTCCCTGCCTTTAACATAGTAACGACAAATGTTTAGAAATGAGTAGGTGTAGAAAATGAATTAAGTTTTTTAAAATTTTTCAGTATAAAAAAAACCCCAAACACCTGGATTACTGTTCGACATATTGTGCTCTTTATGATGTTAAGGAGGATAATTAACATGGTGTTTACCATATACGTGATCGTATTTTCATAGTTACCTGATGAGGGAGCCCTTGCCTTACATTTTCTAATAGAACCATAGAATCGTTTGAGTTGGAAGGGACCCTTAAAGGTCACCTAGTCCAACTCCCCTGCAATGACACTTACAGCTCAGTCAGGTTGCTTAAAGTGCCACCCAGCCTGACCTTGAGTGTCTCCAGGGACAGGGCATCCATCACATCTCTGGGCAACACGTGCCACTGCCTTACCAACCTTATTGTAAAAATCTTCTTCCTTACACCCAGTCAAAATCTCCCCTTTTTTAGTTTGAAACCATTTCCCCTTGTCCTACCACAACACACCCTAAAGAGTCTGTCCCCTTCATTCTTATAGCCCCCTGTTAGATTCTGAAAGGCTACTATCAGGTCTCTCTGGAGCCTTCATTTCTTCAGGCTGATCAGCTCCAGGTCTCTCAGCCTGTCGTCACAGGGAAGTGTTCCATTCCATGGATCATTTTTGTGGCTCTCATGTGGAAGTGCTCCAAAAGGTCCATGTCTCTCCTGTACTGAGGACTCCACATCTGAATGCAGTACCTCAGGTGAGGTCTCTCCAGTGCAGAGAAGAGGGACGGGATCACCTCCCTCGCCCTGCTGGCCATGCTGCTTTGGATGCAGCGCAGGATATGTTTGGCTTTCTGGGCAGCAAGCGCACATTGCTGGCTCATGTCCAGCTTGCAATCCACCAGTACCCCAAGTCCTTTTCACGAGGGCTGTGCTTTATCCTTACATACCTCACTTTGTACTGATCATGGGGACTGCCATGACCTTGCACTTGGATTTGTTGAACCTCATTAAGTTTACCTGGGCCCGCTGCTCAAGCCTATATAGGTCCCTCTGGATGGCATCCCATCCCTTGGCCATGTGGACTGCACCACACAACTTTGTGTCATCTGCAAACTTGCTGAGGGTGCATTCGATCCCACTGTAGCTGTCACTGATGAAGATGTTAAAGACCACTGGTCCCAGTACTGACCCTTGTGGGACACCACGTCACTCATCTCCATCTGGACATTGAGCTACTGACTACCATTCTCCGGGTACATTCTTGGAACTTCAGACTACCAAATTTTTAAACAACATATTCTATCAGATAGATTCTTTACTTCAATCCCATATTAGAATAAAAATTGAGTTTATATCTTTCAATAAAACAGTCTCTTAGCATCTTCCTCTTGGCACAGGCAGAACTCAGACTGGCTAACATTACTACTGAGGACTTTCAACAGAAATAGTTCAAGGTTACCATAGCATTTTATCACAAAGAGCAAGTGGTAGCTGCAAACTCAAGGGCAACTGCAGATGAGACTGGATTAACTTCTTTTAATTTTGGCACTACAGAATTTTCTCTCTACTTGGTGTCTGGCTTAGACATTAATCTGTAGGATTTACTCTTCTTTTATTTTCTGCTCCTCCACTGGCATCTCCTCTTAACTTCTGAAACAAGGGTGCTGTCAGTAAACTCTCTTCCATGAATGCTCCAAACACGGATCTGACTATTCTCAAATTCTGCTTTGAGCACTCGTGTTTTAAGGGGAGTTTCTAAGAGTTGTGACATGGCATTGACAAGCTATGGAGTACACAGAAGAGGACTGCTCATATGAAGAATTCTAATGCTACATTGCTACTTCTAACAATATAGGCCCAGAATTTAAATTTACTTGAGAAATGCAGGAGGGGACAGGTTTTTAGCCAATAGCACAAATCAAGTGCAATGAAGAGAAAAATAAATGTACAATTCCCTTCCCTTCCCCTTTCCCTTTTCTTCCTTTTCCTTTTTATTCCTTTTCCTCTTCCTCTTCCTTTTCCATCTTTCTTCTCCCTTTCCCTTTCCATTTCCTCTTTTTGAATCAAATTTCACTGCTGGATATGGAGACTTTAGATACAGTGTTTTATTACAAAATCTTAAAAAAATCTTATATTAAGAATTCAAAGTTAAATCCCTTTTCTGACAGCCTGTTTTTAGTCTTCTATTTAGATCAAGACATTTTATAAATGAAAATTGTAAGGAGTTTGTACCTTTTATTTTCACCTTAGGAGGATGAGTTTGGAAGCAAGAAATATTTCCCAATGGCTGGTCACAACAGCTGATGGCATACTTTGAATTTTTTTCTCTTTAAAAATACACTGGTTAAAAAGCAGGAGTTTGATAAGGACTTATTTCAACCTCTGCCAAAGGTGAGTACATGGTTCCTCTGTGTAGGTACTATGATAGTGATTTGGATTCAAGCCTATCAATCCAAAATAGAAACAAACTACTTACTGAGACAGAGCTTGTGACTGATTCCCAGTTGGTTTCTGAGGCTGCATGCTGGAAATCATCCTAAAGGGAAAAAACCCACAGGAAAAATCACCATTAAGGCATTGTCCTAAATTAACCACAAAACGTAAAAAGTCTCAGCACTCAATGTGTCATCTCTTTGACTTCTATTCCATGAAAGAAGAATTGCCATATATAATTCCTAAAGTTTTCCACGGGATAATGCTACTTGCATTCAGGTTTCTCCCTTATTCTCTATAAATAAGCCTCCTGTAAGCTTGCTGAGGCAAGGCCAGATATTATTATTATTTGTAATATGATACACATTTCCCTTCATAACAGGATCTAATCTGGGCAAGACCATTACATATATCTTCTAAGAAGTATTAACCACTTCTGTATGTATACAATCAGAGTGCGGTGCTGTTTCCCAAACTGAGTCATTATGGAAAGAATGTGGACATACCTTGGGTACTCAGTCACCATGAAAAGCTAATCCATATGAAATGCAGTCCCAACACGACTGTTCTACTTTTGGTCTTTGTACTGAACAGGATTTACTTGTCTGCGAGGAGCACTGAATGGCACTATGCCGTTTAGACCAAGAAACATAGTCACCATACATTTACATAAGAAGGACCATATCACAACTCCTCTGGGCACTTATGATTAAGCTGAGCAAGGATTTATATCATCTAACTTTGAACAAAGCAAACATCTAAGATAGTCTTCCTTCCACTTACAGTCAACTAAAATGATCATTTTTAGGATGCAGATCATCTGATCTATTTTAGATACCTAATCTGGGATGACATGAATTGGATCCTAAAAAATGCATTTTACTCTGCAAAGGCAGCCTGAGGTAACCAGCTTACATACAGATGTCAGTATTGCATGTAGATATCTATCTGTGGTCAGCTGAATCACAGCTCACTCATATGACTAGTGATGGGCAATCATTACTTAAATGACTGGCATGAACAGGAAGGTAAGGAAAGTAGACTTAAGTGACAGTATACCAAGGTTTTCATTCCTAATAATGGAATTCATCATGAATTTAAAGAAGATGGATCAATGCCTGATTTCATTTTACACCAACTCAGCCTCTGCTATGCATTTAAGATGACAACTTAGAAAGGAAAAATGGAAGACCTGCTATTCAGCTGGTGCAATCTAGACTCAACTCTGCATTGGACCATACATATATGCACATATTTGTTATTTCTTATGAATTCAAAAAAGAAAAATGATCGCATAATCTGTGAGTTCATCAATAAATTGCTTACTTTGTCAAGAAAGAACAGAGTTGCTTTCAGACACAAACTTCATGTATCTGGTACTTAACTGTTTTTCATTTGTTATAAAAAGAAATTAAAATGTCCTAAAAGTCACAGAATTGTTTATTCAATATTGTTACTCTTTCTCTCCCTTAATATTGTTCCTTTTTCTTGATGAGGCAGCAGAACTATAGTGATGTATTTAGTACTTAAGATTAGTAGAAGTTAAGTAACCCCACCAAACTATAATGTCACCAAGCGATTACTGAAACTGCAGGGCTATTAAAACATTAATAATTGCAGTGGACATTTTCTTCTATGAATACAAAAGCAAAAGGTTATCGGTGAATTATTTCATGCAGGCATTTTATAATGAGGAAACAAATGCTATGATCAGGTCATAAATAATTCAGGAGTGGTGAGTTACCCTGGCCACATTTTCTATAAATTTGATTGCCCAGTTATTGACAAGCAATCCTTTGAAGCGCATAGAAATGGATTTAAAAAGCTCATGGATCCTCTGGTCGTATTTGCCAGTTGCAAAACTTGGAAATCATTTCCGATCTGTCATTAACTTCCATTTATCATTTCCAGAAAAAAGTGGCATTGAGTCCTGAAGCATTATTTTAAAACAGGAACAATCTGCCTCATTGAATGCCTGGAGACAAGACTGCAGACAAGGAATAATTTTGTGTTTGAAGTAACGGCCCCCTTGTGCTATCTAATTGTAGACATCAAAGCTGTTTCTTTAGTCTATGATTCTTTGAGATGGCTGATGACATGGAGCCCCTCCAACACCCTGAGATAGGCAGGTGGTACACATGCCTCTTGGATTTCAAACCTGATGACTGTGTATTTTGATTCTGTGATTATATTTCATCTGCATAAACTATTCACAACAAGATGGCTTTGTTCCACCATCACTTAAGGCAGCTGCAGTCATTTTTGGCTTCTTGGAGCTTTCAACCTCTACAGTTTGAAAATTATTATTATCTATGGCTTCTGCTTGCAGCTATTTCAAGTAATGATATCAAAGCTGTTCTCATCATTGCAAAACTCTCTCCTTTTTTTCTCACGTAAAAGAACCTAAAGACATATCTATTTTCACTGCTATCTATTCAGTTCATACTACCTTGTTTATGTGAATTTGCATATGATCACTTGGCTTTTTTCCCTTCTGCACTTAAAATGCCATTAAAACTTTCAGTTAAAACATAAAAAAAATACATTTTAAAAAACTGAATACTGGAAAAACAGAGAGGTAATAATTTGGCTACAGCACCCTGACAACAGCACTTTTATTCATATGTGCATCATGGTAACGTAACAGCACTATAAGAGACTTCACCAAAGCATTGCAACTACTGTTCTACAAGCAGCAAATCTACAGGTAAAGCCACAGGGCTTTCATTTATCTTCTGATATAAGCTACTTTTACTGAGGAAAACTGACTTTCATACCTCAACTTCCAAAACTACACCTCAGGAAGCCAAATCCTGAACATGTCCTCAGAGTTATATATGTATGGACATTGACATATTGTTCATGGATCTGTTTCAGACAAATATAAGGTACTCTCTCCGCAGAGACTGACATTGCTTGCACTCTGTCTTTGAGCACTGATCTCAATAAGTAAGATGGAGACACAGGCAATACTCTTTGCTTCATTAGAGGCTTTCATAAGTGGGGATCATGAGGCCTAATGGCCACGATCAAGGATACGTAAGACTGCAAACAGATACCAGTGGCTTCTCAGGAGCTGTGAGGCTCAAGCCATGGGGTTTGGCAGGGTCACCGGAAACAGCGAGACACGAGGAAGATGCCAGGGATGAGGCTGGGCCTGTGGGAAGCCTCCCAGTCTGCAAAGCGTGCCGTCCATGACACCCTTTGCTGTGCCACAAATCCAGCAACGCGGTGAGTCCTCAGAGCCATGCTGAATTGCAGGCCGTCCTCAAATTATGAACAATATCACTTTCTAACACTTCTGCAGTCCTTGATTTTTTTACATGCTTTATCGCTGTAATTCAGTCTTTTGTCATGCTGGTGCTGGAGGTCTTACCAGATGCGGTGCCTGGGACAGGCCACAACCACCACAGCACAAGCACAGCATTGGCACAGCACTGGCAGCTCTCCCTCCAGTTGAAGGAAGTAGCCCCACATCTCTGTAAACTCATTTCAGAAGTGCTTGTCATAATCTGCAGGCCTGGGGGTAACTAGATTTAGTAAAAGATTGTTTCTTTAAGGAAATTAAGGAGCTAAAGAAATGAGGGAATGTTGAGCGTAACAAAGGAAAAAATAGCACAGAAAAGCTGAAAGTGCTGAGCTCTACAGCTCCACATGTAGTTCATCCGTAGTATTTAGATGTCAGCTTCAAACCACATAACAGAGAACCTGCTTCTAGAGGTTTGCAGAGTAATAGTGCTAAGGGATATGCTCAGACACAAAGCAGTTTCTGCAAAACCTAATGAGCGCAAAATGGAACACGTTCAATGAGTTCCTGAGCAGAAATAGAAAGAAATCAGGATCTCTCACTAAAGCATAAAACTGAATGGCTGGGATAGCGGAAGCCCTGTAAGAAAAAAAAAAAAAAAAAAGGTAAATTAAGATGAGATGAAATTATCCTAACATTAAAATTAGTAAGAGGAAACTCGATGGCAGCTATTTTAAAACAATACTCAAAATGCATTTATTGCATTCAGAGCTGTGAGCAGACGGGTAGTTGATAAGCAGATAAGCTTGCAATTGAAGTTATATAAAATTACTTTAACAAACTGCAATAAGGGCTTTCTTTTTTTTCTTTTCTTTTTCCCCTATTACAAGCATTAACGCCAATGCTTTCTCTGAACAGTGAAATTTACTGGTATTAGATTTTATTTAGAAAGCAACAGATGTTCCTAGCAAATAAAACATAAACTCAATATACACCGTGTAACAGCAACGGTGTTAGGACGAGTAACGAGAAAAGTCATGGTTCCATTGAAGACAACACTGTTACAAATACTCAAGTTTTGACATCTCCACTGATTCATTATAATTTCCCATGCAGTGTTTTTATATAGTTCAATTTCTATTCTTAAAGAAAAATAAAAAGACGTAGACTTTTAAATACCTTCTTCTTTTACCATGTTTTCAATCCATCACATTATGAGGTTTTAACTTTCCTATCAGAATGATATTTATTATCACTTGTCCTAAGGATGCTGAAGGATACCTCTTTTCCCGCAGCAGGCTACTCACTGGAAATGGAGAGGCTGCATTTTTCTTATCTACAGCGACGGCCAAATCACCACCCTGTAAAATTCTGGTGTCTGTGCTCTAAAATAAAAGATGCTGAATTTGGAAAGAGTGAAACAATGATTATTTGTAACACAGAAATCATGCTGTACAACAGAACACTACGTGGAGGCCGGTGTCTTACAAGTTCAGAGCACACTTAACCTGGTCTCTCCAGATAGTAAGTAGTAAGTTCCAAGAGGCCATTACCAATGATAACATGGTCTTTTCTTTAGCAATGCAAGAGTTTAACAAAATCAGGTAGCTGTAATCAGAGGGCTGTAATTCAGAGGGAGCAGCTCCCCTTCAAGGACAGGCTGAGAGAGCTGGGGCTTTTCAGTCTGGACAAGAGAAGGCTCTGGGGGTACCTTATAGCAGCCTTCTAGTACCTGAAGGGGCCTACAGGAAAGTTGGGGAGGGACTTTTTAGAAGGGCAGGTAGCAACAAGACGAGGGGAAATGGCTTTAAACTGGAAGAGGGTAGATTTAGAGTAGATATCAGAAAGAAATTCTTTACTGTGAGGGTGGTGAGACATTGAAACAGGTTGCCCAGTGAGGTTGTGAATCCCTCCTCCCTGGAGGCATTCAAGGCCAGGCTGGATGGGGCTGTGAGCAACCTGGTCTAGATGTCCCTGCCTATAGCAGGAGGGTTGGAACTGTATGATCCTAAAGGTTCCTTCCAACCCAAACCATTCTATGATTCTATGATTCTAATCTGAAGATAGTCATATTCAAACTGGAAGTACAATCATATACCTCTGATGGAAACTATTACTGGAACAGATAGGAAATGAACAAATGAATTTAACCACATAGAATTTTCCTTTCTGTTTCTTGGTGCAGTCCTATAAGGCATGCTATCCACAACACCACTGCTCTAAGGTCAGTAACAAAAGGTCAGACAGCCACCACCAACTGTCTGATCCCAAGCATGATACTATGATCCCTGCCCTTTAAAAGAAGGCACAAATTGAGTTTCTGAAGCCCAATTGCCACTACATATCAGTGGTACCACCTTATCAGTTATGACTAAGTTAACACTAGAGCAAAATGACATATAAAATCACTCTTGATTTGTTCTGACACATTTATTGCTTATAACTGAGCAGGAAGCATAAGATGCTTAAAATTTCAAAGTGTAAGTCTGTAATAATGATTTAGGTTAACTGCAGTTTGATACATTTAAAGTAAGAGTGAAGCAGAAAAATACATTTTAAAATGTTTGGTCAATACTTCTCTTCATTCTTTACCTAGTTTTGGAATTAAACGTTGCTAGGTGTATAACATGACAGTGGCCAAGACCCTGACATTTAAATGATCCTTCTAAAAGGTCAGACAGTACTCGCTGAAACAAGACAATAAATGTGCCTTTGAAAAATCATATGTCACCCAGCATTAAGCTGCCCATGAGCACCCCATCTGATGCATACACCCATGAGGGAGCGCACAGGACTTTGCCATGCTGTGCAAAGCAAGCACTAGCTTTGATTTTCGCTTTTACCACAAAGGCCTACCCTTAGATGTCTGTGTACATAGGATTCTGTTTGCTAGTATCAGCTCCAGTGCAAGCTGCACTTAAGCAAAATATAAATTAATCCAAATTCATTGTAAATATCTGCAACCTCCTCTTCACCATTTTTACCAGAATAGCAAATTTTACCAGTGCACTTAGATACTACGATGCACAGCTTGACACAATCTTCCAGGTCATCACTTCCAAACCCTAATTATTTCAAGCAGCTCCATCATCATAAGTAGCTCAGTGTCCATTTTGAACCTAGTTAGGTTTTCTTTCCTCTTTCAAACTCCTCAGATTGGATGGCTGTCTCCAAGCTAAATTTATCTTTACTGCACTGACAGAAGTGCCAGCTTTGTCCTTTTCTTCCTCTCTGGAGTGTTCCTCCTGCAGTGCTTCTGAAGAGATGTTTTATCTCCTCCCAGCATCCGTTTTATTACACCAAGCAAGCCAAGTTGTCCTGGCCCTCACTGAGAAATGTCTTCTCTTCCCCTGTCTGTCCCGTGGCCATTCCCTGAGCACAGTCCAAGAAAGATGTGTTTACCCTGTGCTATGGGGACTGCAGAAAGTATCCCAGAAAAGTGCAACTGCTGCCTCATTAGTACTTCTATGCCTAGTACACCCAGAGACATTCTTCCCCCAACTATGCTAACCAGTGAGATACCATTTAGCAACAAACGTTTTTATTATTAATCCCTGAGTGACCTCCTTGATCTTCTCTAGACAGTTGCATTTCACTGCAAATCAGCCCTCTGGTGTTCAAGGTCACCCAGTATTCCTCTCTGATATCCTGATTTTCCAGTTCATGGGCAACGCACTTTAGCTCTGTGTGTGCTGCAAAATTCATTAACACACTACAGTGACAGGTTGTGCTCTTGTCCTTAGGGCCAAAAATAAAACTGATCATAAGACCAACCCTCTAGAAACTCCCATTAGCGAGCTCTCCCTGGTTGGATACTTCCTCTTGTATTACAGCAAACTGTATCCTCTCCAGCTGCCTTGCAGCTCTTTTATTAATTGCCATCTCCTATTAATTGTCACCTCCTCCAGTTAAGTGACTGTCTTCTGTGCGGTGCCAGGTGAGATCCTCCTCTGAAGTCTGGTTAGTTTTGTCGTGCAGAACTTCCTTCCGCTCAGACTATTCTTCAGGCCTCACATGAGCTCCTTCAATAAACAGATGTGGATTTTTTTCTATTTTCCTGTACTTTTAACTACATTCTCCGGTGCCAAGTGCCCTGTAAGCTATGCAGGTCAGACTAATGAGTGTGCAGTAGCCCTGGCCACTCTCCTCCCATTGATGCTATATATCTTTCTGCATTTGCTATAACCACAAGAGCCCATGTTCACTGTATCTCACTCTAGGGATGCAACCCAGGTGTGGGAAGTTAATAGTGTGGCTGCTCCCTGATCTCTTTATATTGTATAGAAAGAGAGACTGGCTGCTAGCAGCGATTCTTTCTGTCTCACACAGACGGTCTGCAGTGCCCATCTCTGGTGTCCAACTGCACCTGGCCACAGTACTGGTCTGATTTAAGAGCATTCTGGTCCCCCTGTGGTGCCCTATGGTGGCACAGCTGTGGGGAGTGGATGGTGTAGTGGAGCTGAAAGGTGAGCAACAGCTTGGGCAGAAGTGTCCCCAGGAGCTGGAAACTTCCAGCTTGGAGTCCAGTGCCCTTGAGAAGACCTTGGTGAACTTCTGTCGTGCTGACTGGCAGGGTTTTTGGAAGCAGCTCCCTGGTAATAGGGGAATCTGCCCTGAGCAAAACTGAAAAAGCTGACACTCTGCTTGCCCTGCAGTGTCCAGGTGGGCAAAAAAGTCCTCCAGAGTTAACAGAAGGCAGAGACAGCTGGTTATTTCGGGTCCTTCTTGTTGGCATGACTGATACTAAAAAGGAATGTGCTGCAGGGCCCCTGTACATGGCTAGACGGAAAGGGGACAGCTATTCATTTTCTTTCTTTCCACCTGGGTTTCTACCTGTGTTTACAGATTTAAGCTTTTTGTACAGTCACTGGAAAATAATCATTAACAAAAACAGCCTAATTTCATTTAACATTCAAAGTTTCCCTTTGTTCTGTGAGGTGGATCTGCTAAGTGCTCTGATACACACACTCACATTTGTAGATGAGTTGTGGGAGAAAAAGCAGGGGAATAATAATAATAATGAAAAACTCTAATGGAGCTAAGCAAATTTAATTCCAAACCTGAGGAAACAACGTAAAAAGGTACCAGGAAAGGACCTTAGCTGTCCTAGAAGCGATCCCAGCCTATTGATTTTTTGTGAGAGATCCATTTGTTTTTGAGCTCTCTCCCAGAGGATGCCGTTAAATTCTGCAGTAAGCATGCTTCAGAAGCATGTGTTGTGTTTCACAGATAATGCAAAGCAAAACAATTTGTTCACCCTCCTGCCTTTACTGGAAGGCACTACGTTTTTTAGGACAACATAAAAGGACTTCTATATAAAGTTTCTAAGATGATAAGAGCAATCATAAAAATAGTAAGAATACATAATCTCTGAGGAATACAAGAACCAATTTCTTTTAGCTTTTCCAGGTTTTTGATGGGATCAAAAGCAGCTGATTAACGCGAATAGCAAGGGGTACTGTTTGTTTGGAATTTCTTTAAATTTTTGTCTAATAGTAAGGAAAACTATTCAGACTGGGCTTTCAGACCCAAATCCATCGTACAAAATGACACTGCTGTTCAAGCTAAATATCATTACCTTAGGTAGAGTCATGCTTCTCATTTCTTCTATGCACCATTCTTCCAAACATCAATTATAGATAATACTGAGAATGAAGACTAGATAAAAAGAAAACATCTTTCTCTTGTCTCCCTTTTGTAAGCAGCCTAACTAAAGAAACACATCTTATCAGTTCTCGGATTTGTTTACCAGTTTGGGAAATCCTTCCAAACACGGAACTGAGATCACAGTCTCAAGACCAGCAAGGTGTGTACTGGGTCAGTATTAGTGCACGACACATTTTTATTTAAGTTCAGACTGAATACAACAGTAACTAAGTAGACTAAGAATGGCTCTGGAATTACAGTAGGCTAAATATTTTTAAAGCAATGGAAATGAAGAGAAACAGTTTATTTCAGTTTAACACTAACAACCTAGAAAATGTCACAGAAATTGAAGCTGGAAAAAAACATGAGAAGTTGGAAAAAAAAAAAATTAGGTCTTTTAAAGACCATTTAATACAAAGAAATATTCCAGGACTACCAGAGGTCAGGAGCAGAGGTAGGAAAGAAAAATAAGCTTTCATTTAGAAGAATGTAAATGGAAAAAAAAAGGTCTAAACCAAAAATCATATTTGATGTCAAAGACAGGCTCAGAAAGGACTAGTGCCAAGAGCCTGGGCTGAGAGAAGAGGAACAACGTGAAACTAATCTGCAAGCAATGCAGTAGCATGGCACGCAAGGTGACTTCTGCCAGCACACATAGGGATACTGCAAGAATGTGGGGAGCAGGCTTTCCTCACGCTGAGGGGATTCCAAAACTCCCCAAATCACAGTGTGCTAGGGTCCCTGGGAAGAGGTGGGTCCTCTCCTCACTGCTGGGGTGCGGGTGAGCATCTGCATGTCCTCTTGCCATGGGCAGGGCTGTGCTCAGAAGACCATGAGGCCTGTGGGCACTGGTGGCTTCTCTAGAAAATGATGACAGCAAGAGCAGGGTTGGTCTCTTCTCACTGGTGACAGATGACAGGACAAGGAGAAATGGCCTCAAGTTGTGCCAGGGGAGGTTTAGGTTGGATATCAGGAAAAACGTCTTTCCAGAAAGGGTTGTTAAGCACTGGAACAGGCTCCCCAGGGAGGTGGTTGAGTCACCTTCCCTGAATGTGTTTAAAAAACATTTGGATGTGGTGCTCAGGGACATGATTTAGTGGTGGGTTGTTAGAGTTAGGGTAGTATGGCTAGGTTGCGGTTGGACTAGATATTTAAGGTCTTTTCCAACCTGAGCAATTCTATGATTCTATGATTCTATGAAAGGTGTTCTCCACACAACAGGCACAAGCAGTCAGTTTTAACCATTCTAGTTCTGGTATCAGTACAAAAAAAAAATTGGAAATAGTTTTGTACTCTTATCTATGTCCAGGTGGCCACAGAATCATGCCATTGCTGCCTTGCAGTGCTGGACTGAGTAGGCCAGGCTTTGGGGTTCTTTACCTCCTTCAGCAATGCAGGCTGATACAGGGAGAAAACACCAGGAAAATGCTCTTCCAGTCTCTGCCAGAAGGACTCTGATCCATGGTTTAAAAACTCGAGTCTTTCCTGAATACCAGACAGCATTTTTTACTGAACCCAAACTACATTCTGAGCTTTTATTGCTGGTCCTAATTCAGCTCTGTCATCCATCCTGCTTGCTGTTATTCGAGATGACAAACCCTCCTGAACAAGCCACTGCTCCACCAGAAGATCAGCATCTGTGCAAGCCTCCAGATGTCACATGTTGGCATTACAAACATTTTCTCTGCTTTTGATCTCTTTCATAATGCAGCTGGAAGATGTTCCCCAACTAGCATGGAGCTAGCAATGCCAGTGGACAAGGTTGCCACTAGGACAGCAAAGCAGGGTGTTTACTTCCACATATTTGTTATGGAGATAAACCACCTATAAAGTGAGTGGAGTGTCCTGTTATCTTCTTCGTTGTATTACCTGCTCTGACCACTTTTAATTTTTTTTTCATCATAGCTTAATAATGCTATTTTTTCTGTATAGACTCATGTCTATGCAGTAAAAGAGTGGGGAAGGCATGAATGAGAAGATGACTGACAGATCGAGACTCTGGTAATCCTGGGCATAAGATAAGCACAGAAAGCCTTGCCTTCATCATGGTGCCTAATGGACAGGAGCTCAAACATGTACTACAGTGCACATTTTGAAAATGAGGATGTAACTTCCAGAAAGGTGCAGAAGTTTCACCTCATCTGTAAAAATAGCAATTGCTTACTGCTTTGTGTGAGGTGCCATCACCTGCACAGCATTCCCAATTTCTGTTTACTTCTAGAGAAAGCAAAGTTTACAAAGCATTTCCATTGCTAGCAGCTACTTCAGCACATACCTCCACCCATACGGAACAGTCAGATTACTTGTCCTTACAGTATCCAAGTTCTTCAAAATGTTTTTTCATCTCAAGTTTCCTGGCTAGACCTTAGTGTGAACAAAAATCCTGTGCTCCAAAGGTTGTAGTTTTACCTTGCTCTACAGCAGTCGAAAAATTATCCTTAATCTGTCTAAGTCATTTTCCTAGGATTAGAAGTTTGTTTGCTATTTTTTTATTCAAAGATTTTTAAAATTACTCATAGGTCTGCAGAGACTGAACCCCATGGCTCATACATGCCATTGACTGTAACTCATTACAGAAAAGACCAATCTCTTCGTAAGAACTTTTGGGCTGCATCTATGTTAGTATATAAAATGAGGTAGCGATCCATCAGAACCAGTCTGCATACTGGAAGTGGCCCAGCATCTGTGCTAGCTCCCAAACTAACCATGCTAAAAATGTGAGACTGCAAAAAAACCTGTCCTTATGCTTTGGCTCATGGCTAGCATGTGTAATTTACTACTGTATAGTCATTGCTTACAATTTGGGATTCAAGGACTTCTTTATTAGAGGGTCTGATCCTGTAAGAGTTTGTATTTAAGTTTCATTAAATGACTGATGGGTGATGGACTTCAATGGTGCCAGACATCAAGAATATGCAACCAGAAAATATGCTAATTTCTACAGCTGAAGAAAAACTCAACAGAGTGGTTAACATACATCACCTAAGAAATACAGAGGGGCATTAATACTGATTAAAAATATGTATTTATGTATCTGCCAAGATTAGAAATGTGGAAAAAAAAAAGGATACTGCAGCATAAGAATAGAAGGGGATCTGGAAAATTAAGTTTTCCCACCACAAAACATTGATTTGAACATTCAAAACATTTCCTCAAAGGAAAAATATTAAAATGAAAAAAAAAAATGTTGTCAAAGTTCAGAGAGAAGCTGGATGTTATTTGATTCTGAAATAACCTGGCAACACGATAGGAAAATTCCCCAGATTTAAAAATTATTTTTCATTTCCAGTGCTGCAGATGAGTTGCAAAATCTGACCCTGTGCAGTTATTGGTCAGATTGTCTCTAATTAAGCACTGACTTGTCATCAAACTGACAGTCCAGGAAAACAGAACTGCATTCTTCTTGGTATTACAAAATCTAGGAAATGTGATAAATCTTTTTTTTTTTGTACGACATGTATGTTCAAAATCAGTTCAGCATGGATAGAAACACATGGGCTGGAAAACAGACAGGGAACCGTAGGCAAAAGAGTATGACAACAACTCAAGCACTTGGTCTGAGGAGATGTTTAGTGCAGTAGCACAGACCTCAGTATCAGACAGGGGTTTATTTTGTGTAACAATTTTTTTAAATAAGATTTATCGCATCAAGTTTAAAGTGAATAGGAACCCTGCAACTAATACAAGAGGAGTGTGAATATGCATGTGTAAGGAAAAATCAGAAACAGTCTGTGACACATCTGTCATCTACACTTATGAAGATACGCATGGACTTTTATAAAGTGCTCGGAGTAAAACAGAAGGCTGCAAATTTAATAGAGAAGTACATATTAAAAAATCTAAATCAGATTTATGCAGTGCTATGACTGTCTTTGGAAAAATTTTGCATAGCACGAAGGTCATTTGAACTAGAAACAATGTGCTGAGTGCAGAACAGTGCAGGCTTGCAAGCACAGGGGCTTCTTCAGCATGGGAGAAGGCCCATGATGACCTGTGCCTGGAACTGCAGAGTCAGTCTGAGACTAAGAATTGTTAAAAAGAAGAGTATAGATTTCAAGAGCTCCAGTTACAATGCATCCCAAGGAGGAAGAACAGTAAGAATAGCTACCAGCCTTTACCCAGCCACCAGACTCAGTGCAAGAAGCAAAAAGCTCTGTGGCCCCACATGTTCTGAAACCAAGGTTTGCTGTTTCATCTTCTTGGTTTGGAATCTGGAATTGCTGTTCTCCATTTTGTAGTAAGACAGTTTCTTAAATTAGAGAGTATCTCAGGTAAGTCTGGCACATAAACAAACATTCAAATGGAAGAGTGCTGCTGACAAAGCCCCTTGTTTAACAGTCTGTTTGGCAATGCAGCCCATCTTGCTGGTACACATCCTGGGCTGCAAACAGGAGCAACACAGGATGCCTCTTTAGCATCTTGCAAAAGTTAAGCTCATGGCACTCCACAAAGGATCTGCGTGCCTGTCTTCCAGGTGGGAAAGTTGGAGCCATGATGTGCCTGGGCCACCATGGCCTGGCCCAGAGCTGCCACCATAAGGCTCATGAGGGCAGCAGGCAGCAGCCAAGTCTGCCAGCAGCACAAAAATAACCCAACAAAAAGCATGGCAATCTTCGTGAGGGGAAGGAAATCTCATAAATACTATCTCAGTCCAGCAAGGGGAAAGTTTACCCTGGAAAAATGCAGCCTAATGTCTTTCTAAATTACAAGCTGAGCAGAAAGATAGACCTAGGAAACTGTGGAGCTCAAAGACATATTGTGCTAACAGAGGAAAACGCACTGAAAGACATTCCCAGTGTCACGGCAACCAAGTTGGCCATCGTCATATAGACCTGGCAAGTATGGTACTTTTTCAGGTGACACTGTTCTTATAGACAGCCCTGGAAACACTTGAGCTACCAGATTCAGATCCTTTCACTATCATAGAGATGTTTAAGAAAGTGAGAAATGGTGGAGGAGTTTTGAAAAGAACATTACAAAAATCTGTTTGGATTGGATAGCCTGAATATTTTTGAAAGATTAAAAGCTAAATATGGATGTTACTGCTTGACTAAGCAATAAACAAAGAAATGTGAAAGCACTCTACAAAGATCTGAAACAGACAGACACCCATGACGGACAGAACAGATTTCTTTATCATAAATTAGGAAGGAATGTAATTGTAAGCAATGGTATTGCATTTGAAAAGAGGATATTAAAACTGATTATCAAAGAAAAAATGTCTTTCTGACAGTGATTTATTAGTTTATGGTTAAATTTCCCATGAGGTATGCTGCTATGCTCGTTATATTCAAAAATGGTAACAGATGAACAACTGGTACACTTACAAAGCAGAAAATTCTTGTCCTCAGAGAAAAATGGGCTAAATGGCTTCATATCTTTAAATTCTCACATTTTATGTTCAGTTGCATCACATATTACTGAATAGTAACAAAAGAAGCCTATAACCCCTTCTAAATTTAGACATGGAAACCTTAAAATGAATTAGTATCATTTGATCCAGGACTGTAAGTATTTTCCAGTGATTACAGCTGTTGCAACAAAAAAGGCAAGGATTTATTCTGCAAGCAATTAAATACGCATTATACACAATACTTTGTTTCCCCTGGTTTGCCAAGAATGACAAAAGCACAGTGAACTGTTCTAAGGTTGAAACAGACCTGCAATGCAAACTTGGGCTGGACCAGTACAAAAGCAAGATTGTGCTGCGAGGCTTTGTAAAACAATGTTGACACATGGCTGTATAAATAATATTGGTGTAATAGAAAACATGAAGTTGAGCCTAGGAGCCCACCTCTACAAGACATGCAACATGAAGGCATGCCAGTCTTGTTTTGAATTAAAAGAAAACTGCAATTAACACTTGCTGTGCAGTGTTTTCACGGGTTCTTCAGTGTAGGCTGGAGGTCTAGCACATTTCAATTCTCCAGTCACTTTCACTGGAGCTCTGTCAGAAGGAAAACCTGAAAGCAGACTGCCTTCCTACTCTTCTCCAACACAATCAGCTCACACAGAAGTTCAATTGCACCTTCAGCTTTTGTGCAAAAGCAGAAGAAACTGATCAACAGGAAACATAGTCTGGGAAGAACACGCCATTTCCTCTTCCCTTGCAGCCAGACCAATGCACCAAGAGTTACTTAACGACTCTTCACAGCGTTGGTAAACAAACCTCGTGTCCAATTAATCTCTCACAGAATCAAAAAATGGCATCTCCGTTCTCCCTACAATTTTGTAATCTGGAAGTAGATTTCTATAAAAAACCTCCATCCAGTGTTACCAAAGCAAATAAAAGGTAAATTCTTCATATATTATTCCAGATGCTATCATTCTAAAGTTGTTGGTAAAGCAGAGTTA
The DNA here is from genome assembly GCF_002078875.1 of Numida meleagris. Taxonomy (NCBI): domain Eukaryota; kingdom Metazoa; phylum Chordata; class Aves; order Galliformes; family Numididae; genus Numida; species Numida meleagris. The sequence goes on along the minus strand of NC_034409.1, from coordinate 179,964,022 downwards.
AAGGGCACAGTATGGATTTACAGCGCCAGCATTATATCTTCAAGTCAAAGTCCTCAACTTTACAACCAAACAGCTAATTTGATGGACAATTTCATGGGTGTTACTGAAGAAGTTTGAATGTAAACTCACCTTATTTTCATATGCACTGAAGTATTGTTTGGGGTAAACATAAGTGATAATGTCTGGATTTAATCTTCCTCTTTAGTGTAGGTGTAGAGAGGCTCGCACATCTACCATTCAATTTGCTACTCCCCACCTGTTCTTGTGGTGTTCTCCTAATGGTCAACTTTACAATAGATTTTAGCTACAAAGTCTTTCCTAGGAGACTCTGATGTCTTCCAATAGGAACTGCACTGAGATTGCAATGGGGCCATCCCTATTATAATGTTGAAATACCATAACCAAGCTAACATTTTCTGTTTGGTTATACTGATGCAGAAGGCTTTAAAAGGCAATAGGATTGCTTCTACCCTCTCTCATGGCACAGTAAACATCTCTCTTCATTTCACATACTACAATTTTAAATTCCTAACTTTCTGCTACCTGTACATGCCTATTCCTGATTAAGAATATTGCTTTACAGAGAACCTCAAAAACCTTTCCAACATGCAGTGTAAATAGTGAACAATTTTAAGAATGGCAAGCCAGGAACCATAAATCCTTATGAAAACTAATTAATTTGCCCAGAACAGTTTTACTACAAAACCGTCTTGAATACCCTCTGTCCATTTTTTTAACTATCACTCATTCACAGGGATTACAGATAGTTAAGAATCATAGAGTTGCTTCTCTCAGTGTCAGTGGTTACTTATGATCTTTCCAATGTGTTTTGCGACATTGCAAGTCTATTAGAATTGCACTCCTCCATATTTTAATGGGGATTGCTTGATATTTGAAGAACAGGGACAAGATTAGCTTTTTTCCCAACCCATTTTTTTTTTTAATGTATCCACCTATTAGGGCTAAAAACTGACTGTGAACTGAGAAGCAGCATGGAGATGCAAGCTGAAGGGATAGAAAACCCATCATGAATCTTCACGCTTTCCCAGATGTGGACAAGTAGCCTAGCAAGATCACATTCCGCAGGTACAAAACAGCGGTTCACTTCATTAATAAAAAAAACCCAACAACAACAAAGCCATCATTTTGCTGGTGTTATACAATTCCCAACAACTTCAGGATACCTGCTGCCCTTATTATCTATTCTTACACACTATGCAGTTGTTTAAATCTCACTACTATTATAATTGCATGCTTTCTTGAAATTTGCATCCTTAAAATTCGCTTCTCCTGAATTTTCCAAGAAATCAAGTTGGTGCTGAATAGGGCTTTTGAGAACTACCACAAAAATAAACTACGTGGTTTTTTTCTTTTGTTTGTTTGACACAGCACCCTCTTTGTACTGGATACGATGGTCTTTTTCTGCTTTCATCTTTGTATCTCAATCTTACCTTGGAAAAGTAGGAATTTCCTCTTTGGGTCACTGACTTCCTAAGGCGTTCTTAAAACTGGTAAGTACTGCCAGCAGGAAATGCAGTACGTCAAAATTTAAGTCTGCTCTAAAGGAGTAATATCTTTAAAGTCTTGTTAGAGTCAATTATTTGGGATAGGATACTGGATTTGGAAATAACACGCTTGCATTTGTGTAATCCTTTGAAGTTGTAAAGTGCTATATTTTCTTGTCCTTGGCCCCTGCCATGACTTTGGTGAATTCTCACACAGTGCATAACACACTACTTGATTAAAGACATAGTATTTTCAGCAGGAACTGAACATAAACAGGATTACTGATGTTAAGACAGAGCAATGACAATATCCTGTGAGGCAGCCACACTTCAACTGAGCTGTTGACAGTTCAGAGATGGAGGAGAACAAATGGAGGAGCCAGCTCTCCACCATGCTGTTCAAACAACAGAACTGCCAGGCACATATGCCTGCAGCTGGGAAAACACAGACAATAAAGTCTATTTTCCTTTCTGATTAAAACAATTATTTTATCAGTTGAAGTCTGAAAGATTCCACTAACTTCTGTCTATTTACTGGGCCTTGCTTCTTCTGGTTTTGGTATCTCCCTTGTCTGAAGGTATGTATTTCCCTGGCCATAACTATATTTCTCTTACCCAAGCTTCTGGCTGACTCTTTTCACCTTTGATACTTCCCTAAACCCAGCCTCAACTTCACAGTCAGAGGTTTTGCCAAAAAAGGGTGATGTACTGAAATGGCCCTACTTTTGCTCTGCTTTCTGCCTGATCGACACCTGCCTTCCTCCTGTCCTAGACCTAGTCTTTCCTATTTCATGCTGTATGGGGTTTTCTCCTTCCAAACCAAGCTGCCACAAGTCTTCTGGTTTACACAAATCTCTCCTTCATTGCCATGTTATAAATGTTTCCTTAACTGCCATTCTCCCTGTAAAGAGCAAGTGATACTTGGACATCTTCCTGGTAAAGATGGAAGATTTCTTACCCATCTTTGATGATGTAGCTTGATGTTGTTTGTCACACTCTCTCTGCTCTCTGGATTTTTTATTAATCCTTTCAAATTTTAGGAATCTTTGCTTGTTTGGGTCTTCTGCTTCTCTGTCCGTTGCCTTTTGGCATTACTGTTGCCCTCCTTCACTTTACAGACTTCCCTCTTTCACTGTATGCGCTTCTTAGATGCAAATGTTAAAACGAATCTTTTAATTAGGAACTTTGGCTGCCTCTGGAGCAGCTAATGCTGTCTGTTAAACTGCACATCCAGATGTGCCTTCTCAACCCAGCTATTTCAGCATCATTATCACTCAGCTACTTGACTTCCAGTTTTCCTTCTTTCTTCGCTATTTTTTTGTTCTCCTTTGAGTACCACACCACCTTCCTTTCTTTGTAAAACCCTGCTGAAGGACAAGTTAGGTCTGTGAAATGAATTAAACAGCAGACTGAGGCTTGTTAAATGCTCAGGAATCTTCATTAAATGGAATGCATTTCTCCCCCTCATATCTCAGTACTCTGAGATGATGCTCCATATCTCCAGATATGGACACATATCTGCACAGAGGCACGATTTTTTACCATGTTATTTTATGTTGTTTTTTAAAGCACTGTAGCACCTTGCAAAGTCAAAACAATGTGCATAGATAATCTCTTAGACACTCTGTTTATGCAAAGTTAAGAAAAGAATGTTAAAGATTTTGGGCAAGTTTTATCTAATTAGAAAGGAATTAATTACTTATCTACTGAAAGATGAACCTCTGGCCATTAATTTTATGAGGACAATATGCCTTGAGCAAAAGCACAGAAATAGTTTTTGCAAGAACTTAAGAAAATATTTTCTCATATAAATTGTTATGAGTTTTGCACATGGATGGTATTTATAAAAATTGTTTGATTTCTAGAATAGACAAGCAAACAAAACCTAAATCAGAGAAAGAGTAGCAGAACAACTGATAAAGCTTCCATATGTGTAAGCTTCGGCTTCTTCACTGTAAGATCTAGCTCATGTTTGACAATTTCATTAACAAAGACATTCCCCCTCCCCATCCTATCCCTCTCTTTTCTACCCCCAGAAATTTACTGGGATTCCTTCTGTGGATTATCTAAAAATGGAGGAAGGTTCTCATGCACCATGATCATGCCTGTTGTCACATGAGATATATTATATTGGTTTTCAGGCAGAATATTTTGTCTTGGAGACAGAAGTAAAATGTCTACTCTGTGAAAGAAGTGACAAGCTAAAACAAAATCACAGCAGTGTTCATGCAGCTTTTGGGCTGGATTCAGCCCTGGGCCAGTGATAAAGAATCAATCATCCTTTATGGTCTTTATGAATCTGGTGACTGAATCCTCTTGCTATCATATTAACTCTTAAAAGGAAGTTTGCTTATTGACTTCTTTAAAAATCTGCATCCTCATGTTGCATTATTTATGCAAAAAAAAATTATAAAAAAGAGGGAGCCACTAACTTAATACAGAATGATGTTGAGTAGGAGTATCATGATCAGCTTTTATTCTGTGCATTTTAATTTTCTGTTTGTGCTTTGAATTTTTGGTGTATTCTCGTGAGCTTAACAGCCAAGTACCAAACAGTTTAAATCTAGTATTTGAACTGGTCAGCATTTTTTGCATGTGAAAGTAATTAAATTTTATTAGTCTGCCTGTGCTGTTTTAACCCACTTTGTGACCAGTGCTCTTTTTTGACCACAAGTAGTGAACTATATCCCAAATGTTTGGCAGAAAGCTGTTTTTTTCTAATATTCCACAATGGATCAAAACCTAAAGTTCATCATATTCCATTTTTTTAAGGCTTCTTCATGCAAGAAACATCATTTTAAACAGACCAAAAATTATTTAGGATCTAGCACACTGATACACATTTTGACACATAAACACATCATGAGCTAACTTCTATTTGTACATCTATATGTACATCATTTTTGGTTTACAATTCACAAATAAGCAAAGATTGTTATTAATGCCATGTGATATTTCCTAGTCACAAATTAAACCAAAAAGAAAAGAAAGGTAAAAGAACTTACATTTGTATACATCTGTAAAAAGATGTATATGTAAACATTTCTTTTACCTTGTATCTTTATACACATATACATTCGAAGCTTTCCCAAAGCTCCTGTTTATGACTTTAGTCACAGTTCTGAAGTATGGATTTAATTTAAGACTAACAACAGTATTAGCAAAGTAATAACAATTTACCGTGATAAACGTATAACAAATATATGCTTCTTCCAATAAATATAAAATTATTGTTTTAATTAGCAAGTGGAATCCAACATTTTCTAGTTGTCTTATTAAAATGAAATTAGATGCAGGGCAGGGAATTTTAATTCAAAACAGTCACTTTTATTGCTGGAGCACATTCCTGAATTAGTTCCTAGATTGTTTTAGTAAACATCCCTGCTAATGTACTTGTAAAACGTAGAGTCCAGTCTTGTTAACATTCCCATTCAGAATGAGGACATTGGAAGAATTTCATTTCAGAAGGAAAAATAGGATTGTACACAATGACCTCAAGGATTATTTCCACATGTAATTTAATTTAAATTTCTACATCTCAAAATAATTGACATTGTATTCTTAGTAATTACTGAATATCGACTTGCTGCGCTACATGGAAGATCCCTCAGCTGAGGTAACTGCACTGAAAGCAAAGGTAGAATGACATTTTACGTCTGTGAAGATTTGGAAAATTCACATCACCTGCTTTGAGGAGTGCCAGGGGCCTCTCTCCTCACAATGCCTACCTCCTCCTCAGCAGCTGTGTGAGTAACCAAAGATAACTTACTTTCTTCCATATCACGTAATGTGTTTGCTGTGAAACACTATGCGCTTAGAGTAAGAAACTATATTATATAAAGTGTGAAAAAAAAGACAGGTATATCTCAATATTTTGTGTATCATAAATTAATGTTTCTAAGGTAACTCTCTGAAGAAGAGTAAAATATATTTGAGAAATAAGCTCTTTAAGTGATAATGGCAGGGAAGAATTTCAAACAAATTTGCGGTTCAGTGAGGCTCATGCCTAATAGCCATCCTGGGCTTGCTGCAGACCGTTTCTGCTCTCAATCTGTGAAGCCTGAAGGAAAAGACAATTTTTAAAGATGTTCAAGGGAGACATTTCTTCATGTGGATACTCAGGTTATGCCAACAAACTGCAAAGATACAGCAGGAGGCCTTGGATGTAAAATATCCCTAGACGCGAGCCACCAGCTGCGCATACTTACCTACTTCTGCACCATCACACAGACTGTCTTCCTCTTGCCATAGCAGGGCACTTCTGACTCATTCAACTTGGGATAGGTGGTTGGACAAAATAAGCTCACTAATAAGCTCCTGGAGTCAGCTCTACTCTGGAGCTTCCACCCCCAAAGAGTCAAATGGCTTCATTGGGAAGGAGTGGATTAGGTGTTGGGAAAAGCTTCTTCACCAGATGGCAGTGGACATGGAAGAGGCTCCCCAGGGCAGTGCTCATAGCATTGATCTGCTAGAGTTCAAGAAGTGTTTGGATAACTTTCTCAGACACAGGGTTTGAATTTTGGGTGGTCCTGTGTGGAGCAACAAGTAGGACTCAATGATACTTGTGAGTCTCTTCCAACTTGGAATATTCTGTGATTCTATGAACGCCAGCAGCACGTTGGATCTCCCCACTTCCCTCCAAAACCATCCTCCCTGTTCCTCCTCCAGAATTCTTATTCTCTCATACCCAGAGAGGAGAGGGCAGAGGCAGAGATGGGTAGAGGACATAGGGAGAGGTGGAGTAAGAGGAAAACACGAAGGGAACCAGCCTCGGCAAGCAAAAACTGCTGAATGTTGTTTTTACATGCTCAGAGGTTTTTTTTTGTTGGTTTTTTTTTTACAGATCAGCTCCCTTGCCCATTGCCCCTTATCTCATATTTGGGCATTTAATCACTTCCATATATCCATATGGCTTTTGACTTTCTCATGTTAAAGATCACCCTTACATTTCTTCAGTCCAATTTTCCAGAGCTACTTTGAATTCTAATCCCAGCACCCTGAGTGACTGAGCCTCTTCATCTCACAAGGGCTGCTTATGTTGCATGCCTTGTTTTACAAGGGCAAATGTGATCTTCATGGATATGAGTGTAATTTATGCCTCCTATAAAAAATAATCCCTTTTTGTTTCTCTAAATGGTACTGAAATGTGAAGTTAATGCAGAAACACAAGTATGTGAAGATAATGATGGATGTATTTGCTAAGCTTGGTGGAACATCATTTGTGCCTCATGCAGAGTGCTGAACTAAGTAAAAACTTGATCTGCATCAAATGAAGTGAACTTAACTGACTTCCTTGAAGATTCATAAATGAGGAGGCCAGGAAGCAATGCTGCAGTGTTGTCTGGCTGCATGGATAGTGGGGAGATAGGAATTCACCCATTCTGGCACCAAGCTCAGACGATGCAGCTGATCAATAAACTCAAGTGAACACTCCAAATTGCTTGCTTCAATTTGTTTCTTGGAAAATTTTCAGTTGGATTCAGGTATACAAATTAAACAACTCCCATGCAGATCTAAACTCTGCATACAACAAAAAAAAAAACAAAGGGAGGTAAAGATTTGCACATATCTTGTGCACACTTTTCCAAGAAAGCTCCCAGAAGTAGCCTTGTCAAAGAGAAGGTCACAAGGGAAAGAAAAAAAGCAGCGTAAAGATCTTTCATTTTGCCTGATAGAAAATACCATATGTTTTTGCATGCTTCGTTAATGCTCCCTTCTTTGCCGCCTACAAATGCACAATGAGTTCAACCTTCAGGGGTCAGCAGTGCTCAGCATATCTATGTGAACTGAGCTTGGAGAGTCTGCGGGGACTGTCGGGTAAGAGCGGAATGGGCTGAATATTAATTCTGCAGTTTTAGCTTGGGCAGTATAGAATCTGCAAACCAGCTAGGTACGTATCATCTTCCCTCTAGCTGAGATGTACAGGTGTTGCTAACCACCCGGACAGTTCTCTTTTAAGAAAAAAAAATACTTTACTCAGAGGGTACACTTGGATCGTATTCTTGTGTATCGATTTGCTAGAGTATAAAATTCTCTATTTACTCATAGTTTTGAAATGAGAGTAGCTTTTTTGAGCCTTCCAGTGCAGAGCGTCCTGTGTTTTGAGTGATAACATTCATTGTTGGAAACCCTAATGCTATCAGACTAGCTGTACGTGGTCTGGAATCGAGGTTGCTAAATGCATCAGTTTTTACTGCTGCACTGAAATACAAGCAGGGTAAAGAGAGTCTGCTTCACTGTCTCTTTTTTATGCCCAGTGGTCTTTCATACAGTGTTCTGCTTAAATTTTAGTCTGTGAAGATTACCTTCAAATTAGAGTAAATTAGAGCTCATGATTTAGAGTGCAATGCCCTACTCCACTAGAAGCCTACCAATTTAGATGCAAGGGAGCACAATCTTTATAGCTTTAGACTTGTCTTGACAATGCGCTGTTTACAGACTCTGTTTAGCATACATAGGCATACATGCATGCAAAGCTGAGAGGTTGAAGTGAAATGACTCAAACAGTGGATTTCTTCTGTTACAACATTAACGTTATTGCTACTTTAAGCTCTCTTATTCTTGTTAAAAAACAGCAGACTGAATAAAGGCGAGTAAGAATTGCAAAGGATATGAAAATATAATGGTGACAGTATAATAAATTACTGCTTACCATTTCCTGAGTGTTTGCAAAATCTGCCTCTTTTGAGCTACACTGTACCAAAAGCATTATAATATTAATCAGGACAATACAAGGAATACATATTTCTATTAAAAAGGACTTGAAGTAATACACATTCCTGCTCTCTAAAGGCGAAAACTAAATAAACATGACTTTTTTCAACTGATTGAAACTGTACGTGATACACCGGCAATGCCACTGCATATATAAAGAGGCATGTTTATACATGGTTAAAAATACAGCCTGAGCCTTAGCAGACTGTGTCTTGCATGTAGAATTTTATCACATGTAGAATAAACTGCTCTGCATCTAACTCCGAATCACAGCAATAACCCCTGAAGTTATTTTTATTTGACCTCAAATGAACATAAAAAAGGAATTTATAGAGCAGCCATTTATTTTGCTATTTCTGCAGCATCTGTCAAGGCACTGGCAGTGCAGTCTCAGTGCAGAAAGTGTTAGTGCTTCTGAAACGTGTTATTAGTGTAAACCTTGGCCTGGACTTGACTTTATTTTATATTTAATGACAGAATGTCAAAACTACTTTAAGATGCATTAATGTAGTTGCTGGAATGAAAATACTTCTAGTCAGTTAGTGTTTGATCTAATACAGTTAGCTACACCACGCAGTCTTCAAGCACTGACACTCTTACACTACAATCTGTCTTTCATCTATTACATGGAGAGGTGACTTACCACAAGGGAGTAACAAATCTTGAATCCTGGTTTAGCCACAAAGTAGTCATCGGATTTGAAGGTTATCTTTATCTGATTTGTTCGTGATGTTATTCTTGGAGGTACTTCCTTGTGCCCACACCACCGTCCTCGTATAACTGTGCTGGTCTCTGATAAATCTTCCACTTCCACAAAGTCATACCTGGGAACCAGTGCGAAGAATTAATTTTTGCTGATTCTGGTTCAGCTGGTGGCTGCAAACAGACAGGAGCATAGCTGGAGATGAACTGACAACTGGCCTCTGTTCTCTGCTGCAAAACACCAGGCTAAATATTACACATGGTGGACACGCTCGCTTAGCTCATAATATACTAAGCTGCAAGCAACTGCTTGAGTGCCCAGATGGCTACTTCTGGTACTCCTGGAGCATGACAGGCAGTATTTTCAACCATGTTGAATTAGCGATGTGAGGCACTTAGACGTGCTTGGTACACAGTAAACACACACACTGCACTTCATGTGGTGGATAAATAATTTAGAGATCTGGTAAGATATTATTTGAGGTAGGCTGCCCGAGTGGAGCAGCTGCAAGCACTTGTGCACTTGCTGGTGGTCCTGAACTCCCTGCAGCAGCATCCGCCAGCTCCTGCCTGCTGTGCCGGGACAGGAGCTCAGGAGCTGGGAGCCAAGGGAGATGCCAGGGGCACAGGGGACAGGACATGCTGATGAAAGCTGATTTTTTTAGATCTTCTTTGTAGGTGGTAAGATGCTCCCTGTTACATCATTTGGAAATGATTCAAGCAGAGAATGGGGACTACTCTGCTGTTTGCCTGAGTGCTGTCATCAGAAAAAGGAGCAGCACCTCTTGTCTGCACAAGGTCACACCTTGGCCAGGTACAGCCCTGGTGGTCCTGAGCCTAAACTTGGCTTTGCCAGGAGCAAGAAGCACCAAACCCCAAGGACGGGAGGGCACAGCAATGGCATTTGCTACTACAGCCTGCTTGTTTGTGGACTTGGGTCATCTACATTTATTGAGCTGGAGAAAAAAAAGCAAGTCAGAGAATAGAGTCCTGATTTCATTACATCTGTGAAAAAAATAGTCCCTGGATATCTCTGGACCAGAAGTAAGGCTCCACACATTGCAGCCAGCGAGGGAGAGGTGATGACAAGGTGGGCAGGCTGAGTACAGGCAAGGAGAGATGGGAAGAGCTGCCATCCCCACAGCAATGCTAAGCCTTAGAACCTTGGAGGTCTCCACTCAAGAAAGGTTTTTATTGCCAGACCGTGCGCTCCTTCCAAAGAGGAAGTTTAAGACTGTTAAATAACTCCTACTAGAAGCACGCTGATGAAGAGCTTCCCAGGCCCTGGGCATGAGGACCAGGCACCCGCCTCTGTCCCAGCTTTCCGCAGATGAATAGCTCTGTCATAACAGCCTTGCTTTCCTTTTTCTGCTGAGAGCCTATGTGAAAAAATCCAAGTATGTTGCAGTTTGAGAATATCAGCCCTGCTTCTTTTACATCCACAACCCCCCAATTACAGAGAACAGAAAATAACAGATTTGCTGTAACTGAATAACCACATCTGCCCAAACCCTGCTGAAACAAATGGTTTTTATGACATTAGAAAGTTACATTCCAGACAGAAGTAAATCGGTCTCTGGGCTCTCTCCACTGTTGCTGACCAGGCCTCGCTCTCTGGTGGGCATGGACATGGTACGCCAGTGGAGCTCCTTCACCACCCATGTAAACGTTCTCCACATCCCCTGGGCAGCACAGCAGCCCCTCTGCCAAGCAGGCGGGAGCAGCTGAGGCCCTGCTTTGAGGTGGTTCTGGCTCACAGACACTGAGGCTGTCTAGAGCCCACAGCCAACTCCTGCTCCAGGCCCCTGAAGGCCCAGCCTCTTGCCCTGCCATCTCCCTGAGGACCGGCTCGTGCCTAACAGGTCTGCTCCTCAGCAGCATCCAGGGAATGCTTCTCATGACACAAGGAGCTGTGTAGTTTTAGGCAGAAGATTAACCACAGCCTAGATTAAAATTGCCCTGACAGGCCTCCACTTCCTGAGCCAGGGGACAGTTCAGCTGGTTCAGGTTGGATGTCAGGAAAAATTTCTTCTCTGAAAGAGTGATCCAGTACTGGAACAGGCTGCCCAGGGAGGTGGTAGAGTCAGTGTCCCCAGAGGTGTTCACAAAACATGTAGATGTGGCACTGAGGGACATGGTTTATTGGGCAACATTGGTGTTAGGTGGATGGTTGGACTAGATGATCTTAGAGGTCTCTTCCAACCTTCATGATTCTATGACTCTGTGATTCTGTGAACTGCTAGAAAAAATGGGGCAAATCCATGGACTTCTGAGAAAGTATTTCTGCTTTCAACAGCAGAGGCTTTGCTGGAAAAAAACATGGAAGTAGGTGCAATCTCAGTTGTTTCTATGCTTCTATCCAGAGCTTCAGAGGCTGGGGAACTTAATTGTTTTTCAGAATCATCCCTTATCAAGTGCCTGTGGAAATTTAACAGCACTTCTAGAAAAATCTGCAAAACCTTCAATATTTACACTCCTGCTGCAACAGCTCTGCAAAAACATACCTTTTCATACCGCAGCCTGAATGAATTTCAATCAGGTCAGCCTAATAGTATGCAAATTACCATAATTAGCATTAATGAAAAATGAAAAGAAAACACTAGGAACTTTCTGGAAAAAAAGCATAAACTCAAAAGCAAACACAAAAGGATGCTAAGGTGCAGAGGCCCTGAATTACCTGTCCAATATGCACAGCATTAAGCACATGCTTGAGTCTCAGCATTCAATTAAAAACAAGCCTACCTGTCTCTCTACAGCAGAAGTGGAGAGATTGTCAGGTACTAAAGCAGAAGAAAGCACTTGGTTTTTAAAAACATAGCAAGCATTAGCAAAAAGATCTAACTATGCACACAGTAAAAACAGGCGTAGAGCCATTAGAAGCTGTCTCCCTGAGAAATTCCTTGCTCTGGAAGCAAATAAAAGTTTTCCAGTAACTCCAGGGAAAGCTCTATTTCTGAAAAGAATGTGGTATTTCTCCAGCTTCGATAGACATATGGATTATAGAAGATCTTTGCTTTTCTCTGCATCCTAAATTAGCTGCTCTGGGAAAAGAAGCTGTACTGTCCTCCAAGAAGGTCAAAATCGAGAACACTGATAATGGCTTGACTTCCGCTCATTGTGCCATCACCTTTAATGGCTCTTGAAAGAAAATACTTCATCTTTTTCCACAGTAAATTAGCCCTCTGTTTCAAAGTTCCAATGATTTAAGGTCAGCCACAGTTTATTCACTATGTAAATATTAACAGGCCGCTGCTGTATGCATCAGACTCTCAATCTGGGAAAGCATTTGTGGTGCTAGGAGGTAACTCATTACTTTGCTGCTGATCTCAGACCAACAATACCCAAGCAGAGCAGAAGCTGCCAAGACAATAAATGCGCAGGGGAGGAGGGCCAGCTTCAGTCTGCATTCCTTTATTGCTGAATGGAAAGCAAACCTGCAGAAATGGTTTTCTCTACTGGTAATGCACAAAATCAGCAAGGCAAAAACACACAAAAAAATCCACCCAGTAAAACCCTACAGAGGTATCAAGCCCTATAAATGCAAATTAATTGACAAAGAAGATAAGATAAGAAGGGTCTGGGTGTGCAGAAATCCTAACAACTGAGTTCTCCACATAGATAAGGTGCAAATGACGACATGATCAGGCAGAGAGCTGGAAGCTGAGACTTGAGCTTTTGATGTAAGCAGCATCACAGCAATCTGGCTTTTGGAGTGCATGGCAATCTTAAGCCTGCTGACAGACCAGATAGTTGAATAAAGGAAATATAAACAAAAAGAATTAAAAAATATGTTATTTATAGTGTTTTAGTGGACGCAGGCAAGATTCAGCTCTGAGCTCTGCTATCACAAAACAGTTTATAGACCTGGGTTAATCAGCCAGATCAAGTGAGCCTATGGTGACTTCGGCTTAAAAGAGGAAATCAAAGGAACTGCAATATAGTAGAGTATCCTCTATTAGATATACTAGTATGCAGAGTATACTGACGTTTGTGGACCTATATTTAAAGGTTTTAAAAGAAAATGTGCCAGTGAAGACTAATGTTAAATTTAAAAAAATAATTTGAAGAATATCACGGTATTTTGCAGTGCATTTTTTATTGTCCTTCACACCCCAATACACAGACCTACACACACACCTACTGAAAAAGATGTTTCTGTCTAGATGAAACACGACAGAGGTGACAAAGGACAAAATCCCATTAATGTAGTACCTGAGCTGTTCGGTAGCTGGATTTGAGCATGCCTTGTGTATAGAATGTTACAGAAGAACTAAAACCTTGCCAAAACTGCTTCAACTCTAGGGCAGCTCAACTCAAAGACAGGTTGGAAGTGGCTCCTGGAAGCCTGACCCTTGAAACAGGGCCATCACAGATCAAGTCAGGGTTACGCAGGTTTTGGTTTGCAGTGTCATGCCAATGGTCATGCCATTAATCTAGAAGGTCATCCAAAGGAGTCCTTTGCCAACTTCCACACCAGAGGGCTTGCCACTCACCTGCAGATATCATTTTCGGGCTCCTCCAGTCCAAACTGATTATCAAAAGCCAGCTGAATCCTGGTGCTCTCCGGAGAGTGCAGCCGCCATGTCAGCAGGAGGTTCCTGGGGTAACTGCTCGGGAAGCGAGGACTGTGGATGCAGCCATTCCCTGCCACACTGATGGTCTCTTCTTTTCGGTACAAGTCTGTGAGGTGATTGCTCTCTGTTAGTAGTCACAACTTGTATTAATTAGTGTGTTGTTCCAGTTACAGGAAGGCAAAAAACACAACAGTTTACAACACAGCACAAATTATTTGCATTTAAAATCTAAGACTTACTAAGACTTTTCTAAGTCAAATCTAAGAGCATCCATTATTAAATAGGAAGTACAGTGTATAGTCCCTTAATTCAACCTCCATTAAACAATAAGAACAACAGTACTCAGCTGTATACATTCTTTATTTTATGATAACTATATCATCACTTTTACATCAGTACTGGTTACATAACTCCCGTCTCACCATTTTGATTTTAAAACAGAATTTAAAACTTTAATAGAAGTTGCAAACATGAGAACAATCAAGTGAGGCAGAATCAATTAAAAAGGCAAACATTGCTGCTTCCGAAATTTGGTGCTGTGGGGAAAGATGTTCTCTGAGCAAAGCAGCAAAAACAATGAAAGAGGGAGTCTAATTTGTTTATTGTACTTATGTATTTCCTCCCAGAAGCATTAACACAAACAGCAACTCCATGTTTACACCAACAAAACTGAAATCAGAATCTGGCCCACCAACCATGTTACTGAGTAACTTTGAGACAAATAGACAAGCCTTTATTTATTTACAATTCCAAAACTTTTGCCTGAGCAAATACTCAATTGTTCCTTAAGTTTGCTTATACTGACATAAAGCCTCTGCAGTTGTAAAACCCTTGCTCCAAGGATAGCAGGAACTGCGTCAAGATCCTCCTCCAGGTCACAGTGTCTTCTAAACTGCACCATGCACTTGCACCATGCAGCTGTGACCAGTAGTAGGATTTGGCTCCTAGCACCAACAGTTGGCAAACAACTGGACTTCTGTGCATTGACAGTTTCAGTGCGGTGAAATTCCAAAGGTCAGACGGTTCCAAGGCAACACACAATTTTCAGATCAGACATTTGAAACTGGGCCTCCGCGTGTGAAATAGCTATCCACACATCCCTTATGATGCACAGAGATCTTGAGCAGAGCTCCTTCACAGCACAGCCAGTGGGACCTACACTCTGGTAGGCCTTGACTTAGTCATGTTCAATGCATTTCAGCTAACAGAAACACAGACACTATCTTGCATGTAAACATCTAGAGCCTTGTGTCCTGACCTTAAACTGAACATCAAAATTTCTACGCTCTTTAAATATAATAAATGTATTTGTTTCTTAAATACTTTTGGCAAACGAGAACCCAAAGAAATGTTAGAAACCTCATGGTAAGTAAAATTACTTTTCAGGTTGCTTTTCACTGGTTTCTGGTTGTAAATATCTCCTCGCACAAAGCTGTAAGCAGCGTGGATGTGTGTCAACAGTTCACTGTACCATTCCTACAGGGTAATAATTCCAGCTTTCAAACAACCCTAATCTTAGAAGATAAAAGTCTGAGTTTCCTGTAAAAATCTTCAAAGATCTATTTGTGACATCTATTTTTAAAATGCTTTCATTCAAGATTAAATGTTCTCAAATTCTCAGCTACCCTTTCCAAGGAAATACAATACAGCCTTGACTTCATAGCTCACAAAGCACAGAACTAGCAAGTTTTGTTTTGTTCTGTTTTGACCAAGTAATTTTGCACTCAAAAAGTGAAAATGCAGTGGAGATAAATACCACCCACAAATCAGTTTTGTTGCAATTTACATCAGGAACATCTACACTCAAATCTGCCTTCAATTTTATTTATGCATTTTTTTCCTGGGAAAACAACAACAAAACCCTCTCTGTTTTTAGCTCCCTAAATCTGGGACGAAACAAAATGTCCAGCCAACCCTACTTAGTTTCTTCTGAAATGCTGAGGACATCTGGACTCTGAAAATACTCAGAAAACTCATCAACAGTATTTAACAGGACTAAACGTCCATGAAAAGGGACAAAAATAAAAGTTTTGATTAAATCATATTCTGCACTTTTGAACGAAGCAACCACTCCCTAAGTCAGAGCAAAGTTTACTGTGCTGGCAGAATTTAGTTTACTTGCATGGCAGAATTCCTTCTATACCTGAGAGTACTTCGCTTTTCCTTCTTGGGCAGTATACTTCTGTAATTTTCCCACTACCAGTACACATCTCACTGTGTAGTTCTGCGTGGTTCGCACTTCTGATGGAAAGGTTCCCCTTCCCAGTCAGACCTAATACAGGCTTTTACCCTGGAGCTGTCAGCTGCTGAGATCAGGGTGCAAGGGACTGTACCTGAGCACACAAATGTGCTTGTATATATGCCCCAAACAAAAAATCTGTGCTTCTTACTTCTGTCCCTATATGCTAAATTTCAGTCTGAAGTGATGCAACCAGGACTGGAACTACTATTTTCCAATAGGATTTTCAGTGCAATTTTGCAGAGTTAAATGGTTTAGACTAGACATAGGAATATAGCCACCCCAAACTCAGTTTCTGAAGGTTGGCCGCTCAAAAATCAAGTATCTGGGAAACAGCTTGAGGAGGTGTAAGCAACTCCAGTATTTCTTCTACCAACTGTGGCATATGACTAAAATAACAAGACCATTCCAAGCAGACAAGCATTGTCATCACCAGATACACCTGGGGGAACTAATGGGAATCAGATACTGGCCATGGGCAAACTCAGAAACAAACAAACAAACAAAACACGTGGTAAATAGGGAGGCAAAGGAAAAAAGCAGTGCCTCTTTCAAGGCACTGAACTGTCCCATGCTGTGATGCAATACAATGCAGTATTATACAGTGTCCTGAATGCCACATAGTAACTGTATTCCACAATGCTTAATGGGACTAAACAAAAGATGACAGTGGGTAATACACTGTCTGTCACATTTACTAAAAAGCATATAAAATCATTTCACAATGAATAAAAGAAAGTGGTAAGTCATAAGCCAAAAAGCAGAGGCCATTTAAGCAATGCACAGAAGGGGCATGCTCTAGATGGCAGGAGCTAGAAAGACATCCTTACTCATGGGAAAGGGAGACTGTTTCATAAGAAAGATGAGTGGGAAGGAAGCTGGGAGACAGTGAGGCAATTCCCTGCAGAGGCTGAACTGACTAGAAAGCAACTTTATATTTCATTGTTCTGAACTGTTTTCTTCCCTCTAATCCTTGTCCAACTAATTTTAAACTTACTGGTATATATGATAATCCAGCTGTCCAAGTTAGAAGAGCAGCTGTATTTTCAGAAGTGTTTGCTTCCCTCTCCTTGCGTGGAGATCAGTGAAAGACAGGATGATGTTCAGCCCAATATGCAGAAAACTGGGCTTGTCTGAAGGCCCTCATCAGTGTGTGTGCCCAGCACATCCAATCTTTCTCCTTCTCAGCATGGGCATGCTCTCCTAGTGTCATGCTGAATGAGTATCAACACGTGGAAACCACAGTTTTACCCTGCGTTTCCTCTGGATACCTGCATTTGCTATCAAGCTTTCACAATGTATTGATAAATCCCTGTTAAACCTGCTCCCAGTCAGGATATATCTGCTACAGAAAGAAGTTTGCTTTTATGATCATCTTTCTACAGACAATGAGTTCCTTCGTTAAAATCTAAACAAACTCAAAATACAAGTACTGCTTGCTAATAGCTAATCTGCCATCTGTTCTTGGATATCCATTGAGCAAAGAGGGTCTGAAGGTGCCAATGACTTCAAAGAATTCAGAGAATGACCTTGTCTAAGGACCTAACCAATAACAGAGAATAATTACACTTTTCTTAGGTTTCTGGAGTTTTAGCCTCACTTGCTTAGGTGTTTTTCTGTGTATAAGTTTGTTTCTGTCTTTCTTCCCCTTGTACTCACAGAAGTTGGCCAACATCAATAAGCTCTTGACACATTGGTAGAGGCTCCAAGTATACTACACTATGACATGTTTTACAACAAGAAGTATACCCTCTTAAATCCCATGGAACATAACCTGATGAGCTCATCCTCTCTTACAGCTCTGGAGAAAGTTGCTGGAAACCACATGAGGTTCATTTCACCACTTGTGAAACTATTTATTTCAGGAAGAAACCTTGGGAGTTTGCATGTGGGAGTTTTCCAGATATAACTTTCCTCCCTCATCACTGCTGTCTTTGCAACAAATACAGCGGTCAGTGGTTTGCCACCAGTTTTTAAACATATGAGATAACCTTCAGGGAGAATAATAGCTCTTCAGTTCCTTCAGTTGAAAATTAGCCTGATCTAAATAGCTGAATCTACTGAGTGAAAAGCAAAGAACAGTAAAACATTTCTGAATCCAGGCCACAAATCAGTTCATCCTGGGGGCATGCATGCCAAACAAGCTGTATTTATGGCAGACTGTTCAGATATTCATTGGCTTTTTTTTTTTTTTTTTTTTTTTTTACTTCTCCATCCTCTTGCAATAAGGAGAAACTTCACTAGTTATCCATAAGGTTCTGGGTAAATCAGAGAAAAAATGACAGACTTCACGGTCGAAATACTGTATTTCATAGCTGGTCACAGGCTGTTGGGGAGATATAAAACCGTAAGGTCATTTGCCTAGTTAAAAATGATAGAATATTCTTTTTTGTGAATATAAACAATAAATGAATCTTAGCTGGTGAACACAACACTACAAGTCCTCTTGGAATGAAGAAAACAATATTCCATGGTAGTACTTGTCCTAGACACCTTCATCTTTTAGGACAGAAGCTTCATGCACCTAGGTCATTTCTGCTCCTACAGAGTCATCAGTAAAAGCCCTGGGGGAATGCAAAATGGGCCTGCATAGGTGTCTGTGGGGTGGTAGAATGGAAGGGTTGCCATAAATGAGACTGGAGTAACACAATACTAGACAGGATAAAAACTGCAAATTGTCATTTTCGGTGGCACTAAGCTGAGTGAACAGTCATTTTGGTATGAGGATGCATATGTAAGAATACACTGTGCCAGTGGATCCAATCCAAAACATTATTTCAGGTGGCATTCAGCTTTATACAACTTCAATAGTCCCTTTTAGTTCAAGTAGACTACGAACTAACTTAAATCTAAGTTCATACTTTAGGAGTTTGCTGGACCAAGACCTAAGTAAAAAAGCAGCATTTTAACAGCACTCTATGTATTCCTTGTCATCCAGCAACCCAACAATTAAGTGGACCCCAAGCCACTGCAGCTGATGAAAGTCTCTTAATCTGCCAGGTTGTCCACTGGACTCCAGACAAGCAGCTGAAGGTAATCATTCCTTCTTTTAGCACCGGGACCTTTCTTTTCACAAGGAACACATAACATACTCCAGACAAGAACAGAGTTCAAATCCAAAGCACGACCCATGCTGTCATGAGGTAATATCAAAAGATGCTGTGTGCATACTCAGGCAAATTCAGATCTCATGTGCACTCACCTAGCTGCCTCCAAATTCCTGAGCCATGTGGAGATCTTTGCCAGAAAAATATGTTATTATGTACATATAGTACATAAAAGCACAGAAAAACTGAGCTGCAGTTGAAAGTAGCAAAATTACCCAGTGCAGAAAACCAGTGCAGAAGGTGTCAGAGAACAGAAAATACCACTCAGCTGTCTAAAATTCAATTCAGAGCCATCATTCATTTTATAACAGAATGGTTAGTAGTCAGTGTGTGTTTCTGTGCAGAGAACCCTCATGAGTATTGGAATCACATATTCAATCCACTGTTTAACAGGACCTCAGCAAAGACCAGTCAAGAGAATATTAAGAGAGCAACTGGTGATGAAGTCAAGACACATAACTCACAGAAACAGTCCCTTACGATGCTTCTCACTATAATAAGCACTATTTTATTCTAATTCAATAATATTATTTGTACCATTGAACGGTCACCTTCATAACAGCATTATGAATGCAGTACCAAAGAAATAATCCCAAAATGAAGAACAGGCTGGCCTGGATTTCAGAGATGAAGACTTACTCTTTTGTGCCACCTCTGGCAGGCAACTTGCTCAGACTTCAACTGTGCTGAACACTGAAAAAGCAAATCCTCACTTGTTTTTATGGAGTTATCAACCTCTGTGACTCTTGCTTTTTGTGGTGAATTGTATTACTTGTCTTTACTTGACCTCTTGATAGAGATCTGTTCTACATGAAAGAACATGCTGGATGCCATATATTAAAGCAGAAGTGTCTATAGAAAAATAACATATGCTAGGCCAATGTATAAAAAAATTGTTAACTGCCAGTTCTTTCACGGGTTGTAACATTGCAATGCATCTTCCTGCTGGACTCCTACACCAACAGCAAACTGGATGCATTTTTCTCTTGGAATTCCATAATTAAGTATGAAAAAGGAAAATGCCTATTTCAAGAATATGTAGCTGTAATTAAGTGGAATAAGACTAATGCAAATAACCCCATGATCACGAGAGCAAAAATACAGAAAAAACCTGGGAAACCCTGAGGAAAAATTTAAGGACTTGACTCTCCTGGTGCAGCAGAGGACACAAGGGAAACCCAATAACCAAAGCAGAAGTTTGCAGTGATCGCTGCCACCTCCATGACAGGATGGTACATAAAAAACTTGTTCTAATGCTGAGCAGCAGATGTTCAGTGCCTCAGACAAGACAATGTCAGTTATACACACAACTGCTTTTAAACACAAATATCAAGACTGGACTTCGGCTCATATTGTTTTGCTAAGTCAAGAACTAGGGAACGTGGATTTAGGCACTCCAAATCTTCCTGTTTATGCAGTAGCTTTAAGCAAGAAGGCCTTTGCAGGAAACTTCCATCATATCCTCCTGGTCCAGTGAAAAGATACTCCTTTTTTTTTTTCCTTATTTTTCAGATTTTTATGACCAAGGACGACTTTCTTTGGAATTCTGGTGTGACTCAAGTCTTAGCAGAGGATTTTTCTTAAGATACTGTTCTAGAAACTAATTCAGATTCAACAAGATGTCGAACAACCTTAAAGAAAAATACAGATGAAAGGGAAGAGAAAATCTGGTCAAAGGGGGAGAAATTTCTCATGTTAAATATATTGTAGCAAATAGACAAGTAATTACTGAGTGGAAGGTCGTATGTTAAAACATTATGCAGTAAAGAAGAGGCTGATTCAAAAGACAAATCAACGCAATTTTCTCTTGTAATGCGAGTTTCATTACCCTCTATGTCATCACTGAAATACAAGATCCAAAATCTCTGCAAGGGAGTGAAATGTTTCTTCTTAAATAGGAAAGTCTGGCAATAGGGTTCAGGCAGACATCATTTCCGTGTCCCGATTTTGTCGCGGTCCTGCTTTTAGTTTTGTAGGGTTGGTATATCAACTAATCACATAAAAACATGTAAATCCTCACAAGCTTGGTTCCCTATGTCTGACCTGGTACCTGAAATAAGACCTGGAGCACTATGTCCAGTAACAGACAATACTCGTCCAGGGAGAACAGGTCTGACCAGTCTACAGAGGGATAACTGCCACAAGTTATCCCTCTGGACACTGGAACAGGTTGCCCAGTGAGGTTGCGAATCCCCCACTCCCTGGAAGCACTGAAGGCCAGGCTGGATGGGTCTCTGAGCAACCTGGTCTAGAGGGAGGTGTCCTTGCCTATAGCAGTGGGGTTGGAACTAGATCATCTTAAAGGTTCCTTCCAACCCAAACCATTCTATAATTCTATGATTCTAAGTTGCTTGTTGAGCATGAAGCTGTCTGTTTGTAAATGCTAAGGACAGGGTTGTGTCTTAACTCTGGCCTTTTCTTCAGGACTTGAAGACCATACTTGCACTCTGATAGCCCTGGATGCCCTCACTGTATTAAAATATGACTGTACATAGTCCTTTCCTTTTTTTTTTTAATAGTAGCCTAGCAGGGAAACTGGAGCCTGCATTGCCCTTCTTTTTATTTGCTTGAGAGAGTTGAGAACACATCTGTCTCCTCCCAGGGGATGGATGGGTTCTGGAGGATGCTTCCAAGACAAGATGTCCATTTTCCAAGAAATGGTTAGAAGTAAAATGCACAAGCAGTTCTTGGAGCAGGGACCAGAACCCAAGACTTAGCCACAAAGGAAAGAGTCAGCAACTTTTCCACTTTCTGTCTCCAAGGCACCCTGTTCCGGGTCTCTGGCAGTTTAGCCAAGAGTACACCAGGACTCTTTTTCAGATCACATGCCTGAGCTTTCTTATGATGGAAGCCACAGCACTGGGGCATTGAGGTCTTTTCCCAGCATGGAGGTAGGTCACAGCAGGGCCCTGGGGAAGACTTTCCATCACTGAGATATACCCCATGTGCTGAGAAGCATTTTCCCACTTTGGAAAGCAATTTAAGTCTTATGTACCAAGTAATTTCAGAGTGGAGCACTTACTTTCCTGTAAGTGCTTTAGATTTTCTCTGAAGGTTTGGCATCAGAATGCTGCAGAGCTGTAATGTGAATAGCTATTAAAATTTAACAAGGTTTCCAGGCACATTCATGAAATTCTTGGCTGTGGCCTTCTTTCATTGCTATGGTCTTGCACCAAAAGATCATCTAGAGATTTCCTTAGTCCTGTACCAAAGACTGTAACTAGGTATAATGGAAATACCTGGTTGGAGAAATCACTCACTGCTGGTATTTAGGGACTGATGGCTGAGAGGGTGATGTTGGTGAACATCAGCACAGCCCACAAGCTCAGGTGTTGCTATGCCACATGCAGCAACAATCTCTTAATGCTAGCACAGCCACATTCAAATCCCTGTAAGCTGAAACCAAAATCAGAAATGGAGTTGGCTCTAAGACTTCCATTTACATATCCCAGATTCCCAACTGCTTTCTGGAAAAGCAGCTGTTTGGCTGGTTACCAAGAACAAGTGATTCAAAACATTCTTTTTAGGCTGTGTGGAGGAATTTGACCATAAAAGAATTGCTGAGAAGCTGTGGAGTTAAGCCACCATTCCAGCTCAACTCCAGGGGTGCATGGCTTCGTGTATGTTAAGCTGGCTCGTCTCAACTCTGAACTGGGAGTGAGGATGGTAAGTCATGAGAATCACATCATTTCTATTTCCTGTTGCGGAATTTAGTAAAGGGACCTTCCAGGGGAGTTGGAAGAGATGAACTTTAAAGGTCCCTTCCAACTCACTCCTCCACTGCTGTCCTTCACAGTACATCTACAGCTTGATCAGGTTGCTCAGAGCCTGCTCCAGCCTGACCTTGAATGTCTCCAATGTCGGGGGATCAACCACCTCTCTGGTCAGTCTGCTTCAATGCCTCACCATCCTTAATAGAAAAGACCTCTTCCTTATGTCCAATCTAAATCTCCCCTCTTTTAGTTTGAAATCATTTCCCCTTACCCTATTGCAGCAGATTCTGCTGAAGAGTCTGTCCCGTTCTTTCTTACAGCTCCCCTTTTAGATATTGAAAGGAACACTGCAGTTCTCTGTTTGACTGTAGATGTCTTACTGGCTTTGCTCTTTGTCTACATGAACAATTTCACTGCTGATTTTGTGGAGATTTTGATTAACACTTCTTATGTCACAAAAACAACATGAGAGAGAATCTGTTCTCTGAAAATCTTACAATTTACAAGATAAAGAACAGAAGAACTAGAAAGTCTGAAGATACACAATTAATATTCAGCAAACCAGTGATGAGACAAAGAGTTGCATATTTCTATCTGGATTTGTACTGCAAAGTTCACACTGGGCAATCCTTTAGGAAACCAAATTCTGTTCTTTAGACAGAAGTTCCTTAAATGGGATGGAAAAATACATTTAGTAACTTTTTAATGAAAATCAGTAGGTTACTTTCTAATTTTCTAGCAAATTGGGGCACAATAAATACATTTTCAGCTGAAAAAAGTGATCACAGCAGAACTTGGACCTTTTGGTGCATATGTTCCCAAACTTACTGTAATGAGTTTATCTATTCTTAGGCTTGTTGCTAAGAAGCTAAAGTGACAAAAGATTCCACGAGCAGATGAAAACACGTTGAAACCTGTGTGGAGAAAACCATATTCAAGATTCTGCTAAGGCTCCATGGGGAATAGACAATATATATCTTTATGTTCTGAACAGAGTTGAGTATACTGTCGGCAAATCAACAAGTAATTAAATAATCCTTCACTTTCACAGCCCTTCAACGAACACTCACTTTCAAATAGATAACAGGAGTCCCCAGTGTAATCACACTTGAGGTAAAACCTCAAGTTGTCCTTTGACTGCAGATTCAGTGAAACCTTTGACAGAAAAGGAATCGAGCAGTTACAATGATAAATTCAGCCAACTTTGTCTCCAGATCTCGAAAGCAGGAACTCAAAGCAGCACATTTCACTCCTCCAGCTCTCAGAAGACACAAGAGACAACATAACATTACCCAGAAGAAAACATTAGCATCCACTCATGCTAAAGCTTCCAGAGAGAAACAGTGAATCAAACACACTCAATTTGCCCCTAACATACTGAAAGCCTAATTCTGTGGATAAATGACATTAGTTGTTGAGGTAGAAGATTTAAGAGAGACATTTGAGGCTGTCCCTTTCTCCTCTTGATGTACAATTTTGCTTACCAAAATTCAGAGAAGCAAACAATGGTAATATACAGGTGTTAACACTTGGCCCAGGCATGACCTAAGCAGGTCCCCAGGAGCACACAGGACACTGCACATGGAGACAATGCTGAGCCACCAGGGCTTGCAGCCTGTGGGCTGTTCTGGAGCAGCCCTAATGTGGGAAGGTCTGCTCTCCATCTGCACTGGCTGGGAGGCCAGGGGTGCTATATCTCTACTGTCTCACCCCAGCTCTGCTATTACTGACACTGCATATCCTGTTGGACAACATATATGCAGGTCCTGCCCATTGGAGAAGCACACAGCTGCGCTTCTTAATGTTTTAACTACTTAACATGGGCTTGAGCAGCTGTTTGGCCAGAGAGCAGCCTGATAAGAGGATTACGTGACTGAGATAAAAAGGGTGAGAAAGTCCAGTAAAAACGGTATTCTCATATCACTTCATTATCATAGCTATTGAACAGAGACAGAGACATACTGCACCATTTCCTAGGCAATCTTTCATCCACACTAATGCTCTGAATGAAGAAGCTCACCTTAACGCTCTCTAGACTACCCAAACAAGTGATTTTGTCAGTTAGCTTTGCGTATTTTGATGGCATCTGGGATCTCAGTCCAGTGAGATAAAAATTCCACGCCAGTCCACCTCTCCTCAGAACAAGAACAGTATATACTGTGATGCCAGGCTTTTTATTAGCCTCAGCAACCTTGAGGTTACCAAATTACCAAATACTGCACCAAGAAAAGAAGAAAAACAAATTTACCACAGCGCTGTGTAAAGCTACAATCTAGTAGGTTTCCAGATAAAAAACCAGGAGTAATAAATGTTCCTTTTTTGTAGTTAAAGTTAGGAAAATAACAGTTACAAGCCACTTTACTCTTGCCAGGTTGAACCTCTGCCCAAAGGAGAAAATATGTTCATGTGTTTGACCCATGAAAGAAAAACAAACAAAAAAATCAGCTTGGCAGAACAGATATGAAAACATGAAAACTTGGTGTCAAAACTGTATTTTTCTGGTCTTCATCTGCTGGCAAGAACTCTAGACATCTTTTTATTGTTGTTATTTGTTTGAGCTTCCAACCTGCTTCAGCCATTCCTGCTGATTTTCTCTCAGTCTTTTTCATGGAAACCATCTAAGAACTGTCCATCAACAGTGAAAATTTTAAACCTTTCTTGATCTAGTCCAGACACGTCCAACCTGCAGCCCGCGGCACATGGCCCAGCACAGCTCGCAATGCAGCCGTCCCCTGCCCCACGCCGTCATGGCGGCGGCTCTGCCCCAAGCGCGCGCCCATCACTCAGCAACAACCAAACATCGGTGACCTATCAGCGCTGTGCAGGCTGAAACCAGGGCACTGGGAAGGAGCAGTGCAGTTATGGCAAATAATTATATGCATTTTGATACGCTGGCTAAACACAGTCCTGTGAACTGCAGAAGATATGCAGCTGTGTTTTCCATTTTGATAAAGGCATTTGAGAAAAGGTTTCAAGATTGCCAAAAAAATCATCAGTTTATGTCTGCAACTCCATTTTCAGTCTACATAAATACATTACCTGCAGATTTTCAAAAGGAATGTACAGAGCTGCAATCAGACATTCAACTCAAAAATTTGATCATGTCTCTCCACTGGACTTTTATAAGCCCTCTCTTACCAGAGAAAAGTATCCCTCACTTCACAGTCACGCCTTCTTCATGTCATTGCTTTTTGGCAGTACGTACACTTCTGAACAATCACTGCCAAAAATCTCTAGCAGGGATCTTGAGGACTCACTAAGAATTGCAACCACTGCCACTGAAACAGACTGATTAGTTTCACAAAAACAAGGTCAATCATCCCACTAGTTTTATGTTTTTCTTGCTCTTTTTTAATGTTTTAATAAAAATATCAAAAGTTAAATTAAGTTTTTGTTGCTTATATACATTAACTATATGATACATTTTACAAAGGCCACTCCAATACTCATACCCCCTGTCTTATTATGTTGACCCACAAAGTCAGAGGCAGATGTTGGTGGTATGGCAGTTGAGGTTGAACCTTCCCACCAACATTCTGCTCCATTTTGTTGCCATGTGACAGATGGCAGCGGAGAGGCAGTCTGACAGAATGGTGTCTGACATGGAAGTAACTATGAAGCAAAGGTGTGGAATGGAATT
The DNA here is from genome assembly GCF_002078875.1 of Numida meleagris. Lineage (NCBI taxonomy): Eukaryota > Metazoa > Chordata > Aves > Galliformes > Numididae > Numida > Numida meleagris. The sequence continues at coordinate 179,937,828 of NC_034409.1, read as the reverse complement.
CCTCCATGCAGAAAAAATGGCACCCACTGACATTCATCGATGCTTGCTGAGCATTTATGGAAACAAAACAGTGAATGTCAGCATAGTGAGGAGGTGGGCAGTGTGTTTCAGCAGTGGGGACAGTCACTGTGGATCATCTCCCACAGTGAAGATTTTTATAAGCATGGCATGAAGCTCTTGTTCATCATTGGTGAAAATGCATAGCTAATGGTTGTGACTGTTGAAAAGTAGTGGTTTGTAGCTGAGAATTTGCTCTATCAAACAAAGTTACTGTGCTCATTATAACTGTTGTAGTTTCTATGGAAATAAATAGGAGGCATTACTTTCAGAGCAAATGACCTATATGCTGCTCAAGACAATTCCTCTTCACTCGATGCAGCCCAGGCAAGCCAAGAGATTGGACAACCATGATCTAGACACCTCAGAATTCCAAATTTAGAGCAGACACTCAAGAATACTCAATAAAATGAAAAGGTAACAATCATTTTTTTCATTCCCTAGGGTGAAACATTCTATTCTTTTTTATGTTGTAGTTCAGACTATAATTAAGGAAGTGCCACAGCTATGACCTTGCGAATCCCTAGTACAAACTATAATTAAATAACTGACATCTTTGGTGAATAACAGCTGCACTGTCTGTTACTAAAATCAGCTGTGAGTAGTGTAAGCAGTGGTTTAGACAGCTCGGCAATACTGTCCTACAGCTTCTGACCTATCTATTGACTTGTTTTTAAGTGGTTGATTGGATGGTTGGTTGGGTGGTGGTTGCTTGGTTGACAGTTGGTTGTTTTGCATTCTCAACAGTGCTCTCACCTCACACAGTTTCCCAAAACTTCACTTCTGATTTTATACTAAAATAAACTTGCAGCATCGCAAGGCTCTCCTGATTTTGACTGGCCTTCAGCCATCTCTTTCCTACCTGCTCCTAGCTGAAGTTACAGAGACTGCAGCCATAGAGGATGGGAACAGACAATAAATAGCTCAGGGAAGCTGCAGCAGCACAGGGGGAATCATAACCAGATGTTTGACTCCACTTACTTCCCACACCCCAGATTTGCACACTCAGTCCTCATTTTTTCACTGCAGAAGCCATGAGGAAGCATTTTGGAGCCACTACCCCTTGCTTCGCTCCTTGAGAGCCTCATGGGCTACTGATGTGATGGAGTACGTTACTGAGTGGGCTGCCCATAGCCATGCTTCCTCCTTAGGTATTTTTCAAATCCACAGTGACATGAACAAACATTATCAAGATTTTTGCAGCAAATATTTGGCAAGCACAAATCAGCTCTCCCTCCTTCCCTCCCTTTGTGCCCGGGTGCAGGAGGGTCAGCGCTACTGCTCGCTTCCAGAAGGAGATGGCATTCCCAAAAAGCAACAGGAATATCTGAAATTCCAGGGAGCACACAGGTCAAAGCCTGCCAAGGGAGGGCAGCACCAAGTTTGATTTTTTTTTCTGATACATGGCTGCACAGTGAAGGCAGTGAAGCCCGATTCATTCCCTTTAATTAGGGGATTGATAATCCCCCACCTGCCAATTCAGCTCTACTTATATGCGCATTTACTTGGTTATTTCATACATAAAGCTTTAAATAAAATCCTTTTCTTTTTTCACTCCCACTTTTTAATGGATGCAGAGAAACATTTTGTCAAGAAAGCAACAAATGTTCCACTAAACCCATCTCAATGGACAATTTGTTTCTTCAACACAGCGTTTAAGCAATAAAGAAAGGATAAACATAAAATTCTCCTAAGAAATAAAACTAAAACACCCTTAAAATACTTGTTTGAGACATATTAGAATGCTAATAAACTCAGATCAGACATTTATAGACAAATCTCATTTGCCAAATCCATTTTCATAAAGCAACAAGACAATCTGGAACCAGATCACTTGCTTGTGTAAATTAGCAGCATCCTTACTATGGTCACAGCTATTTACACCAGCTGAGGATATAATCACAGCAAGAAATGAAAGAGAGAAGAGAAAACTGAAAGAGCCAGATGCAGAATCTGAGAAAGAGCAGGAGAAATAAATGCTCAGCACAGTAATACATCGAACTCATGATAAATTGCTAAATCGGCTACATTGATATCAGGAAAAAATTTGAAGGGTGCCTCTCTGACCAAGCCATTACAGCTTAATTCAGCCAAATTTATGGGTTTCACTCACTACTTTTCAAATTTTAAGGGGGTTATAATTTTCAAAAAAGGAAAGCAAAACGGGCAGTAAGGCACCTTCGAAACTCTCACCCACCTGCACTGGGGACTCTTGTATGACTCAGAGGAAGCATCAGGTCATCAAATGGCACAAATCAGGACTGTTCAGCTGACGGAACTGGAGCTGGTCTCATTTATGGGCCTGGGGTTGAGCACACAATGAGGTTGACTGCTTCTCTCTGGGCAGTAATGGGACCTTGAACTCCCTGCCTTTCCATAGAGCAATGATAGATGCCTTTGCCTTCAGCAGAACGTGGTGACCAATGCCTTGACCAGTACTGTTTAATCTCTGTCAAGTTTTTTGTTATCTTGGTAATGTGTTTTGATCAAAGTTTCCACTACTGTATATTGAGCTAGAAGACAGCTATTGAACTACAAGTTTCATGTTAAAATGCAGTTTACCGCATAGAATCATTGAGATGATACACCACTTGTGCATTTTTTAAATTAATGCCATCCCTTTAGCATCATTTTACTGACATAACACATAGATAGTTTCATGCTCTTAATTCAAAATTCACTGAAAATCTTGTCAATAGCAGATTCTTGGACGTGGTGTTTCAGTTTGTTTACTTTTTTTCTCCTTGAGACATCTGAAATATTTTCATATAGCCAAAAATAAGTTACTTTTATGAAGCAAGTCCTGAAATAAATACTAACTAATCATTAAAAGTCTACAAAACAATTAGGTATGTGCTGAGTTCTTCACATTTTCCCAGTACTGGTTGTTGTTTGTGTCAAGATGCAGAATTACAGCTTTTCATGTCCTATAACAATGTGCCTAGACATTCAAAGGACAAAGGGGTCAGCTCAAAAAGAACTTGACTGGATGAACTGGCCCTAAAAAAAGCACACTGGTAATAGCACTTTGTTAAAGGGGGTATTAAAGAAGGACAAAATGTCAATCCACTGGAGGTTTGAAGCAAGATATAAGGAAAAGAGAAATTAAAAAAAAAAGATGGGGACTCTTCTCTTAGTAACAAAACAGTGAGACTGTACAGCATGGACGTAGGGATTAATTGTTTTCTCCCCCCACAAAAACAAAACAAGAACTCAAACTCTGGACTAACTACTAGAGAGGAAAAAAGTTTGCTAAGAATGACTTTCTTGAGAATATAATGCTCAGCTGATTGCCAGGAAGGCTGCAAATTGTTTTTCTCTCAGAAACTAGAGTAGTAAGAGGCAAAGGCTGTCAGAGCATTTGAACATTAGCATACATATCTAAGGTTAGTGGAAGGACACTAAAAGTAGCATTACTCTCCAAACTCAATAGTGCCGAATAAGCAAAGGTAGATTTCCTGGCTTCTGGAAAAGACAAGAGACATGCTATGCTTATAAATTATTAGCATCATCATAGTAATAGCAGTAGTGTTAATAAGCAGTAACTTCCAGCAGACTAAGACCAAGGACCTGTTATGGCAAGTGTTGCCAGACATCACAGAGAACAGACTGTTGTCCTAAGAGACTAAGTACTGCACAGATACCACAAAGGGAATCTACATTATCTTGGAATTCAGACAAAGTTTACAATTCAGAGGATCTGGACACTGGATCACTTTATTAACAGAATCAATACATGTATTATTACTCATACTCTTTGTCCCTTAGATTGTGGCTTGATCCAAAAGTATCATTTATGCTTCTTACTGAAACGTTGCATCTACTCTTAGATGTCCAAAAGCCTGAACATATGTCATTTTCTGCAGGGCTTCACCCTTTCAAATTTGTCATGGTCCACATCCAAGAGTTACCAAACACAGAATGAATGAATCCAAACTATTCCCGATCCCATGTTTAGAAGAGGTATTTTCTGGCAGATGGCAACAGCTTTTCATCAAGCATAACATGGAGCACTGGGTATAGTGGTAAAAGACAAAATGTTGATAGTTTTAATTTCTATGCATGTGGGTACTACATATTCACAACTAGATTTTCAGAATCTGGATACACAGCTAATACATTTGCGCATGTATGCCTATGGTGATAGATTTTTTTTTAAAATAAGCATGTCTACAACGAAATTGGAATAGTTTTGAACAGACTCACGCATTTAGGCTGATTAATAAAAGCATATTTTTTACTCCTATTACTTGAAAAAGTTCTCTGATTGGAAGTAAATATTGATTAAAGTAACCATAAACAGCCAGCACAAATAAAAGAAACCAAGCAGATAGAAACTGAAAAAAAAAATCTCAAGCCACAATCAAATTGCAATTAGTCATTATGAAAGGGTCTCTTGTCATAATGTTCTTTATTCCAGATCCTGTTTGTCATTAAAAAGGAAACTAATTATTATAGAAGATACCCAGAGGCATAAGCACATTCCGAACGAAAACCAGAAATCTGGAAAGAAAAGCCCCCACTGTTCGTGCCAGACAGAATTAGAGGAGGATGGTATTTGCGGATGTTCATGTCGCCTCTCTCTTAGAACACAATCTGATCCTCCTTGAAGTTGCATTAGTTTCAGCATTGATACAACAGGGCTCCAAGTTTTCATTAATGCTGGATTTTCTTTCTGTGCTTCTCCCCCATCTCATTTGCATGGTTGGGAAAGATGTGTGCTGTACAAACAGATGGGATTTTGCTACACCAGTTAACATGTTGATCAATCACATCATCTGCTGTGTAAGTCTTCCTTCCATTCCCTCCCCTCCTTCTACAAACACCCACAGAAAACTACCAGATTGTTTGTGTATCATTGGTCATGACAACAGACAACACATTTCTCAATTACCCCTCTTGGAACATATAAAGGTCCTGATGAAATTTTTGCACCTAACTTAACCACAGAGACGCAATACCCAGAAAAAAAAAAAAAAAAGAAAAAAAAGAAAACCACAACAAAAACTGGCCCACAGCTTATTGGAAATCTTCCACTGGGGCTGGCAAAGGAGCATGCCGTAACTGTCAGGGAACACCTCCAGTTACATGATATCACTTTATACCATGACTGTGGCTCTTAAAATGTATTATGGCAGCAACTTGCAGTCCTCAGGATTCAAGATCTTTCCTGAAGGAGGCACCTCCTGCCTATGGAAAGCCTTTCTGCAAAAGTTGCTATGAGAACAAGACATTGGGTAAGAAAAGGAGTAAAGTTGAAGCATGAAAAACAGATCACTAAAACAATGAAAAGTAACAGGAAAATATAAAAAACAACTGTCATTGAACATTCATTACGAACTATAGGTATAGTGTGTGCCAGTAGAAAAATGATACAGCTTTCACCAGCTGAAGGGTAGAACAGAAAGTCCGCAAGGAAAAGTGAATTTTTTTTAGACTAGGTGAACTGGCTTAAAAATCAAAATGTCTTTGTGCACAAAGTGTTTTCATCAGGTCTCTCTTCTTTGTGGCTGATTCACACCAGTGAATTTCACAGGTGGATTTGCAGAGCCTCACTCTTTCGGAGGGACCCAGGAGCGCAAGAAGGGCAGGTGAAATGCGCTCACAAGGCTACCGAAGTCAGAACTGGTCTCCTGGAAGTGAACACCTGGGGGAAACAACAGCTTTCCTGCATGTGTGCAAATGACACATCAAGGCCAGACCACACATTTTAAGGAAAGCCATAAACAGAATCATAGATACTTTATTCTGAGCATTTTGTAGCTGTAATTAAACACAGATTGTAAAGCTTTTCTAGCAGCTGTGACGCTGCTGTTCTATTAAGATGCTTAGGAAAGACATGACACGGTTCCCCATCTTAACGCTGCCTTCTAATAAAAGTAGACACTAATTCCAAGTTGGATTCACAGCACACAGGGAGAAAAATCAATATTTGGCCAAACAAATCAGGGAAAACAACACCTTGGCAAAGTAACTGTGTTTTTCAGACCCCAATGTGCCCAGTGCAAATGCTACTGAAAGCAATGCAAATACTGGATTTTTTTTTGGTAAGATCCAAAAATGATGCTAAAGAATACAAAATACAAAATCAAGTCCTTGACTGTGAAGCGTGTTCAAGCAGCAAGCTACACACACCTCATATTCTCTGTTCTCGACGTTTCAGCGTGAGAATCAGGCAGAGGTGCACAAGGCCCCTTCAGCTGGCACACATACAAGGGAGGAAAGCTTTCAGCTATCAGGATTTGAGCTGGAATACCATTTCTGTTTAATGTTGTCTGAAAGAGCTATAACATCTACTATTTAAACATCAAAGGAGTTGAACACATCCCAGCAAAACTATTCATCTTTTAAGTAAGAAGAAAGTTGAAGCTGAGATTGAAGATTGCTCTGTATTATCTTACTATTGTTCCATAATCTGTGTCCATTCAGATGTTGAAAAAAACATACTACAGAAGCAGCATCAGTACAGACAGAATCCACTTCAGACTTCGATTCCTTTGAAGGAAAATGGTTGAAGGATAGGGCTGCATTTACAGCAAAATGAGAGCAAAAGTAGCTGCAAGAAGGCGGGGAAGAAAGAAAACTGCTAAAGCTTTTCTTGAAAAGAGACATCTGAACTCAACTATAAAGATTTAATTGTTATTTATAAAATTGCATGTGTATTTAATAGACTTTTTCATCAAACCCATAAAGGAACAAACCCCCCCCAGCGTTAATCATCAGTCACTTATATTTTACCTTGTTTTTCATTTTTCTGCAGGGTATATCACTAGAAAGTGGTTGCTAAAAACATATATTAATGTCTGAAACTGCTTTTGTTTAAAAAACTTCAAAGGGACAGGTTTTGTTGTTGTTGTTGCTTGTTTTGAAATACACAGAATACAGACAAAAACAAATGAAAAGAGAGAAGCAGTTGACAGAATTCACAGTGTTAAAAATTATTGGTGATATGCAACTATTACATAGAATCAAAGAGCGAGGACTTGCTACTCTTGAGGATGTGAAGCTTCCCTTAGAGAGAAACCATGGGCAGTGTTACTTTGGTCTTAACTCCAGGCACCAATACATGACAATATTTGCTGATGATGCATACCTGTATCTGTGACTGCATTCAAATTATTTAGAGCATTTGTCTGGCAACAATTGTGTTTGTCTGCATTATTTTTGATGACCTTTCACATCTAGTCATTCTAACTATACTGGAGAAAAAGAGAGGACCAGGGGACCAAGATCTCAAGACCCAAAAACTGAATGTACTTTCCTTCCCTTAGGTTTGCATCTGCAAAATCTTTGCGGACTACTAAATTTTCAGAATGAAGAGGCAAAAATTGTACTGAAACTGATGTTTATTGTAACAACCAACCAGAATTTTGAAGTACTAAGATAACTAAGTTCCCAAAGAGAAAGGATTTCTGCAGCAAATAATCCAGGAGCAAATAGAACATAGGTTGGTATTAAGTTGTTTATCTATGTTTCCTGTAGATCATTGATGCAATAACTGGTGAGTAATAAAGTGAGACTAAGGAGTGGCTGAAGACACTTAACCCAGATTGTTCATAGAATCATAGAATCATAGAATCATAGAATGGTTTGGGTTGGAAGGGACCTTTAAGATCATACAGTTCCAACTCTCCTGCTATAGGCAGGGACACCTCCCTCTAGACCAGGTTGCTCACAGCCCCATCCAACCTGGCCTTGAATGCCTCCAGGGAGGGGACATCCACATCCTCACTGGGCAACCTCTTCCAGTGTCTCACCACCCCCACAGTAAAGAATTTCTTTCTGATATCTACTCTAAATCTACCCTCTTCCTCTATGGTTTAAAGCCATTTCCCCTCATCCTGTCACTACCTGCCCTTCTAAAAAGTCCCTCCCCAACTTTCCTGTAGGCCCCTTCAGGTACTGATGTTATGATGAGAAGCTGAGGACACCTGGGTTGTCCAGCCTGGTGGAGGCCCAGAGGTGACCTCATTGCTTTCTGCAGCCCCCTGAGGATGGGAAACAGATGGATGTTCTGGGCTTTGCTCCTGTGAACTGATGACAGGTCAGACATTGCACAAAGCTCCACCAGGTGAAGTTCAGACTGGGCATTAGGAAACGTTTCTTTACTATAAGGGTGATCAAACACTGGAACAGGCTTCCTACTGAGGTGGTTGACGCCCCATGGCTGTCAGTGTTCCAGAGGCATTTGGACAACTACAGTGCTTTAGATTTTGGTTAGCCCTGAACTGGTCAGGCAGTTGGACTCAGTGATCTTTGATGGTCCTTTCTAATTGAACTACTCTATTCCATTGTTCACATCTCTTTGTTTTTCCTTAAGGTGCTAACGCGCACTACAGTAACACCCAGAAGGATCTCGGGAGGGATGCAGGACTACACTCATTCAGAAGGATCATGGCTGAAGAAGGATAAAATAGCTTGGGAAAAAAAAGTAGGACTTGGGATTACCCCCTTTCAAAACCTCACTGAAGAAATTTCAGAGTAGTTTTGAGATAGCAGGTGGCATTTAAATACTTAGTCAATAACCTAAAAAATCTAGCTAAACCCTTACCAAAATCACTGTCTAAATCCACAACTAATAGGTCATGCTCACAATGTCATAAAAAAAAGAAGGAAATAAAATGAAAAACGGGGACAAGCAATAGATCTTGTTCTGAATCCAAGAATCAACAAGTATGTTATTGTCAGACAAACAGTTCACAAATGATAAAACCAGAAGGGAGCATCATGAACATCCATTATAACTTGCGGCAGGATATCACTATAGCCCAAAGCCAAAACGCATTAGGTTAGAAACAACAGCGCTGTGAGCAGCAGAACAAATGAAGATTGCTTTCCTACTGTCTCTCCCTTGCTTGCTCAACCTCAGCTACACTCCAGCAAACTGAACCCAAAGTTTTCTACAGCAGCATTTATCTGGCATGCTGAGGATGATGCAGGAAGACAGTGGCAGAATGGGGAGAAAGACCCAACAAGAAGAGCAAGCACCTGACCTTCTACCAGGGCAGGAGCTCATGGTAAGCATTTTCCAAGGCCAGTCCCACTTTTGGTTTCAGACTGAATATCTTAAAAAGAGGGTTTCGGGAGATAGGTGGGAATCAGATGATGCCAAAGCTACCTTTTTAAAATCTTAAATGTCAAGATCAAGAGATAACTGATAAAATGTTTGTATGTACGTATGTGTGTGTGAGTCCACATAGTTGCAGTAGCTCATACCAATATATGAGAAAGAAATATGGCACTATGGTTTCTTAAAGAGAAATGATAATAAGTAAACATAGGAATTTCTCCCAGCTTGACTTTAGCAGCAACATGAAGTATGTGTTCACAAATCAGATTTCTTCGAGATGCCCTGAGGGATAATGTGCATAACTTAATTAAAATGCCATCAAAAAGTTATGGCATGCTTTCTCCACTAGATCCAGACAATTTAACTCTCCAAATACTGTGGCAAAGCTGCACTTTGAGGAGGATTGGCTGGGGAGGTATTCAGCTGTTGGCTGAATAGGGTCTAACCAGATCTCAGCAATTATACATGGTATTTAAACTGGAAATCTCTTCAGATCTGTCTTTTCCCAGAGATTGTAACATAGCAAAGTGGCCAACATCTTTCCTTCAACTTTATCCAGGGTGATAGTACACGTATGTGTCTGACAGATACCACAATCATTACCTGCCACCATTCATTATGGATACATCCACATATGGATATCCTCATATGGATATCAACCACATTTCCAACACTCCATTTTGAAAGCACACCCTTAGCCAAAAAGCAAAAAAACAGATAAGGAATTATAACAATTCATTCTGCTCTTAATCCTAAGCATTGGAAGGAGCATGTTTTTCAGTGCTCATTTGGTTGATGGAAATGGTTGAGGTACGTAGAAGAAACAGCTGCTAATACAGTGTTATATAAACTTTCTGTGATAGGTAGTTCTCATGTGCCCTTCAGATGGTATCCACTTAGAAAAATAAGAGTCAACTTAACAAGGCAATTGCAGTATTAGGTAAAGAAGTGAAAGGTAGAACTAATAATCTAATTCCCAGTTTGGTGGCAGCATTTTCAAGGTTTGTGCATCGAAAGAATGTCTTAAACCGGCAGCAGAAGCAGCAGACATGCAATAAAGATGTTCATGGCTGCTATAAGGACAAGCTATTTCTTCTGTCTGTTCTGTATCATTCTCCAAAAATTCAATTTTAAATTGTTTTAAAAGACAAATCAAAAGTTTCCTATTTAAAAGACAGACACGTACAGTTCAATTATCGGGGCAAGAGTTTTCTCTAATCTTGTGAAAGAATTCCAGAAATCACGCAGGATTTTTCATCTGCAACGGTACGTTGGCTTTAAAAAGTAAGTTGCAGAAAACTGCTATGGGAGCCAGCACTTAGTTCTCGACATTTTGAAGACATTCAGATCACACTTAGTTTGGAATAAAGCATGGAACAGATTTTTATTTTACATAGATGTCTTCATCAGTTCATTTTCAGTAAAAAGTATTTTCGACCTTGAGAGGCAGCTATTCACAGGACTTCATCTATCCTCAGACAGAGACTGAAGACACTTCCAGCCATTTCCAAAAGGGATCTGAAGGCTCTCAACTGCACTTGGAGCCTCCACTGACGTCTCTGAAGTTAGTTAAAAACCTAAATGCCTGGAAGAACATGAGTTTTTCTCTTTGTTTTCTAAGAAGCATGAATAATGTATGCAAAATTCACTCCTTTGCCTTCCAGAATTGTCTGCCCTAGCAGAGATAAGGTTGTGCGCCTTCAGTTGTTAAAAAATAAATCAATGGGCTGTTCTGTAATTGCAGAACGTGCTCCATGTAGGGGATGCTTGTAGGCCTGCCAGGCCTGGGATGGATGAAGGGATGACGGCACTTTCACTCACGACTCACTTGGTTCGCTCTGTGTCCTGGAGTCGAGAGCCCAGGTCAGGACACTAATCCAACAAAACTGTCTTGAGAGAAGGATGAGGTCCTGCACACCTATCTCCACACCAAGACAAAACAAACAGCACTCAATAGGAACTGAGTGTCTTGGCTTGAAGTCCTGAAATTGTGCTACACTATAGTAAGCAAACGAGCACCTTTAGAAGTTATTTCATAAATGGAAACACAAGAAAATTTTTCTCCAAGGCAAGAAATACCCCAAAGAATGGGATTCAGATTTCTCACTTTAGGGACAAAATGACCTTTCTAGAAGCCTTCTTTTGTTCTAAAGGTAGAACTCTAATAAAAATGTCTTTATCACTCATGTAAGTTCTTTAGAGGTGCAGTAAAACCAAACATATGGCAATGATTTATTTTAAAGGGTCATGCTCATGGTTTTCAGGGACAAGAGTCTGAAATTTCTTGTTTGCATGATTTTCCTTATTCAAGACCAAGCTGCAGAGCTGACTTAAACCCTGAATAGAGATACAGCTGGGCTATTGAAGGATCAGGGATATCAGGGTCAGGAACCCACCTTTCTCTAGGGTGGGATGAGAGCGGCAAACCGTCCCAGATCCATTTGGCTCCCTTGCTATGCCTGTTATTTACATTGGTGATAACACCAGTAATTTGTACAAGAGACTAAGCCAAACTATTTCAGCCCAGTTGCTGCTCCAGCGAGAAGGTAATGTCCTGATGTTTACACATGCAAGCCTCTGTGGGCATGCATATACACATGGAGAAAAAGGACCATTACCTTCAGCAGGGTGTGAGGCACCCAACAGTACACACCAATACAAAGCACAGTGTGGGTCCAGCCACAGCCTCTGCTGCAGCTCACACTGACCTACCAGGCAAATGCAAGGCTAACGTGCTCACTGTGTAGTCCTAGGCTGAAGAAAACAAAATACTGCCTGGTCTGTATTTTCAGTTATAGCTTTGTTTCCAGCAGTAGCTCACTTTGTTGTTAGAGTGAGGATTGTTTATCTCCAAAGCCATGGTGCTACTCATAAATATTCATTTACTTTGAGCACAGTAACGTAGGTAACCACTGTGAAGTGGCTGTAGGGTTGAGTTTGCTGTACAACCTAATTGGGGACCGTGGCTGCAAACATGTGCCAAGCTCCTTACCTAGGCAACATTCACAAGCCTAGTAAAAGTGTCACATTCCTGAGGACTGAAAACAGATATTATACAATACTAAGCAGGAAGAAAGCAGAGCAAATCACAGACCTCGTTACAACTCCAAGAAACGCAACAGAAGCCATTAGGAACAGTCCTGGTGCCATTACCAGGCAGTGGGACAGCAAAGCATTACTCCAGTCTTGTGATAATTCATTTCAGTTAATATTTGATGAATTCTGCACTTCACTGCATCCAGTAAAATATATATCTATGACAGAAGACTTACTGATTTGGAGGAAAAGAACCAGGTAGGCCCCTTCTATTTACTCTGCTCCCGTTTCCACATTTCTGACCTGCAGCGTTATAAGTATTTTCTCACTCCAGATCCTCTATTGCCACACATAAGCTGTATTGATTCGTTCTGGATAATGGGATACAGACTGGCACAGGCTGCCCAGGGAAGTGGTGGAGTCATTGTTCCTGGAGGTGTTCAAGAAACGTGTAGATGTGGCACTTAGGGACATTGTTAGTGGGCATGGTGGTGATAGGGTAACATTTGGACTAGATGGCCTTAGGTCTTTTCAAACCTTAATGATTCTATGATTTCATGAAGTGCAGCCTAAATCATCATTTGTGCAACACCTGCAACCATCCAGAAGCCTCCTGCAGATAGCATTTCCCAGGTCTGTGACGCTGACCACGCCACCCTGTGTGTCACTGACACATGACAGTGTTGTATCAAATATAAATAACTTGTCCTGACTTTCAAAGCCTGCGTAATTTATTGTGGTTCATTCATAACTCCTAATGTGCTTTCAAGCTGTTGACAACTGTAGTGGTTCACTATGACCTATGGTCTGCAATCTCTGACCATGACAGTTTGCTGTCTAACTTTCCAGGAGGCGTTTTCCCACCAGCCTCAAAGGATCTCATTTATACTTACTTCCACAGGGAAGTATAATCATCCACAATTTCTCTGGGCAGCCTGTGCCAGTGCCTCAACACACTGAGTAAAAAATTTCTTCCTAACACCTAACCTAAATTTCCCTTCTTTTAGTTTAAAGCCACTCCCCCTTGTCCTATCCTTATTAGACCGTGTAAAAAGTCCACCTCCTTCCTGCTTACAAGGTCTCTTCGGTACTGGAAGTCTGCAAGGAGATCTCCCCAGAGCCTTCTCTTCTCTGAGCTAAACAAGCCCAGCTCCCTCAGCCCATCTCCATAGGAGAGGTTCTCCAGCCCTCTGATCTTGTGGCCCTCCTCTGGACCCAGTCCAACAGCTCCACATCTTTCCTGGGATGGCCCCAGATCTGGACTCAGTACTCCAGATGGGGCCTCATGAGGGTAGAGTAGGGGGGGACAATCCCCTCCCTGTCCCTGCTGCCACCCCTCTGTTGATGCAGCCCAGAATACAGTTGGCCTTCAAGGCGGCGAGTGCACACTGCTGGGTCATGCCCAGCTTTTTGTCCATCAGGACCCCCAAATCCTTCCTTGCAAAGCTGCTCTCAGTGAGTTCTTCTCCCAGTCTGCACACATATCTTGGATTGCTCTGACTCATGTGCAACACTTAGCATTTGGCTTTATTCAGTGGCTTCAGGATTAATTCCCATGCCTACCTGCTGGCAGGGCCAGCTGAACTGTTTCCCTTTGGGATGCCCACTGCTAGTACAGCCATGCCTGCCGCTGAGAAGTGAACAGGGCTGTTGGTTTCCCCAGCTCCTCTCTGGGGACTGCAGGGACCTGCCCTGTTCCACTGAGGATCTGGGCAAGGTCCAAAGACTTGTGGTGCCTTCCTGTAGTGCCAGGAACCTCATCCAAGACAGGGACAGCACCTGCTAAGGGGCCTGGAGACTGCTGCCAACGGTTTGAACTAGCTACTGTAATTTAGCATCACCTCTGTAATGAGAGCAAGTCAGATATGAGGAGAAATAGATCAGCCTTCACCTGTCCCATGGTCAGAACACTATCCACTCTGGAATAAGGATGGTTTCTCATACATGATTTGAAGTGAATAGTTTGTATTAAGCTTTAGTGAGAAAGCTAGTCTCAGAAAGCTAAACTAGTTTGGGAGTGCCTAGATCTCTCCTATTTGTGGGGGATAAAAAAATTCTAAATGATTCACTATTCTTTTTTTTGCTTCTGAACAAGACCCCATTTTTGCCCCAGCCTACGTCAGAATCAGCTCCTGTGCCTACAACAGACTTGACACTATCTGTTACAGGCTGCAAGCACTGACAGCACTGACAGGTTCACAGATTTACTCCGTTGTTTCTGCCTCCTTTTCAGCAACCATAAAGTGTGACTACTTGTTCCAAGCTCTTAGCACAAGCTCGGATTTTGCAGGTACTCTTTCTCCTTCATTCCTTATTCAAAGTGTCCTCAGATTAGCACAGCTAAAGAGGAATAAAAAGGTTAAAATGAGTAAGACTTGATTTTCTTTTCCCCTGCCACCATTTGGTGCTGCTATGGGACCACAACAAACATTGGCTCCTCGTCCCCTTTTTAATAAGGATAAATGTGACTGCCAGTCCCCACACCACGTGACCACCCTTTATGTAAGAAGAAACACCATCTGCATACATTTCAATTTTGGGAGACAAAGCACCTTGTTCACCTAACACCTCTCTGGGGATACCTATGAGAGTTCCCTCGCCTTCAAACATCTGTCTGTGTGCTGGGCAGTGCAGGGCACACCGAGATGCACCTTGTGAGGGGCCGGCTGCTATGTGTGAGGGCAGTGCTCCCCCCCTGTGCAGGGCAGGCACTGGTGGAGGCTGCCATGGGATGAGGGGGAAGAAAGGGCTCTGCTCCTTCCTGTGAGCACTGCGACATCAGCTCCAGGATGTGAAGCACACACAGCCACAGCTCCTTCATCCCCATACAGATCACAGCACATCTCACCTGATGCACAGACACATGGACATAAATACATATGTATGTAACTATATCTACCCACTTTACAGACACACTTATCAGTGGAAAGAACAGCACAAGCTGCTAAGCTAAAGCACTGAAGAGCTAAGCAGCGTCAGGCTGGAGATGCCCATCAAACCTCCCTTCTGCTGCCCTTCCTCCCATGTGCCATAAATTATGTGAGCACATGCTGGATCAGCGGGCAGAACGGACAGGGTTCGTGCATGGAGCAGGGATCCAGCATTTTGTTTCTGCAGCAGCAGTATTTTCTGCACTCAAAGCACAGCTAGCAGCTGCAGATGAAGTCACTAAGCACTCACACAGCTCAGAAGCAGAGTCAAACTGGGCACATACAAAAGGACCCCTGCCACGAGTGACCACTTCTGCTGGGTTAAATGGCAGGAGTTTTATTCCTAACTTACCGCTGCCAGTTGGGGTATTCTGAGATTTGAAGACCGCATTTATGCTTCAGTACAACAGTTGAGGAGTCACAGACTTTTGAGGAGTGAACCTAGGAGCCTGCACACTGCAATACCAGCACAGGTTGGGTGCATGTCCTTGTGTTGTGCTGGAGATAAGATACCAGCACATGGCTGCACACCACCCACCACCCTGAGACAAAGCTGAGTGTGAGGCCCTCTCCTGAGCAGCTCCTATGGTTGAGAATGGAGCCTCTCTTATGCGTATCAGGGATACCCTACTCCACTGAGTCAGCACGGAAAGAACACACTGCCCTGTGCTGCCTGCTCTGGTTCATGGAACTGTACCTGGTCTGGTGCAGCCACAGGAAAACTGCATTCAACCCTGACCAGGACGTGCTCTGCACTGCTGCAAACACAAAGCTATTCATTCAGACAAGTTAGGAGGGGCATACTGTGAAGGAAATATAATGTCTCACCCCCACCATCAACCACCCCTTGTTGAGTTTAAGGTCTCCAGCAAAGCACAGAGGAGTTACAGCTAGTCACGCAAAGCTGCCGCAAAAAAACCACACTATCTTCCCCAGTTTTACTCCCAGAAATGCCCCAAATTCTCCTGATCACCATTTTCCCAAACAAAACAATTACAACAACATGGCTTAGGGCAGATACTCATCTTGAAAAAATGCATCCCAAGTTGTCAAAGTGTAGCAAAGTCATAAATCTTGAAAAAAAAAAAAACAACAAAAACAAACAAACAACAACAACAAAAAAAAACAGAGAAGGAGATCAATGATATCTTAATAAGAGATGTCACTCCTCAAGAGTGCTCAGTGGGACTGAGTGGTATTGAGCTGAGCCAAGCATTCCTCCCACAACATGTCTCACCGCGGGGTTCCTGAGGTGCACTCCTGCAACAGCTGGGGTGTGCTTGGGGGCAGCTGCCTCCATTCAAGCACGGAATTACATGAGTAAACTCCAGGACACAGCAAGGAATTGAGTCTAGCTTTAGAGGCATATGGATATGATTAATAATCCTACGGAGTTATTTTTAAGTGCTATAAGTGTTTCTGAGATAGTTTCCTTGAACCACTTCTACGATGTACCTTCTGCTCTGGTGTGTTACAAGGTTTATCAGCACTCCCCTGGAAAGTGCGCAACTGTGCCATGGCTCATCTCCAGTAATGCAGCCAGATCCTGAAAGACTCACAATAAAACCCTTATCTCCTCCAACACCGTGCCTTCCCTTCAAACACCCTTGCTCCCTCCTTCTCACCCTATTCTCTGCCCAAAAGCATATAAGACTTTAAGACTATTTCCATGTATTCATTAGTTCATATTTCCAACAGCACCTGAAAAAATAATCTCACAAAATATATCCGATAAACTGTTTTTAAAAGCAAGATCAAAACGAAATGCTGACCACATTATGACAGATTTCTCTGATTAATATGTGCACATTCACACACATGCACACATAGAAAAGAGGTGACTACATGACAGTTTCAAATAAGTTATGTGTAAGTGAACACTAACTCTATCTTCATAGCTTGCTTCCTGAAAGTATAAAGATCTATATGCTATAAGCAGAAAAAACTGCATTACTAACTAATCTACTTAAAACTCAACTTGTTCTCTGCATTTGAAACTCTTCTGCCACTGATGCCTTTGCTCTAGAAAGTCAATCAGTTCAGAAGACAACATTCTGCCTCCTTAGAGCACTATATATCACCAGAAGTGTTGAAGAAAGAACTTCACTGAAAGCCCTTGATGAAACATTCCTCTGAAAAAAAAAACAACAAAAATCAATAAAATCTTTGAAGTGTTGTTCTGCAGTATAACTGGTCTCATTTTCTGATGTGCCAGCATTAAACCGACTTCCAAGGAATTTTACCAGAAAGAAATAAGTAGTCAAGTGTCTTACTTGAAATGAAGACTATGATAAAATCAACAGAAAACTCACATGATGCTTTGGATTTGATAAACGCTTTGAGAAACTAACAAAGATAAATAAATGCCGGAAGCATGTGAAAAAGTGAATGACATAACCAAGTGCTTAAAGTCAGTGCAATATGTGTTCCACGTGGAATTCTGGAGGGGGGGAAAGAGGAATTTGAGCTCCCAGTTCCAACGGTTGCACCAGCCTTCTTGGAAAGTTAATGAGGTCCCTGACAGTCTCCGTGGCTTGCCCTGCTCTAAGATCACAATATCCCGAAGGACAGGATGCACCAAGCCCACAACAGGCTGTTCCGGCAGACATGGAAGTCTGTCACTGTTTAATTAACTTCAGTTTTTAATAGCACGCATCATTATCCTTCATTGTATTTCAACCAGGCAGTGCCCACACCCACACCACATGTATCAATTTGCACAAAACACAACAACCTTTAGCTTCCAGCACAGCAAATGTGGGCTGTGTGCCTGCCACAGAGCCGCTCTGCACCACGAGCTCCTTACGTTTTTGTTCTGCCCTTCGCCAGAGTGCTGTGATAGCTGTGGGATGGTTCGGCCCTAATGGATCCTAACTAATGACTAATGATCACAGAGCCCACACAGACTGCTGGAGTAACTCGGAATCAGTGAATGAGAATACTACCTAATAGGGCTACAAATGACTTTGTCAACCTTTCTTAAACAGAAATTGTTGAGTCGTAATGTACAATGTGTACAACTCACCATTCCCCTTCAGAGCTCAGCAATATCTTCCCCTCTATTCAGAGCTATCATAGCACTCATGGGATATTCATAAACATCAAAGTAATATTTTAGCTCCTTCCAAAGCAAGCACATTTTCATGTCGCATTGGTAAGAATGTTTTTGACTTAATGTGGTATTTTTTTATTCATGTCATTGACTTCTGCCTCAAAATGTTTTCACACAGTTGCTTTATTTTTTCTTCTTTTACATTATTATTCGTATGTGTTAAAGAATCTTTACGAGATCACTATTCAAAAGGCATTCCTGGGAGGGAAGGCTTGAAGTATCCAGAAGAAGAGACTGCTGTGCTAGCTCTTTCTCACACCCATCAAGTGGAGTACAGAAGGAAATACTCACACTACTTCCATACACTTCAGAGAAGTACAGAGCACTGCCCTATCTCACAGCTCGCACTGCTTAAGCTTTCTTAAGAGTTCCTTCCATTCCCCTTTCTACATTCCACATTCTAATTTTGAAACATAATTCAGTATTCCTGCAATGCTTTATGCAATTAAATTCTTAGAAGCACATCAGTGTGTTAACAGCATCAACATGTATGCACCATGCATCTTTCAAACCAGATTCATCTCACTGTGACCTTCAGTCAAATACTAGTGTCAGGAATTATTAGCTTTGCTAAGTTCATTAGGTATTGCTGTTTTTCTTGGAAATGGTCTCATCTGTAACCTCATTTGGTATAATTTTATGCTCCACATTATATGACTTTCATAATGATCTGGAATCAGACTTCGAGCAACATTTTTACAAAACCAGGGTAGACATGTTTTCTTAATTTGGAGACAAATAATTGCAAAAAGAAAAAGAAGGGCATTTACAGCAAGCAGAAGTGGCTAAGGGCTCTGGTCAAACTGCTACTGACTCCAGTCACTAGATCATCACATGCCCAAAAAACAACATCCCCCTGTCCTACGCCCTACAGCATTTTATGTGACCAGATGTAATGACAGGAATTATACTACTATTAACATGAAGTGTCTATGTTATAAATTACAGACACTGTATTTTCATGATCACTGAAATAGTACAGGGCTAATGTGTAGAACACTGAAGCGCCCACACCAGCAGCCATGGGCCTAGCAAGATCTCCAGGGTCATGCAGATGACTTTCAATGCCTTCTAAATGATCTTAACGGCCTAATCTTTTAATGATCTTTAAATGCCTTTTGAAAGCTTGTGCAATACTATGGTTAATGGGCAACAGCTATTCCAAAGTAACGTGAGGGACCTCTCAACATCTGTGTTACGGCTCATTCATAATAACAGGCTCCAGACTCTACTAACCAGGTTTTGCCTCAGAGCAATTCTTAAAATATTCAAAATAATCAAAGTGATTACTCTCCAGCTATACATCTCCACGTGTGATATATGGAATTGCAGTGGCTTTCACCCTTTTTCATACTCCTGTAAGGAAAAGAACGGCTTAGTTTCTTCATTAATATTTTGCAGGTCACTAATACACTCTATGAAATGCAGCCTGAAGTGTGAAGGGAATAAATGAACTTTCTGAGCCACTGGCAATTAATTAGTTTTGAAAGGTCATGTAGAATTGGTGAGCTCCTGAAGAAACAGTAAAAGGAAAATGTGGCCTCTGCATATCAAAAAATAAAGAGAACAATGGAGGGAAAAGCAAAGTGCAGTGCCACCAGGCCCTCCCTGGGCTGACTTGCTTAGGCTTTCGTTCTCTGCTTTACTCACAGTGTGCACACACAGCCTGGGTGTTGAGCTGAAGCAGAGTCCAAAGAGGAGAAAATATTTGACAAGGTTTACAAATGAGTATCTCAAGCAAGAGTTGAAATACTGCCTAAGGCCTCTTTCAGAGATTTCCTTTGTCCCCAGCCTGGGTCATGTCACTGGTCTTCCTCTCAGTACTGAGTCACCAGTTGTGTGGGACCATCTATAGGGTGATGAAGAGGAGCAGAAATGAGCAGCAAAGAAAGCTGGCTTTGCCACCAGAGGTAGCAAACTGACGTTATCTTAGCAATAGCCCCATCTGTTCCAGACAGAGTAACCAAATCTCTGAGATGGCATTATTTTCCCCAGGAAAATTTGCCTGAATTGACTTACCTTTTTCACCAAAAGCATTTTTTTTTCTTTCTAGAAGATTAGTTGCTCTAATAAAAGTTACTGCCTTTCCTTAGAAACTAAAAAGTCGAGTCCAATATTTACAGTCACCTGACTCATGAAACATGCAATTTGATTGCAGGAAAACTTAATTATTATTTTTAAAAAACTGATAAACTACCAAAGGGATAGTAACAAAACTCGGTTATGCTGTGACAGGAAAGAATAACAGCTTTCTGCATCACTACTGCTTTCAGGAGAAGCAACAAAGAACCTGAAATTTCATGTGCAATGCAGAAAACCACATCCACAGAAATGATACCTTCTGCATAAGACAAGTGCTCCATATGAATTGCTTGACTGTTTCCAACTCCTTTAATCTTTTATAAAGAAAGTGCATTCACAATATACCTAACCAGAATTTTTCTTTATCAGTTGATGGATACTGGCAAGTCTGGGATGCCAAGCCATACGTTAGACATAGCTGGCAAATCCTCTGCTTATAAATCTGACTCTGGCTTTTATGAGCACTTGCTGAAGTCATGGTGATGAGGCTGTTACTTCATAACTGAATAATGCAGTTTTATGGCTTGTAAATTCACTGCTGAAGGGTTTGACGTGAACTCATAGAGAATAGGAGACAGAGTGGTTGTAGAAGATGACGCAGTCAACTAACAGCCTCACTGCCCAGGCAACTCCCTGCTGTCTCTTATTAAAGGCTGAGGCTGCAGAAGACCCTAGAGATTTGAAAAAGTATTTCTATGCATGACAAAAGCATTTCTATGCAGTGTGTTTTGCCTGTTTTCTGCACTGCACTGAGAGTAGGAAGACAGCATACAGAGGCTGTGCTGTGCTTTTATGTACTAGCTCATCAAATCATATTTTGATCCACAGTTATTTCAGTAAACCTGAAGTTTTTCAGGTCAGATTTGAGCCTTTGGAATTTCCTGGGTTCATAAAAGGAGCCAAAGGTCCTGGAAAAAAAATAATAGAAGAGAAACAAACAAACAAAAAATCTTTAAAGAATGTAGGTGCTTTATAGCAAAAGATAAAGGGGAGAGAGAGAGAGACAGTGCAATATAGCACTGCAGCACAGCAACGTATGACCCTGAACGAAGTGTTTACAGCAGACGAGGGAGGAGAATTCAGAGAGAAACACAGCAAGGAAAACTACAAAGTATAGAAGATTAAACTGTATTTCTATGCTACATTCTTACCCCTCGGGTATTTCAGGGAATACATATTCCCAGATATTGTGTCTAAACAAGAGTCTGAAGAAAGCTATTTCTGTCAATTAAAGGCAGACTTTTCTGTCACCAGTGCTGAAATAGCCATTTTATTCCCTGCCAAGCTACAGATTACTTTGAAAGAAAAAAAGGCTTCTTTTTTACGATGATGTCTCTAAACCAGTTACAGCTGTCTAACAGCACAGATGTGGGACTGCAAAAGTGGAGGAAAGTTCACTGGATCATTTCTAAAGGAAATAATTGCAAGACAATACGCTATTCTGGAATCTGCAGTCAGTGTACGAATGCTTTAATGTGGGCTCCCCCCTCCCTTCCCAACTGCAAGATCTGCTAACAAATGTAGGCACTGTTGACTTGCATTTGCTTGCCCCTGGAATGCATCAACCGTGAGCGTACTGCTGTGCTGCCCAGAATTTTAATGCTACCTTATCATGAGAAGAAACAAACAAAACACCGTGATCCTTATCATGATGATGTCCCGTCTCTCCCATCCCATAATTCTCCTCACCTTCTGTATTTCCCGCAGTCAAAGTGAATACTTACAAACGAAGAAAAGCAGTACTCCTTTTCCATTTTCCATTATCTTGTTGGGTATATCCCATACATTATATAGAATACTTACTCACCATGTAATCAGAGTACTTATTCACAGCCAACACTCAGTTGCTAAAGCTCAAGGGAACATATTTGAGCTATCTTTAAATTAGCTATCTCAGTATTGATAGCAAGGTAGCTATCATAACACAGTGCACAGCACAGCATGCTGAATATTGCAGCTGCTTGAAAGTTACCACAGGTATTTCTGGGAGAGAAACAATGTCAGCAGCATTTGCAATGAGGGCTTCTTTGCATATTTATTTTAACTATCACAAACTTGGAAACGGAGAAGGGAGGTTAATGATTTAGAGAAAGAGGGCTGAAAAACAACATGAATAAACTGAAGGAAGAAAATACAGCCTCAATTCCTTCATCCCTTAGGTTATTCAAGTTATTAAGTAGTGTTATTTACAAAATTACCATTAAAAAACAATATTTTTGGCCTAGATATGCTCATGTTGAAGTCAAGGGCAAAAAATAAAAAAAATAATTCAAAATGAATGGGATGAGGCTTACAGCTGCAGAGACTTCCCAGACTTAAAACTGCATGTAACTCTGATGACAGAAAAAAAGAATTTTGGAAAGTGACTACTTCGACAAAAACTCAGGACACTGAAAGAATCTAAATTCGCAGTTGTGTAATGGACTCTTATATGTTTTGAAATTTTCTCATAGGGAATAAAGAAAAGCATACAATTGCTTGTGGGTGAGAGAAGGATGTAGACCTAGACAGCAGGACAGATGGACAGGGTGTAGTCCTTAGGCATGAGGAAGAAGCTGCATCTAACATTCCTCCTTTTTTCTTCAAGATAAGGATATTTCCAAGTAATTAGTACTGGGAAATGACCGCATTTGGGAAGTCACAGCAGGCATTATGTACACAACAAAAAAAACCATAAAGTCAACAGAAGGACAACACAGCTCATGAAATCAACTTTGAACTCTCTTACTGGTCAGCCTTGGTTGACTTAAACCATTATTTGAGCAACCCAGTGCTCTGGATCAGAGATCTTGATGCAAGGGAGTCCATACAGAAAGATGAGCAGTCAGTCAGTTCTTTGTCCTCCTGTTTTGAGATTTATGGTGTATATACAAAGCTTAAAGAAACATCCACACTGACACATTTCCAGTATTTCATGCACTTAATCTTCATTTTCACTGAGACTGTTTGCTTAGTTAGGGCATATATATGATCAATACATTATGAAGCCAAGAATTACCAGAATACATTATGAAAGATCTACAAGAATGGAACAATAAGGAAACAAAAAGTTCTTTGAATTATATCCCAAAACTTGCACAAAGCTCTGAATCTTGTGTAAACCTACAGTAAACTGAACCCTCTTCTCTCATTCCTGTGGATTAATGCATGTCAGAGGTCTTAAGCTACCCAAGTAGAGATATGGAATAAAAATGAGCCCAAAAGCCAAAGTCTATCGAAAAGATTTAGTTCACAAAAGAAACAGTGCTATAAATATCTATGAAAAGCATTCCTGGCAAGTACGCACCAGAGGGAGTGTCACAGATCTAGAAAGAGATACGAAAAATGAATGCTGAAGGTTAATTTTCCAAGAGATATCAGATTTTCTAGTATTTGTAGCCTCTGGAGACAGAAAGTGAATTTGATCATGCAAAAGACTGATCAAAAGCCTGGATAGTCGTAAAAAAGCTCTTGGGAAAAAGGGATGATACTGAATAACACAAACACTTGGTGCTGTACACTTGGTAGCTTGAACAGCTACTCATCAATAAAAAAAATTGCTTACCTGAACATAACATCCATTTACCCAGGTAAATACTGTCCCCAGATACACCAAGGCCACTCAACTGAGGTGCATGAGTTGAGAAAGATGCAAAAAAGGGCAGGATTATGTGATTTACTGTAGCCTATCATTTATGAACCTTGCTAACAACTCCCACTTGTAATAAAAGAAATAGACAGAAAAATCTAAATAGGCTGTTACTGGTTAACTTTTTCTATAAAATTATCTTTCCCTTTCCCTTTTAGAGAAATGGTCTTTTTTTTTTTTTAAACTAATGCAGCATATTCATGGGTGACTATCTATGTCCTTAGAGAACAGTAACATTAGAAATAATTACGAACCATCTTAATTAATTAAAGCTGTTTTTCCACCCACTTAAATTTTTAATCTATTGCTGCACTAGACAACTGAGAATTGACATACTAACTGTACGGAACTGATTATATCACCACCGGCACTTTCTGTAAGAGCTAAGAACCAAACACTGACTTGTCCTTGGAAAAGCAGTTCTAGGAACTACTCTTTCTGGGAAGAAATTTTTCCAAATATCCAACCTGAAAATACTTCCACTCATGACATCCTCATTGAAGAAATGATGAAGTACAGACTAGACAAGTGGATCGTGAAATAGAGTGAGAACTCCCAGGTTCAGAAGTTTGTAGTCAGTGGTACAAAGTCCAGCGGGAAGGTTGGCCACTGGAGTACCTCAAAGGTTGATAGGGTGACTATTAACATTTAGAATCTTCATCAGTTACCTGAAATGATGGGACAGTGTGCACCCTCAGGCGGATCTTATCAATGCACACAAACGGCTGATGCAAGGAGTGAAGAAGACAGACAGAGCCCTCTCAGCAGTGTCCAACTGCAGAAGAAGAGGCAATGGGCACAAACTGAAGTGCATGGAATTCAACTATTTTTTTCACCTTGGAATACGTTTCCGATAGAGGCTGTCAGGTCTCCAACCTTAGAGATATTTAAAATTCAATTGAACATGTCCCTTGGTAATCTGCTGTCCGTAGCCATCCTTCGAGCAGTGGGGGATTAGACAAAGTGTCCTTCCAAGCTCAGCTGTTCTGTGATTCTTTGAATCTGTGATTCTCTTTTTCCTTGTATCCAAACACCCTGCTTCCTATGGTATGAAAGTACAAGGCATTTCTGGAGCACAGCAGAAAATACATACGTACTTGTCTTTACACAAGCAGTCAGTGAAGCAGAGCAGATGCCTTTGCAGTCATGTATTACAATACATTTTGAACTGCATGGAAGTTGTACCAAAATCTCTGGTTTTTTGTCCAACAAAGTGGATTGACCCAAGTCTCTACACATAAAAAAAAAAAAGTATATCCCTTATGCAATTTTTTTTAATTAAAGGGAAAGAATAAGAGTGATGTGCATGTTGCATGTATCAGGAATGTTGGAAAGCAAAGTGCCAGTAAGCAAACCACATCTGTACTGCTGGCATATCATTTTACACTATTCATGGCTGGAATGTGCTAAAGCAGCAAGACCCAACTGGCAGCCTGCAAGGCAACTTGAGTGCCTCCGCTCAGCTGGCCAGTCGTCCCCGGGCAGCACAAAGAATAGCTGTCTGGGCTGCTTGTAGGTCTACAGATTGTGCTGGCTCCAAGGGAGCAGATGGGAGGCTGCTGTTCCTGTGGGAGGGAGGGGAGGAGGGAATGAGCTGCAGCTGCCAGGGGTGAGGTGCCTACCTCAGTAGGGAAAAGGTGGGAGCAGGCTGCCATTGCCCTGGGGTGGTGAGGAAGGCAGCTGCTTGCATGAGTGTGAAGAAAGGCACGTGCTGTTAGAAGAGCAGGTGGTCTTTAAGGTGGAGGGCCAGGGGGATCCCTCTCTGAGATCTCGCAGAACGAATCTAGCTGCCAAGACCACGCTGCACAGGTGTGTATCCATAAACTCCTCCTGTTCCTAATGTTGCAGCCCTACAGCACCTAACTCATCGCCTTCCTTATGGGTGTGAGCACGCTGCCCTCTGCCCAGATGTCTGCACAGCTAAAGCCACCCTGCAGCCATCATGCATTTGGGGAGACTGCAGGGATGGAGCTATCCATCTGACAAACCTCTTCCAAACCTGCACGTTCCTCCATCAAGTACTTGGATGCATGGCATTATTACTGCATACTTTAGAATAAACGAAGAATCGTACAGAAAGAAGAAGAGACATTAGCTCGTTGTCTGCCAACAGATTGTTAGTAACTTTTACTGGCAGCCTTCTGTCCTCTCAAGTTAAATTTTACACGTTAATTTTACTTTACCATGTTGTTTTTCAGTGCTAAATTGTGATGCACTTTTTCACAGATATAAGCAGATATATCTACATGCATAGATAAATGCAATATGAGACAGAAGAAATACAGTGTCAGGATTTATATTAAAATGTAGTTAGTAGCTTGACTGACCCAAGAGAGAACATGCTGGAGACTCACAATCAGAGAAAAATGTATCTGATGTACAGATTGCATGTGCTCACTGTATCATAACTGCACATAGGTATAGAAACTACTGTGCTAGCTTTGCCGCTCCCACATGGGATAAAAGCTCTATCTGAATGTGTAATATAGTTTCAAAAACAAAGGCAAACTCCAGACCCTAAATCCTTATATATATATGCTTGCTTATAAGGCTCACAAAGCTAATTTCCTACTGATTCTGAAGTGAGGTACCCATCTGCTCTTCTCAACTAGAGATATATTTCCACAACGATAAACAGCCGCTTGAAAAACTTGAGGCACAATAACTTAGAACAATATAAATGAAGGCAAGCTATATGTCAGAAAATCACTTAAAAAAATGTGTATTTCTGATAACAAACCAAAAGGCCTGCCTGAGATGTAAATATCCTTTCCGGCTAGTGGCCCCATATTAGCATCACTAATCCCCCAGGATCCACAGCTGCAGTGAATATTTTCTACCCTGCAGGGAAATTACACATCTAGCAGCTGCAAGATGCTGGACAGATGGTGAATTAATGCCACACACTAAAGATGTTGAACACTTTGTGGTTATCTATCTTGTTTCCTGGGACAAACAGAATGACAGAAAGGGTGATGTGGCCTCAGCTGTCAGAAAGGGGAGTCTGCTCAGGAGGTGTCTGGAAACAGCTGAGAAACCTCCTCACACGCTCTATCCCAGGATAAGCCAGCAATAAAATAATACCTGATAAACCAGAAAGTACCCAGATTTAGTGTGAACCTTCCTTCCACTGACCCCCGCAGTACCATACAACGATGGGAAGTGTCATGGTATTCACTTTCCATTTGGGAACTGGCAGCATGTTCAGTGGCAGTGATGGAAATGAAATCCAAAGCTTCGGACTTAGCTCCATGGCAATCCATCAAGTTTTTGCTAGTAAAGTCACTGCAGCCAAATTCTACTCAGGTCTTCTGACACTGTATATCTCTCTGTATATTTCTTTCAGACTGTTTTTTTTTTTTTTTTTAATGGGGGAGAAGAGCATGAATACGGCTTTTTATAGGATGCAGGAAGAAGATTCCTCTTAGCGATGCCCAGCTCTTTGTTGCAAACATGGTCACTACACATCAGGGAAACAAAGGCCAATTCTACATTTTTAATTCAAGAGTCCTACTGGGGCTACAGAGAGAGTGGAACATCATGAGAAGAAAAACAACCTGAAAGGTAAAACAACAATATGAAACAATTAACTGCTTTGGTTTGTATTTAAGCTGGTAACAATGCAAACTTTCTTCACATTACCCTCCTAACATGCTATCTCCCAGATCTGTTGGGATCAATTCTAGGAGCACGAAGACAATACTATACCCATAAACACTGAAGTTGAAGCCTCAAAGGTGAGGCATATGATAGCTGAGCATGATGCAGTACCACTCCTGTTATTTTCAGTCTTTTCCATCTTACAAAATACTTACTACCTTTTCCTCTCCCAACTCTAACTTCTGGTGGAAGTTCTCTCTCTCATGACTGACTCTGACCTTGTCTCTGACTCTCTCAGAATCTCCTCACAGCTTTCTGTTCCATGTCTCCACATGAACAATTCTGCCCGCACATTTCCATATAGTTCAGTCATGGCCATGGCACAACTCCAGGCCCTTTTGCCTTCTTGAGCTCTGTGCATCTCTGTGCCTGCCCACTGGCACTTTCATCCTTCCTGGAGTCCTGTTTTAACACAATTCCACTCAGGAAAACATTCACAGAAAGGCCATGGAACTATTGACTGAATAAGAGCTTTGCAAGAGCCCTAGATTTGCCTCACTGAGGTTACACACTTTGGAAGGAAACCAGTTTATGGACAAAGGCAAGACCCAAAGGCACTAAACCTAATAGTCTGATAATAAGATATCTCTTGAGTAAGTTTCAATGGGGAACACTGATTTCCCTTGTAATCGTAACCAACTCACACCAGCTCTATCCTTACTCAAAACATAGCCCAATCAAAAACGTTAACAGGTCAGAACACCGGTGCCCATGAAGGTGCTGTCCTGCCTTTGAACAACCCAGAACCACACCACATCACCAACAGCTATAACTCATTTCAGGCCACACGGTGGTTTTAGCAGGTGGCAGGGAGCAGTCCCCACAGAGATCAGTTGTGCTCCATATCTGGCCCGTGCTCAGGGCAGGGCTATCACACATCTCCTCTGGGTAAAGCGGCAGCATTCACCACCACCTTGCACCATGGTGACAGAAGCAGCTCTTTTTGTCAGATAGAAGAATGTACACGTGATGATGGCTTCACCTGGTAGGCCTGCATCCAGCACTAAACACCACCAAATATAGTGGGCGTGCTACTGGCTGTGTAAAAACCACAATGAGACAACAAGGTCTTCAGTGATACATGGCCCAAAACAAGCTCGTGCATAAAATTAGAAGCAATCTGTAGAGCTGTAATTTCCATTCTCTCACAGAATTGAAAGGAGGGTGATTATTATAGCAGCAATTGCTAAGGCTGCTATATCTAAAGGTCAACCTGCAATTTCATTACCTCCACCCCTCAACACATACACACATAACAAAGACCAAACCATTCACATTTCAAGAGCTTGTATCTCCTCCAGACATGTCATGTAGTATACAAATCAGAGGCCAGAAGCAGTCACTTGCCATATTGAAGTAGAATGCCTATTTGTAGGTATATTTGAAGTTGAGGAGATCTAATAAAACCTGGGTACATTTTCATGTCAGCCTGTTTCACACGCATCAACAAAACAGCTTTCAGTTTTTTTTATAGAGAAATTTTGAACCCTATTAACCTCCTCTCTACTGTATCAGAAACATGAGCACAGGAACATTATTCCCTGTGCAGGAACCAGAGGGCAGACCTCTGACTGGGGACTGACCCTTTCTTTAATTTTTTCACTCAGATTCATCTCAGTGGCCTTGCTGAATATGACCAAAACCAAATCACATTCTTCTAGGGTTAAGATGTATATTGCTACCAAGAGCAAAAGGTGAACCACCTTAATCAGAAACTGGCATTGTACCTTTAAGACTGCAAAAGCTTCTTCTGAAATAAAAGTGATACAATCTATTGGTTTCAAGACACTTTTAAAATTGCTAAATGTTTTGTGATTGTGCTCAGAGAAAACTGAATTATCTTCTTTCATAACAACTACACCTTCTAAAAAGTACCATAAATGAGGAAGTGATATACTAGTTCAATATGATGCTCAGCTATGATGCCCCACAAGAATTTAACTGAAATTGTGGGTGATAAACACTGTAATATTGAACATTACATGAGACTGCTAAGAAGAAAATCAGGGAATCTTCAGTGTATTAAAAACAATTACCAACTGTACCAACTGAACTAAGATCAGTGGCATGACAAACTGCAATACTGGAATGCTTTTGCTTGCTTGAACTGCTTCCTCTGCTTTCAAGCTTCAAACAAAAGCCTGACTCAGAGCTTCTGAATTTCATGACCTTCTACTACTTCTGTTCGCTTAGTCCACAGCAAAGGATTGTAGATAAATACATCAGTCAAGTTACTTTGATGGCATAAAACTAGTCTGGGCCTGCTGCAATGCATTTTATTAAACAGGAACAATGCACCATAGGTCATGCACCGAGATCATCTCAACCTAGAACGTACGATTTCTCTTGACAACAAACAGTATTTTTTTTTTTTTACTGGCTGGACAGGATTGTTTTAGGTAGGTCATAACATAGAACTACAAGAAAATAGATCTTAATTTGCTCTTTAGAAGACCTGGTATCAAGCCACAGAGGCCTACTAAAGAGCTGATTTTTTTTGTTGTTGTTATTAGCAAATATTTTGACAGGAAAAAAGTAGGAAAGCGTCAGAAATGATTTGTTCCATCTGAAGCTTCCTACAAACCAAAACGGATGACATTTGATACTAATTCAATCCTGAGAACCTTACCCCTGAAGTCTTTCTAAAAGGCTGAGTGATGGATAGAAACACGGTCAATCTGCCTCCGTCTCAGCAAAGCCCCGTTTGCTCACCACTGAAAAAAAAGTATTATCCAGATGATGCTGACTAAAATGGGTACTCTGTCGAACAGTGAAAAGCTATGGCAAAAGGAAGCTCATTTTTAAAAAATTATGAACATATTTAAATGGCATGGATACATGTTAAAGATAAAAGAAAAATGTATTGTGGTTGAAGTCTGGCATATGTTTAAGAATGTAAAAGAGAACACTCCTGCAGAGGAGACATTGGTAGAGTCTGAGTTACAATATGCAAGATAGATATGCAGATATTTCACATATTTCAGAAGTTTAGAATTTCTGAACAATCACAGTATCTTTGAAAATCCACTATATTAGCCAGATATCATCCAGACATTTCTACATGCAGCTATACAATTTCAAACTCCAATCATAGAGTCAGTTTTTACTATCCTATGTCTAATGCAGCTTTGCCTTCAAAAGAAGATAAATGTGCACTGTTAATCTCTAACTCCTCTCTTCCTCATGACAAAAGGAAGTCAGTACTTTTTTTTTTTCAATTTATTGAGAAATATTTCTTTTTGTAAGACAGAATGTAAATCAACTGCTTTCTAATCCGTAAATTCCTTGTACACTGGGATTTTGCATCAGAATAACAGTTTTGCAGAGCAGGTGCAAATTCTTCTTGAATTTGCAGTTAACCATTAGAGAAACATTAACTTTTACTACAAAAATAGTAAGCGCATAAAAATATTTTCTATGCAAAAATGAGATGAAAAAGCTTGAAGGAACCAAAGGTAACATCTCTAACATCTCTCACTATTCCGTACAAATAGACCATGTTACAAATAAAACCATTTGAACATTTACTCATTTTTAAAACGAAATTCTTGCCAGGGTTAAAAATAGGAAAGAAAACTGAATATTTAATTTATAACAGGAATTTGCTTAGCACTTCATGAAACCCAAAGGAAACCCATTTATCTACCTCCGGAACCAGCAGCTCTCAAGATATTACAGTGCTGCTTTGTTCTCTTTCAGCGCAAAGCACCATCAAAATCATTGCTCTGAAACACCCACACAGCCATTATCTCACACCCTTGCTAGGAACAGAGCTTCATCCCTTCCATTTAAGAGAACCCCATGTCCCAGCTTCAGTCATATGAAATCAAGTATCAGTCCGTGCTGTCATCAGAGCAGCAAAAACACCCAATGGATGGTCAGTACCACTTACAAGAGATACCTAGGACTTCAGTACTGCCCTACAGAAACAAGGTGTTTTTACACTGAGTGTGAAGGAAGTTTACAGCAGCTTTCCCTAGCCTAGATGCTTATCTTTAAAATCCCTGCCTGATATGGAGAGAGAGATGTGGCACTTATTGCAAAGGAACCCTGAAGGCCAGCAGCTAGCTAGGGTTGGGTGGTGGGTGTTCCATTGTGGTTACATGGGAACGGACCACCCATATGGGAACTCTGACTTGCTGAACACAGAAGGTTCAGAAACAGTTCCGTAACTGTGTAAGGAAAGTCAAGGAACAGGGCAGGACACAACAGGCATTCAGTAAGAAGGGTGTGCATAGTCTGCAAAAACAACCCTTACCTCCTAAGTGGATTTCATCCCTTCCTGCTTATCTACAACAGCTTTACCATGTTTTGTCTATGCAAAACTTCTTCTCCTAACTTCAAATGTGAAAAATTATGTGAAAAACCAAAATGTGCACGACAGTTCCCAACCTGAACCACTCAGCTATCAACATCAGCCTTTTTGTGTCATAACTGCAATGGAACTAAATGGTAATTATATAATCCTGCAGCTTCCTCTGCTTCCAAATAACTTTAATTCATATGATATCAGAGAGGCCACTCATATGATCAACAGTCACTTACTTGACCCTAAGTGAGAAAGAAGAGGCCTGCTTGACTGGGACAGCTACTCCAGCCAACTCAGGCTGGGAGAGCCCTGTGATCAGGTTATTAGAGGACTGGAAAATGCCTTGCACTAGTGCCAACTTTCGTAAGTCCGAACATATACATATTTAGCTAAGTATATTCAAACAAGAAAAACCAAAGACACTCTATTTGCTTCAACTATTAACTAAGATGTGAAGAATCTCTCACTTCATGAATATAATCAAAAATAAACAAGAGTCATGACATATTTTTTTCTGAGAACAAATCACAGTTGTTCATAAAGCCTTCATATGGTCTGGCAGTCCTTTCTGCCTATGGTCAAACTGAAACTCTAGGTTGGTGTTTGACCTTGTGATCACCCCTATTTTCATCTTGTAGACTGGTTTAGAAGACAAGAAGGTTTTATAAAATCTGTGCCTAACACATTTTGGCAAAGTAGCACAACTTGATACTGTTTTCCTTTTGACAGGCTTCTTGTAAGTCCGGCCACTTCCGTAGTTTCAGTTGATGCAGAGATTTAGTATTATCCAGGGACTGAAATGTGCAAGTGGTACGCTGCTTTAAAAAAAATCCAAAAAAGCCTCCTGCAGGCCAAAGGAAATTCACCCCCTGCCTTTTAGCTGAGGTCTACTTATTCTCGGCCTCACTGGGCTTCAGTCTGGAGGCAGATCTCAGCTCCATGTGTTAGAAGAGAAGCTCCAGGCCCCCAGTGAGGTTTGGGTCTGGCACAGGCTCCAGCAGAGACCTCAGAAATAGGCATGACAGCTGAGACAGAGGTGGAAAGGCTTTCTGAACAATGGGAGGAGGAAACCAGCAGTTTTGTAGCTGAAGAGATTTGAGACATGTTTTGGCCATTGATTCCTCATAGGCTTAGAAACCGAAAGATCTGCAGTGAAGTCTCTCAACAAGAAAAGCCACAATGAAATGAACATAATGATAGAGAGGAATGCAGGCTCTTGCAAAGATCCAGGATTTTTAAGTAACAAAATCCAGAAAAAGAAGACGAAGCTGCCACTTATTTAGTTGCTGAAGTTTTCTTATCAGAAAGACTGAACGTGGGTACTTTGTGTCATGTAACTACCTTGCCCCAAAGTATTTACTGAGAGGAAGGGACCACTCCTGCTCTCTTCTCCCATTCTGAGTCCAAGGTTAGAGCCGCACAGCAAATTTTCTTCACCCTCCCCATCAAAGAAGCAGAATGTGTTATATTACATAAGACAGTGTCTATTCAAGCATTGAGATCTAAACCAGAGGTATCCTGTTTACACTTGTCACCCCAAGGCTATTTCTGTTGTCAGACAGGCTGCCCTGGAAAAAGAGTTCATCCTCTGTGCGCCCTAGAACAAGATGCATTTGCATTTAGACAGACCAAGCTGGATGACATAAATTCCTATGCAAGTGTGTCATTTTTCTTGTAGCTTCCTTCCTACACAAATTCAAGACAATCACAAAGAGCAAAACGTTCAGAAAACATGGCTAAGCAAAAAATTGTCTGCATCAGTTTAGGGCAACCTGTAGCTTCAGCTGGGGTCAGGAATTCTGCCATTAGCCCAACAGTAAATGCAGGCCTGCACTCTCAATTTTATGGTGGGTTCTGTGGTGAGGATATGACAAAACTACTGAATTCTTGGCCTGTGTCACTCTCATGCTAGGGGATGGCTCTCCTTGCCCCAGTACAGCTTCTTTATAGCACTTCTATTCTGACAGGAGAGCGTACACAGCTTGTGCCAGGAATGAGAATCAGCTGCTGTAACTTGCTGTGCTCAAATGCTAAAAGGCAGCTGGCTTCAGCTGCAAAGTGATGGAGATGAGAGCCAGAGGGGAAATGGAGTACTTTAGCAGCTTCTTATAAGCCCCCTCCTCTGCTCCCTTGATCCTCATTAAATGTTTGCTCAATTCATCAAACTTATTCAACTATTGTTTTCTCAGCTCAGCTGTTTCGCAGGGACTCTGACAATACAACCATTCCTGGTGCACATCTGGGATCCTCAGCAATATATTGCAGAAGAAAGAATGCAACACAGTACAAAAGGAAGTGAAAGAAGAAGAAATGGCAGAAGACATGGGGACATTCAGACAGTACAACACAAGACAGAATCTCCCTCTTCCATACCCACAAATGAAGGAGAAAAGGAAAGGAAACCATCTTGAAAGGGCTCTGCCATGCTGAATTCTTTACAGACTATACATAGTTTGAGTACTAGTTTTCATGTGCTACAGGAAAAAGTGAAGAGGTGTTGCTACAGAATTCCTGAAACAGAACAATTTAAAAGCCTCACAAAGGTTGGCTAAAGTTATTTGTGGATCCCGCAAATTAAGCAGGAGATGGTATCGTGGACATGCATAGGGCAGACAACCAAGAACATCTGACTTCTATCCATTGTGCCTGCAACCTCTTCTTAGGAAAGACTCCACTGAAGACTAGACCTAAATAAACGTGAGTCACTGAGTAGAAGATCACGAGCAACCAAACAGATGCTTACATATCTCGTGCCTTTTGATGAGCTTCAGCTGTCTGTGGTCTAATGACAGACCTCAGCTCTCCAGGATGCCTTTTGGTCAACTTCAGGTGAGTAAGAATCAATTAACAAAAGATCAAATGGGTCCAAACATTAATTGCTTAAATTAGACTACTGCACTTATATGCATCTGTCAGTAATAAGCCTATCTAAAATTAATAATTGAAAGAGTACAAATTTGTCAAAGTTTTAAAACAAGTCAAATAATCAAAGTGGTTTATTAGTAACAAGTTAAATTAAAGATAGCGGTTAAGCACCTGCAATGAGAAGTGCAAAAAAAAAAAAAAAGATTGTGACAGCACTGCTCTCTTCTGCAAATACATAGATAATGTATCTTTTTTGACAGTTTATTTAGATATTTTTGGTTCACTGATTAATTCATTCCAAGCTGAAACCAACTAAGAGTCAAGAAGAAAAATAAAATACTAATCTTCAGACAGCTTGCTTTCTAATTTCATCTTGTGAATAAAAACACAGGGTGAGAAGATGAGCACTGTAGTTCTAAAGCCTTGAAGGCAGTTATCAGAAATAAACAGATCAAATCATTAATTACAGACAAGTTTTTTTTTGATGATGTTGTTCAATTAATCACTGTTTTAAATGAGAAAGTTTGCAGAAAAAAAAATATCTAAAGGCAAAATATATTCCACATATATGTGGTAGTTGTGACTCTTGAACAACATTTCAAGAATATTGCTTCTGAACATTTTTAAGCTAATCTGCTGTTTTGTTGCCATGTAAGTTGGGACATAAACAGGTAGAACATAATTGTTAACCAGGGAGAGTTACATTGTTCTTGTTTGTTTTCTGAGAAAGTATAGATCCAGAATCTGAGCAAATGTGGAATTTCTTGGATTACCCAAGAGGCTTTAACTGCAAGCTATCAGGAGACAGCTTTGTGGGAATTCTTTGCTAACAGATCAAAACTGCTCTTGAGGACAGTGCCTTCTACGCAGGAGAGAGGGCAACAGCAGTGGCATCCTGCAGTATCTCTCCTCCATCCTTGAGCATGGAGAGCTCGGTGCAGGGGCCACACATTGAGCTAGGTTTGACGTAACAAGTCCTGTCAAGAGACAGAGGACACTGAGCTGCACTTCATACACACAAGGAGCAAGTTTAGCAATCACAAAACATAGTAGAAAAGTTAGCTGTGTACATCTTACGCTGAGGACACCAAAGCAGTGACTCAGGTGTCAAAGCCCTACTCAGCCACTGGCCTGAACTCTTAACAAAGTCACAAGCTTTCTTCAACATGCTCTGTATCCAGGAGAGTTTTTACCTTGATTTTCCTCTCTAAAGTGATGGGAACAATGTTTCCTCGCTTTCCTTGCAGTCACGCAGGAACACTGGGCAAGTTCACAATTGGATCGTGCTTTTGGCTATAGAAAAATCCATGTACTTAAAAAAAAATTGACTGAAAAGTTAGCATTAAAATCAAAAGAAAAAGGAGGTAGGAGGAGGCATTCAAGACTGCCTCACTGCTCTCTTAGAAGCAGATTAAAGTCAGTGAATGGTTGCTATGCCTAAGAAAAAGCAGATTCACCTAAGTAAAAAAAGAAGAAAATGAGTAAAGTCAGTGTCAAGGATTCCTCTTCCAGAGATCAGGCCACTGCTGTATTTACTTTCTGTTAAAACTCTTCAAGCAGTAAATTTAAAATATCACAAGTCCTTTATTAGTTTGAGAAGACAAATCCACGCTGCTTAATTTGTATCCAGAAGAAAAAAAAGGAAAGAGAAAAAAGATTCACCTGACACTCAGTTATGCAGTCATATTTTAGCTCTGCTGTATTACTGCACAAGAGAGATAAAGTGACATCACTGGGGAAGCTTTGAATGCGGCAATGTAGGTAGCAGCCTCAGGGGTGTATATCCTCAAATAGGGTCACATTTCACTCCCTACACCAATGTTTCTCAGCACATTGTGCTGGAAATGAAGGACTGGCAGGCTTCCCTGCTGGAGTACCTGGTCACTATCTGCAGCAACTCAATGTCTGGAGATACTCAAAGCAATTTTCTTCAAAGATGCCATTTCATAAAAACTTCAAGACATAAATGACATTTGGTCATGTTAAAATTCTTCAGTCACAAGAATTAGAATACTGCTGTGACAGGCAGCAAGTCTGCCTTGCCAGGTTCTGCAAGAGAAAACCCTAATCTCATCAGTACTGCAGGGAAAGCAGTTTGAGAGAGAGTCACCACCACCAGCAGTGAGACACAAACACTCAAGTGAGGTGAGGCACTGCAACAAGCTGCCCAGGGAGGTAATGGAGTCACCGTCCCTGGAGATGTTCAAGAAAGGCGCAACATGGCACTGAGGAATATGGTTGCTGAGCATGGTGGGGATGAGTTGACAGTTGGACTAGATGATCCTAGCGGCCTTTTCCAACCTTGATGATTCTATGATTCTACGTGACGCTGCTGTGTTTTAAAACAGAAAGTGTTCAGGGCCCTACCTGATGGAAAATCTTCTGTGCTTCACAGTTTCATGCCAAAAAAGTAAAACAAGAGGATTTGCTCCACAAAACAAGCCTACAGCAAGATCTCACTTGTTCCTGACTGATGGCGGAATGGAAGAGGCTGCACACACTGTTGCTCCCTCAGCACCCACCACTACATCTTCTAGGGTGGAAGAAGGATGGGTTTTCAACACACTCAGCCTCCAAGGATGCATTTCCATCCCCCTGCACAGTCACAGACCCTAAATGGGGCATCTCAGGGCAGTCCCAACCCCTCTGGGGCCCATGCCCAAGTGGTACAGGGGACTGAGCAAGGCAGTGCTCACCACCCTTGTGGTCTCCTCTGTGGGGAAACATGAGCTGCTGAAGCACCCTGGCTTCCCAGGGAAGGCAGCAATCAGCTGTCCCGATTATCTTGTCTGCTTCTTCCAGGGTGGCCCTGTGTATCTTAAGCACAGAGAGTTTTGCAGACACAAACAGCATTCCAGGGCCTGCACCACTGGTGTTGGTGGGTGTGGAGTCATCCCTGGTGAACACCCCAGCAGCTCTGCCTGATTGGAGCTGGACAAAGCCATCTCTCCTGAGGTCAAGCTCCATACTGGAATAAGATCAACACTTATTTTCAGATAGAATAATCGTCTTAAGGCAGGATTTAGTCTGTGGGGTGGGGAAAAAGTAACTGGGAGAGATACAATGAGATACCACTGTGGAAAATGAGTAAAGCATGATAAAAACACTAGAAAGTAAGCCAGACTGTAACAGCAGTCCTCCAGAACAGGTGTCCTATGTTAAAGATTTATAGAAATATTAGGAGTTCAAGAGAAATTACTCTAAAAAGCCATACGATTTACTAGACAGTGCTAAACTTTCTATTAGCATTTTGACCTATCATATATAAACTGCAAGTATGCAGCTTCTTAGTGCAGAACATGTTCCAAATTCAGCATGTGTTTTTTTTCTTGTTTTCTATTTAAAGTTACATGAGTTCTCTATGCCAGATAGAATTTATTTGAGATTCTCATCTGCTAAATAGTGGTCCAAAAAGACTTGAAAGGTCTCAAGATGACATTTTTTCCTCCAGTGCTAGGTTCTTTCAAAAGGTGAAACACACGCGCCATGAATGGTTGGCTAGCTGCCCAGTGCAGTAAAGAGAAGTTAAGAGCAAGTAGCTGGAGCTGCTACCTCCCCTCATATTGCCATAAGGAAGAGGAAGAAGGGAAAGCTATCCTGAAAACCATTAACTGAGCTGCACAGATCTGCTGTTCTGTGTGTTCTGGCTGCTGTGGGAAGGCGGTGGGGAAAGTTTCCAGCAAACAATCCAGAGGGATCAGGAAAAATGCCCCTTCAGACAAAAGGGAACTCTGCCTAGAAAGTGAACAAGAAGTAAGGAGAAGATCACAGAGCATCTCAGATGCTGGGATGTCTGGGAAGAACCTGTCCTGGATAAACAATGCTGCTGAACTTGCAGGTTCCCTTCCCTGCTCCAGAGATCTGCTCTGTGGGATGCATAAACGTCATAGCCAGGCTTAACCAAAACTCAGCCTCTTCCACACATCTTTTTCTCACGGAGGCTAAAGGAGAGCAACCAGTCTAGCATTAAAATAAAACATGAGATAGACACAACATAATCTGGTATTGAAAAGAAACAACAGAAACCATTCAGATCTCAATGGATATGAATCCTTTATTTGTGTACTATCACTACCCACCAAAAAAGTACAATTGGTTTGGTATTAAAGAATGTTTATACGTGACTTTAATTTTCTCTTTTTTAATTAGCAGGAGTAAGTAGGTTTAGGGTGTTTAATTAAAAGTAACTGAAATAACCGTTTCATGGCTTTAGGATTAAATGTTTTCCTACTCCTAGGCCGAAAAGACCACGGTGTGTTTGTAACCAAGAGGTAGTGGGGAAGATCAGACACTTCTCTGAATGCAGTCTCCTTACAGAAAGTCAGCAAAACTGCCACTGATAGCTTTCTCTGCCAAAGAAAGACAGCTCACTCCAACTGCGTGCTGCCTGCCTCACTATAGATATAAGGACGCCAACGACATGCATGAGCACAGCCAAACACCACAGCCTTGCTCTCTCACACCTTATACCCCTTGCTGTCTATCTGCCCAGGGACAAGAATGAAGTCATGTTCCAGTGCAGAAAACAGATACTGCAGAATATGAGCAGCATGCTTAAAGTGAGGAAAATGAAATAATTTCCATATAGCATGTAATTACTGTTACAGGATGTGGAAGAGGCTAACAGTTTAAATGAGTTTAAAAAAAAAATAGACGTATTTGCAGATGATGGATTCATCACAAGCTATAAAATATGTTTTGGATCCAAACTATGGCTCAGCAAGTCTCTACAGTATTGATTACTGAAAGTTGGAAGAGTTTAACAGAGAAAAAGGCTCTAGATTTACTCTGATTTTTATATCCTTTGGTTGACCTCTGCGTTAGTGCAATCTGTGCACAACTGAAAATAAATTCTATGCGTGCAAGAGACTGCAGCACAAAAGCCAAGAACTATTTCACATCAAGCACTGACTCCTTTTATGATCCTGGACAAGTCATTTGGCCTCAGTTCCCTTCCTGCAGTGACCACCTTGCAAGCACTTTAAGACAAATAATTAGCTAATGTTATAAATGTTTTAAACAACAAATACACTGGATGTAAACAACTATTCTCCCTTAACAAGCCCAGAAGAAAAATATTTCCTCTAAACCACATTTCTTTAGGAACCTGTACATAGCTGTAGCTGTTACAGCAACTTCACAATTCTTTCTT
Source organism: Numida meleagris (assembly GCF_002078875.1). Lineage (NCBI taxonomy): Eukaryota > Metazoa > Chordata > Aves > Galliformes > Numididae > Numida > Numida meleagris. Next base: position 179,897,927 of record NC_034409.1, on the reverse strand, counting down.
TTAAAAGACTCTTTATTGAAATAACATATTAAAATGGTACAGCCTTGAGGGTAAAATGGAAGAACAGATGATACTCTGCTTCCACGTTGTACAAGCTTCAAAGACATGATAGTAAGTTTACATGGATTCAAGCCAAGTGTCACATTCTCAGGGATGAGACAGTACATACACAGTACGTACCAGATGGATCTCATCTCTGAGGCTGAAGAACACAGACACGACTATACTACAGACTGCAGCAACAGCAGCTCATGGCAACCACTGCATTACCTTTAAGGTAGCTAATTTGGATAGCTGTAACAGTACAGGTGCAGCAACTTAAAAGTTTAGGATGCATTAACTACCAAAGCTGCTTTGGCAAGCTTCCTTGCCTGTCCTGAGCTTTATCCTTCTTCTAGAAGCACGATGACCAGCCTAGTCCAACAGTACACTGGGTATGTGTGAATGCAGTCCCTGCAGTCAAGGAGAAATGGGCTTAATGCAGGGATAAGTTATGTGAAGCTACCCATCCAGGATACATTAAATGTCTGGGTTTCCGCTAGTCACATGGGCTGGAATGACGAAGCACTATGCCACATCCACACAAAGATGATGCTGTGTGTGTGAAAATAAATATCCAGTTCTGGGCACTAGACTTTCCGTGCATCAGATGTGAACTACTTTTGCGTCTCCATCCTTCACTCAGCTGGTCTTCTGTTTTAATTGAATCAAGCAATAAAACTATCACTGTGCTATGTAAAAAGCCTTAATGAGGCTGCCAACAGGGCAAATTAAGAGACAAAAGGACCTGTAGTTTATCACATGGTTTATTGCTGAGAAAAACAGTGTGCTTAGGCTATTATCACTATTACGCTACAAGTTATAACAGGAAATCAATAAGGATAAGACAGAGAAATGTTTGCATTTCTCCCTGAGGCACTGAAGCACTCCCCTCTTTTATGCAAAAGGAAAAAAGCAGTTTAAATAGCTGCAGTGTCACTGAGCGATGTCAAAAAGAAGGTATATTATTCACAAAACAAGTACTGCTGCAACAGCTATTTAGTGGACTTGAATATTTTAAACTTAACCTACCTTCACTGGATTTCCTAACTCACAAATACTAGACTTTAGGTAAATGCAGCGTAGGGGCAAATTCTCCAGCTAGAAAGAAACCAACCAGCTATGACGCCGACTGGAGCTGGTATCTCAAGCTGCTGACACATAGGCCTTACATCTCTTGTGCAACCACACACACAGGCGCTCCACTCACATGCACCCAGTGGTGCTTGCTTTTCACTGTTGTGAAAGGGGACCCAAACTATAGCAGTGCCTGCTTATTCCTCCCCATATCATTGCCTCCCAACTTCTGGAACCTTCTGCAGAACGCTGCCACCTGCTATTATCATTACCACCTGCAGTAGTCCAGCAGCTAAGACATACATGTCTAAATGGAAAGTCAGTTCCTTCCCCGTGGAAAAAAAAAATCTAATTTTGTGTAACGGGTTTCATCCACTGACATTTCAGAGTAGTTCTTGTGAGAAACTGAGGAACAGACAAATACATGGGTGAGGAGTGGACACAAGGAATGGATGAGGACATCGAGTGTGAAGGTAAAAATAAACTGCATGAGGGAAGAGTAAGAGGGAGACCTACATAAGAAAAAGCTGAGTGAGAGAAAGACAAAAGTACGGTGATTAGGGCATTAGGTAAGAAAAGGCTCCAGTAGCTGAATGTGCAGAGCTGAAGCTGTTCTTAATTTTCGTCACAGGCTCTTAACAAGAATTTATTTATATTTGATTAGTACATCTCTGTTCTATCAATGTAAAGGGTCATGAATACATTTATAATGAGTTATAAATTAGTCCAACATTTTTATAGTGAATAAAAATTCAGAAAAAAGAACTTGTTCATTTTTTCCAAGATATCTATAGCATTTCTAAGATCAGCATTTAAACAAATACGTAGTACAAACTAAATATATATGTTTATATATATAGCCTGGTCTGGTGGTTGGCAACCCTGCCCACAGATGATCTTTAAGGTCCTTTTCAACCCAGGCCATTCCATGATTCTGTGATTCTATGATTCTATGATATTTGTGGTGTTGAAACATAAAACCAGAAGATCTCCTGAGTTGGAAGGGACCCACAAGGATCACAGAGTGCAGCTCCAGGCTCTACACAGCACCACTCAAAACCCAAAACCAATCTCTCAGTGTTGATCGAACGCTCCCTGAACTCCGGCAGCTCAGGGCTGTGTCCACCGCCCTCTGGTGCAGACCCTTTCCCTAACCGCCACCTGCCCCTCCCCTCACACAGCTCCATGCCGTTCCCTCGGGCCCTGTCGCCGTCACAGAGAGCAGAGCTCAGCGCTGCCCCTCCGCTCCGTGTGGGGAGCTGCAGCCGCCATGAGGCCTCCCCTCAACCTCCTCTGCTTTGGGCTGAGCAAACCCAGGCAACTCAGCCACTCCTTATGCATCTTCCCTCTAGACTCTCCACTACATTTGCAGCCCTCGTGAGAACACTAATAGTTTTATGCCCTTATACTGTGATACCCAAATATGCACCCAGTGCTGGAGGAGAGGTCGCATAGCGCAGAGCAGAGGGGACAACCCCTTCCCCACCTGGTGGTAGCACTGCGCCTGGGGCACCCCAGGTCTGGTCGGTGCTTGTGGCCCCAAGGCACACTGCTGACTCACATTCAGCTTGCTGTTGGCCAGAATCCCTGATGCCTTTCCATAGGGCTGCTCTACAGCCTTTCATCCCCCCTCATCCAGGGTCTGCCTTGTCCTACCTGCAGGATCCAGCACTTGCTCTTAACTTCATGCAGTTGGTGATCACCCCACCCTCCATCCTGTCACCATCTCTCTGAAAGGCCTACATCTAAACACCATACTGATGTGTGTTTTGTCCATTGCTTCATTGCTATCTTCCATTTCAGTAACTGCGTGGCAATGTTGTAACACAAGAGAACTGACCAGTTAGTATCTCTCAGCTGATGCACCTGATTAATGAAATGACATTAATGAATTACTGCAAAGTGATTATGACATTTCATTCCCCTTCTCTCCCATTACTCAATCAGCTTATTGTTGCTGTTTTTGCAAGTAGGAAGACATAAAAATGACACCGGACTTCTTCGGACTCCCTCAAAGTATTTCTAAAGTATTTGCTGTATTACATATGACAAATACAGAATTTTTAATATTAAGCTATAACACAAGGAAGAAATAACAGTAGTTCTTGAGGACAGATTCACTTTTGGTTTAACCTTGAGCAAGAAGTGCGTCAAATTCAGTGAGGAAAAAAATACTTTACAATCCTCCTATCTCATATTCTTGCCTACTGCCATACAAACTTTATCATCAGTTTGATGAAGTTGCCAGATTGTTCAATCATGAGCTAGAAATTTTAAAGGAAAAGAAAAAACAGTGAGGTCACTCATGATCACATCTGCTTGAGTCCCTTCATTCCCCCTTCCGTGCTACTACATTAATCCATTTCCAGTACTTTCCTCTGTCCCATACTGTGCACTGGAAGGATACTAAAATCCCTTCTGATAAATTAGAAGGAAAGGCAAATTCACTTTTGCAGAGCGGAAAGTTCATAGAAAATGTTTTGGATTCCTATTTCTTTTTAATTTCTCATGCATGCTCTACTCTCTGTCATTTCAAAGACTCTTCTGTCATATATTACATATATTAAGTTATCTCTAGCAACAAGACACAAGCACAGAAAATGGTATCTCATAGCTTTCAGCTTTTCCACACTGCTCTCCATCTCAGACATTTTTGGACACAGTTGTGCAACTTTTAACATGTGCCGTGAGCTCTTCGGAGCAATGTGTGTTCTAGTGTACTGATTAACAAAGAAATAGAAATAAAGCAGAAAAAGTAATGTAAACAAACATTTTTTTCCCAGGGTGCAGGGGAAATAAAGTCTAGTAATGAAGAAAGACAACAGGCCACAGGGGATCGAGGAAATCCCCTTACCAAAAATTAGCCTGTATGCTACAAAGAATCTGATTTTTGATGTGAGATTTAGGGTCATACATGCTGCTTTCCCATACCCATTCCGAAGTGGATAGCCACTAAGTGACTAAGTCATCTAGCAGCTCTTTCTTTACAATTTTAGTCATGCCAACTTTTTTTTTCTGAAGAAAAATGATTCCAGTTAATGTAAATCAGGGCAAGTACTTATCATCAAGTTTTTCATTGAAAGGAAATTAAGAAAATGCTAACATACTGTAATATGTGAGCAGTTAGGGGATGCAGACTTCTGTTGCATGAGACCAATCTTAGTATCACCTTGTATTAAGATCATTCTTACTTGGGGCAGTTTTCTCAGGATGAGCCAGTAGCTCATTGCTGACGGAGGGATGACCAGCTTTACAGTCATGAAGTGGGATGAATCTGAAGGTGTCACCAACTCTGTTTCATTTCAGTGAGACATTCCTCAACAAGGGAAAAAAAAATACCTGTAAGGTGGCTTCAGGGAATATCAGAAAATGTGTCTTTGAAGCCCCCGGAAGTGTGCATTTCACTGAATCTCCCTGTAAACAACATGGTATCACTTCCTATTTTTCATCCATTCTGGCATGCTGTTTCATCAGCACTTCTCCTATGATCACTAACTGACAACATACATTAGCATTTTCCAGTACATTTCACATTCTTTACAGAGACTTCTCTGTCAAAGTTTCCTTGTGTCACTAGCAGTGCTGCAAATACTTTCCAAGCAGAAAGATTTGCCACCTCCACAATCTACTCTTTAAAAAAAAAAAAAATGTTTGAAATTCACTTTTCCAGAATCTGCAGGAGCCTCAAGTTTTTAGGAGTACTATCTCAATCTTATTTAAAATAATTAATATACTGATACACTAATACAATCTTCAGTTAAATTCACAATGAGCTTTTTTGCCAGAATGATTTCCTATATTCTACCCCAACCCCAAGCTTAGGTTAAGAGTTAACAACTCACAAAGAGGTTAAGCATAGGCTAAAGATGATTCACAAAGCCATACCAAATCTGAAGGATGACCACACTGGAGAGAGCGAGGTTGTATACAAATAACACTCCAGATCAAACTTACAGAGCTCAGTGCACAGTAAGACAAAAAACTTCACACGCTTTCCACATAAATACATGTCCTCCAGAGACAGTGGATTTAACAGGGTAGATCTACTGCTGTCTTACAGCTTTTCAGATTTTGGGGGACTGACAGGCATAAGTCCCAAAGTTACACACTTTTGAAGTTTTACGTGAGGCTTTCTTTAGTAATAAGAGCAGAGGGAAGCGGAAATTAGAGGGAACACAGTAGACCTTATCAGGTGCAAGGCAGGAGAAACAGGTCCCCTTTACCTTTTTGAGAAGAACTAATTCTGTATTTCCAAAAGAAAGGACCAGACTCAACAAAGTGGGTGGGGAGAAACTTTGTGTATGACGGCCTTCACTAGAGGGTCCAGGATAAAAAGCAAAATAAGCACTTCTGGCACAGCAGCTGTGTTATGATCATGCTTCTCACTGGTAGATCATAAGCTGCTCTGAGTCTGGAAATCATCCTAGGATATACCACACAAGCTGCATTTGATTTCATGTTACATCATGTTCTAAAGCTTACTAATTCAGTGCAAAGTTCTCTTGAAAAAGCTGAGTTCTTTTCAGTCACATAGGTGAAAAAAATGTCTAAAATTGATGCAAGGAACTAATTTGTCTTACTGTCTTAAAAAGCTGGGAGATGTCTTTCACACAAGGGCAAATTCACATATTCCTTAGCTAGTACACATCTCCTGTTCTCACTGTCATTACTGCAAATATTTATATTTAAGGCACAAGAAGCTGCTACAGTTCAAAGACAAGCCTAGAAAAATTCAGACTGAAAATGAGATCAAATTAAATTCTGAACCAGTGGAATAATTTAACAATGGATTCTAGCAATTTAAGGTCTTTAAATAAAAATAGGGATTTTAAGTGACCAAAAAAAAATGAAGTAATGAGAAAATTAAATAATGAAAGAAAAATTTACTCTAAACTTAGTCAGAAATGTGTCACTGCAACAAAGTCCTAGCTCGATAAAATACTATAGTTTGCTTAATGAAGAATGATGGACTAATTCCAGTGGTTTATTCTGATCTAAAACTTGCTTACACATTCTGCAGGAACTTTTCTTGTGGAACTAATACGTACCACAAGATAAATAAGCCGAAGTTTATAACAATACTGTAAGTCCACGACAATATCATTATTTGAAGTACTAGTGTAAGTATTACTGGCCTAATCCATCAAGCCAGTCCTTTATAGCATCGTAGTTCTACTGAAATCACTCAAGTTACAGTGACATGAAGCAACAGCAAGGTCCCAAAGACTCAAAAATGGACCCTTTGTTTAGAGGTAAGAGTCATGATAAGTCTTTCAACTCAACACAATGGAAATAATGATAGTGATGCAGACAGAGTGTAAATAGGCTTTAGCATAAAAGGAAGATTCCTGAAAGTCTTTCCAAACTAAAAAAAATATTCAGGTTTTTATTACAGCCCTACTCATTCCTAGATCATAATGCATTTGTTAACAGAAACAAAGTTTAGTAATACCAAAGCTAATCAGCTATTCTGAAGAAATGCAAATATTGGTCATGGTTCACCCTGCAGTGACATGAAACTTTTGCTGAGCATCTCCTCAACTCTAGCTGCCAGTACCTAGCAGCATACTCTATGATCTCCTAAGTATGAAGATTTGTCAGCATTTCTTGGAAACAGATTTTCACGTTTGGGCAACTGGTTCACATAAATTTTGGAATCAGTCCCTTATTTACAATGTATCTTCACGGACACAAAGAATAAAAATCCATGTATTACGCTCTACTGAATGTAGCTCAATTCTCCTTTTAGGTAATGAAAACAAATCAAATAAAGTGGTTTATTTAACACTGCCATTTATCATATTGTGTAAATGCTTGCAAAAAGAAAACAAATTTAGAAAACATCTGTTTCTGGGACAGTAATTTAACATGAGCTTAATGGCACTGAAGTCAATGAGATGGAAGCACATGCTTAAGCATTGTCTTGATTCAAGGCCTAAAAGTAAGTCTCTTCAGAGGTTCAAAAATGGGTGCTGGAAGGACGGATGCACTGATGGAGAATTTTACTCACTGGAGTCAGTGTTCTTGCCAATTTTATTCCACTTAAGCTAACATAAAATCCAAGAGGTGCAAAGCTTTAGAGCTCATGTTTTCTAGCTCTGACACTTAACCACATCAATGGGTTGTATATGCCTGATATGTAAGAATATCGACATCACCTCCACCTTCTGCAAAAGAATAGGAGGAACAGAGAGACCTATTCCTTTATCACAGAATCACAGAATCACAGAATTGTAGGGGTTGGAAGGGACCCCTAGAGATCATCGAGTCCAACCCCAAAGCAGGCTCCCTACAGCCATGAAACTGTCTTTTAAACTATGTGCATATATATCCTTATTTTCAGTCAAACTTTCTTAATGTTTTTAAGACCATGAGACTTTTGCTTGGTGAGCCGTTATTTTATAACTACAATATGCTTGAAGCACACACTGTAACATTAAATATTCAAAGCGATCTGATATTGAGTCAGCACATTTACAAGCAAATAGAATTTTAAAGCTGGCTCCTGTGTGAAAGCACTAAACCAACATGTCTGCTTGTCAATTCACACTACTGGATTTTTAGCCTTCTAGCTAATTGGAACCAATCTGAGAAAAGGTTTTAAGATATTGCATTTCTACACATTAAAAACAGGAGGACAGCTTGAAGAAGACTCGGACAACACCCAAAAAAAGGTTGCAGAACTGGAACACCCTGATCTGGCATTAGGGAATCCATACTGATTCTCATCATAAAGATAAAAAACAATTAAGAAACCATGCTCTGTTTGTCCGCGGCTCACAAAACAACTTAGTGTCACTCTGAAAAGTACTTTAATAACTTAAGAATACTGAAACCTTCTTTAGCTGTCCTCTCTGCTGGTTTTCAGCCACTGGTGTTTGCTTGCACAATAGCATAATATTCATGTGCTAAAACTGCAAGGCAAGAGTGCTAGTTCTGTATTCCACAAGGGAATAGGAAACAAAATGACTAGGAACAACTTCCTATTAGCAAGGGTCAGGTTAGCAATGTGTAAGATGACCATTTTCTATAAATATACCAAGAAGTCAATTCCAAGTAGAAAGAACCACCCAAACAAGAGGATAGAGATCATCTAGGAGCAAAGGGACATAAAGTTGGCACAGCCATTCCACAGTCAAAATTATAACAAGGTTGCTAAGCAGCTTTGGCACAGCCAGAAGGCCAAGCACTAGCACAGAACATACAACCTTTAAAATGCAGCTCACTTGACCCCTGTGTGGGAACTTAGACTGAGGCAGCACTTCCAAGTGCAAACTAAGAAAAGGGCACAGGTGTGTCACCAGCACACACTCTGCATCAAATAAATATGTGAATTTTACCAAAGGTATTTGTATGAAATGGGAAATGTGAAGAATCATGAATTATGCTCTCCATCCCCCCCAACTTACAAAATCAAGCACAGAAGGCAAGAAACCAGCATGGCTGAGAAAGGACCTCCTGGTTAAACTGAGGGAGAATAAGGACATGTACAGAAGTGGAAGCGTATCTTTAAATTGGAGTGATATGAAGCATGGACTATTAGGTGGATACAGAAATGGTTCAATGGCCCCAGCAAGGGGGTTGTAGTCAGCGGCTCTATGTTCAGGTATAGGCCAATCAAGACAGGTGTCTTACTGGGGTCAGTTTTGGGTCTGGTGCTCTTCAACATCTTTATCAACAACCTAGACAGTTGGATCAAGGGCACTCAGCAAGTTTGTTGATGGCCCTTAGTTGAGTGGTGCAGTTATTACTTCTATTACAATAGAAGGCAAAAGGACCTGGACAGGATTGATGAATTGGCCCATGTGAACTGAATTATATTCAGCAAGGCCACATGTAAGGTATTGTACTTGGGTTTAGGTACACAACCCCAGATATGTGTACAGCCTGGGAGAATAATTCATTGAGAGCAGCTCTGTGGAGAAGGACTTAGTTGTTCTGGTGAAAAAGAAGCTGGACACGAACCAGCAGGGTGTGCTTGCAGCCAGGAAGGCCAACTGTATCATGGAGTGCATCAACAGCAGGGAGGGGGAGGGGATTGCCCACGTTTACTCTGTCCACGTTAGGCCCCATATGGAGTACTACATCCAGAGCTGGGGTTGCCAGAACAATAAAGAGCTGTCGGAGTTGGTCAAGGCCAGGTTGAATGGGACCCTGGGCAGCCTGATCTGGTGGATGGCAATCCTGCCCATGGCAGGGCCTTGGAACTAGATGATCTTAAAGATCTCTTCTAATTTAATTCATTCTATAATTCTGTGATTCTATGATTCTATGTTAATAATACTGCCTAGCAGAAAGATGGATACAGTTCTGTTAACAGATTCATGCCTCAGAAAAAAATGCTGCTTAAGTAGAATATAGCATAGAACAAAGAGGTGTGAGAAGTGAAAGACAAACTGGGAGCAGCATGAGGCACTAGCGACCCCTGCACAGAAAAGAAGGACGCAAATGATGAGGTATATAAATAAGGACACTTTTTTTCACTGAAGAATGAACTGGTAGAGGGAAAGATAATATAGCTGCCAAGATCCTAGTCACAAGAGACAAAAAAAAACTTAAAAGTGGATGACAGCTTAGAGAGACTATAGGCTTGTGAAATGGTAAAAACACTGATTGCTGTGATCTCACAGGATTAAACACACATTTACATTTGTTGCTTTCCCTGAGCCACACAGTTCTCAGAATTTTTAACATCAAGTCAAGCTAACAGGACAGGAAAGCCATCTATCAGTTGTGAATCTAATGAAGACATCAAGGAAAAAGAAATACAGATGTAAGAAGAGAAACGAGGATGTCAGCTTTTTTTTTTTTTAATGCCCATTAGATGTTTTCAGGATGCAGACTAAAATTAAGATACAAAATGCTATTATTATCTTCCCTTCTTTTAGTCTGAACAAGCTTCCCAACAGTGGACAATAAGATGATTGATGCTGAGATTCTTTAGTTCAGACTAAACTGAAGTGAATTTTTTCAGTGGATCACTGATAAGATAATCAGAGCAGAGGACAAACGGCCACTGCTTGTCCAACTCATTATCTCCTGCATATTCTACACATCTGCCTTTGCTTTTCTCTTTAATCTAAACTCAAGAGCCAAGGAATTCTTGTAATTTTGGTTTGTATGTCTTGGTAAAGGACTGCTGGAAGAGACCAAATAATTCAGTCTGATGTTCCTACTTGTGACAGCATTTGTGCCAAGTTGCTCAGAGGAGGACTTAAAAAAACAATATGTATAAGAGATTTCGTAACACTAGATAACAAAAGAAAAAATATTTTTGATCTTCTTTTTCTTTTAAATTCCATTCAGATTCATAGCCTTAGAAAAATTCAGTCAATTTAATGATAGTTTCTATCCAATTTCATTCAGGGCCAAGTTCTGCACATTGGAAACAATGGTGGCAATGTCATTATCTTCCAGGGCTCGTGGTCAAGTCCAGAAGTGTCTTAGCATTGCTCATTAGATACAACCAAATACCTTTCAGAAATGTTCTGAATCAGATCTTCTATCAATTGAACTTGCACAAGTGAATTTATTGTGTAAATAAATCTTTATAAGACCTCTATAAAAACACTGCTTTTCAGCTAAATTGGGTTCCATTATCTATTCCCAAAGAGGGCCAAAGAAATAATCCCATCTCAGCTTTTCTGTTCAGTGTTATTTATATATCCTTTCACTTCTACATTTCTATTCACTATCTCTTCCATGTCTTTTTTTGTACAGTTTGTTTATTCAAAATAAAAGATGTCTCACTGGTCTAAGACAAAGCAGCAAGACAAAGTTTTCACTGGATGTCTGTATTTCTTTACATTTGGATTTTTCATGTATCAAATTCTAAAGCTTTCCAAATGCAGCTCTTAAAAGACAACTGATTAATAATTATACAACTTAAAAATGAGCTTTTTGTGGGAATAAAAGTCCAACCTTGTAAACACGTTTTTATCACTAGTAGATGGAAAGAAATGTCAAGGGCTGAGTAAGAATTAGCTAGCATCTTTTCCTGAAAAAGGATGAGAAGAGGCACGCCAATCTACAACATTTATGTTGTAAATGTGAACCAGAAGCAATATTTTGATATCCAGAAAATAAAATTTTCTGCTTGCAACTGTTTTGGATTCACAGCTGTCATACCTCTTCTATGGAGATATTCAGGACCCGTCTGGACGCATACCTGTGCTACCTATTGCAGGGTACCTGCTTTAGCAGTGCGACTGGACTCAATGATCTCGAGGTCCCTTCCAACCCCTGCGATTCTGTGATTATGTAATACAATGCTAAACAAACCTTTCAGTCTCATAGTGTTTCTACAGTGATTTAAATCTTTCAGATTAAAACATGACTTCTCTCTCTTTCTCCCATGCTCTCTGCTGTCTATGATAGGCATTATGTATATGTTCTACTTTAAAATGGGGATTGCACATTTACTACCTTTACTGGCAAAGTTTAGATATACATAGTCTATCTCCTTTATTGGGGCAAACAATCACTCTAGACTCCTCCTTTCATTAATTTCTCTCAACCTGTACCATTTTCAAGATTACTCTTCTTCCTATGACTCTACATTTCTTCCTCTACAGTTTTAAATTCTATTTGAAATACTTGTAACTCTCTGAGAAATAAAAAGATGACTCAATGGGAATTTCTGCTAGCTCTCAATACACTGTTTCTATTGAAATAGCTGCTAGCTTTACCATGCCCTCCACTGGGACTAGTGCTCAGGCCTGATTTCTTGTTGCTGAACTTCCATAAATGGACTTCTAGGTATAAACAAAATCTTTTTTTTAGCACTTAAACACACAATAACATCACCAGTGTGAGTTTGTTCTATGCTTATGTTCCTGTTTGTGAGGTTTCCTAATAACTATTGAATCTGTTGGCTAAACTGAGGATAAAAGCCTCAAAGGTATTACATTTCTGTTACTTTGCTGAAGACAGGCAGGAAAAAGGAGGGATATTAATGCCTCCCTGGGAAAAGAGGAGCAGCGTGAGCTTTATCCTCACTGGTCAGCAGGCAATTCAGAGGGAGAAGGTTACTCTATGCCTTAACACTGGGAAGCTTTGAATACAGCTCACGTTGCACAGCACAGCCTACCAGTGAGGTACAAAGCCCTACGAGATCAGGCTGCATTACTTCTGCTGTTCAAAGAATTACATTTTATTTGAATTCAATAAACTAAATAAAGCTTAAGCCTTAACACAGTACAATTTGGACATTTTATATCTGTATTTAGATAGGTTTATTTTAAACGAGAAAACGCATTTTAAAACAAATTACAAATATGTGTGGGATTACTTACTTTTTCCTTCCTTTTAGATCTGCCAACCAACAAGGGGAAATGGTATCTTACAACACATGAGTGGTAGAAAGCCATGTATGACATTCCACAGTTAAAGGTACTGGAACATATGTGGAAGTCAGTGGCCCCATGAGCTACAGCGGCACATCCAAATTACAACTATCCTCCATGCCTTTTGCTAAGCTACTACACAGTCTTGCCTGTCTTCTATGTCACCAGGGAAATGCTGAACAAAGACTAATTCTCACTACGATGAACAGAGTTTATAAACCCTGTACATGCTTCACATGTACATCTTTTTTGCATGAGGCCAAGAACAATCGCTGCCCAAGATTACATTTTTAAAAGGTCAGTAACTGAAAAAAGCCAGAGGGATTGGTTCTGCCCAGCTCCTCCTCTGCACGTCTTTACTATCTCATGCTATGAACAAACCCTGAGCTGTGACCAGGTGGGCTGTAGCAGGCCCAGGGAACAAATCTGCAGGCACAGGTCTCTGACTCTGTTATGTTCCAGTGGGTTCAGTCTGGTTGAGGGAAAAAGAGGAAAGGGGCAGAGTCTTCAGTTACACACCATGAAACAAATACAACCACATTCAGGCAGTAAAAAAGGTAAAGGGCCCATAAAGCGTAGATTCATATTTGCACTTACATGTTCATACAACTTGCCCATACTCAGTTATGTTCACAGGGATGCTGCTACAAGAAGATTAACAATGCCCTACATTCTGGGAGCCAGCATTCACCCCCTCAACACACACACACCCCTCCAGTACTTACAGCTCAGGCTCAGCTCTCAAAACTGTACTTCAATGAATCACAAACTCATAAAAACATAGAATGGTTTGCGTTGGAAGGGACCTTCAAGATCATACAGTTCCAAGCCTCCTGCTATAGGCAGGGACACCTCCCTCTAGACCAGGCTGCTCACAGCCCCATCCAGCCTGACCTTGAATGCTTCCAGGGAGGGGGCATCCACAACCTCTCTGGGCAATCTGTTCCAGTGTCTCACCACCCTCATAGTAAAGAATTTCTTCCTAATATCTAGTCTAAATCTACCCTCTTCCAGTTTAAAGCCATTTCCCCTCATTCTGTTGCTACAAGCCCTGTAGAAAGTCCCTCCCCAACTTTCCTGTAGGTCCCCTTCAGGTACTGGAAGGCTGCTAGAAGGTCCCCCCGGAGCCTTCTCTTCTCCAGGCTAAAGAGCCTCAACTCTCTCTGCCTGTCCCCATAGGGGAGGTGCTCCAGTCAACAGGCATCACCAAGAGCTGTGATCCCAGCTCTTGCCAGAAACTGCTGCAAATCTTCCATGAGTCAGAACCTTATGTCAGCATGAGGTCTAACCTGGCCATCAGCAGCAATAAATACTGAACTCAGTTGACTGCTGTACATATGAAAAAAATACTAACATAAGATCTTGTACAAATATATGCTGTATAAGTCTATTTAATAAATGGCCATGTTTTTGAAAACAGGGAAAGAAAATCTATTCTTAAATCTTCTCTTGTTGCAAGATTAGTGCAAACCCTCCCCATTTTATCCAAACGTAGTGGTAGTGAAGGTATTTCTTGAAGATCACACTCCCGGAGTGATGCACTGCTATCCACCTGCTAGTCAGAAATAACCAGGAAAATGCCATTGTTCATCACTCAAGAAATCTTTAATCTTATCCTAAAGATGCAACATTTTGAAGAGTTATAATAATACTTCAATTTCTCAGTTTGTGATAAAGGCTGGCATATTTTCAGGTTCTCCTCTGAGCTTGCTGTGCTGGTGACCTAGTTGCTTGGACTTGCTCTGTGCTGGGTGATAAAAGAATGTGCAAGCAGGTGATTCATCTTGCTTGAAGACGGTCATCTAAAACATTCAGGATGAACAGTTCTCTGCAGGTGCTCTTCTCTCCCCCTCAATTACAAGGGAAGCTTAAAAGACACCCAGTTTTTTAGACAACCAAAATTTGCTGAGATGGTTTTCTCTATGAGCTATATTTCTGCCTCATGGAAGTACACAGGAAAGCAGAAAGAATCTGAATGTAAACGTGTATAAATCTCTTAAACACAAGGCCAACATGCACGCGAGCACTCATATTTTCATACAGGCTTGCAGCCAGAACCCAATAAACTGACTGCACTGCGTGTCTGCTGCTCTGCTGTGGCGGTGGAAATATGGACTGATTCACATCTCAGATTGCAGCTGGATTTAAAGCTGCCAATGGGGAAGTCAGATATGTATTTTTAATTTTAATCTGAGTTTTCATTTCTACTTTTTTGGCTTGCTTGTTTTAGAAGAATGTTTAAAGATACAAACATTAAGAAAATATTTGTCTGAAATTAAATATAACTTAGCAGAAGATACAGTAATTCTGTCTGCTCCCTAGGAAGCTGATGTATATCTAGTAATATTTAAAGCTACTTTGTCTCACCATATATCTGTGACATACTCTGAGTTTTATGATTTTTAAGATGACAAATTTATAATAATGAAAATTATTATTTTGACTGTGGTTTGCATCCAGCTGCATTTGGATAGAAATCAGAATTCAATTAAACTGTGCAAATCCCAGAATTTTAAATAGCTCTTAGTTAAATAAAATTACCTTAATTGTGTTGAAATCATCAGAAAAAGAACAACCATAACATGTTTTGCATTCAAGTCTGACTAAGTAAACAAAGGAAATACTGCCTATTAGTGAACTGCCACTGCTCCTATTTACACAACAGAGCCCACATTTACAAAAAGAGTCATGGACCTCAAAACAAAATGAACTGAAAATTAAAATAGTTCTGAAACCATCCGTGCAGGTATGTCCCTATCTGTATTTTTTGTGTTTTTCTCTGCATTGCTGACTTCATCCACTTAAAATTCTTACAGTCAGTAGTTCCTGCTTAGTAGTTATGGACTAAAAGAGAAAATGAGCATTCCCATTTCAGTTCTGTTGTTGTGGGGTTTTTTAATTCGTTTTCAAGCCCAAACTCATTTCTCAAATGTGAGTGAATTATGAGAAATGAAAAAAGAATATTCACTCTACATTTGCCAGGAAAACTGAAACCATGAGTAATGTCAGTGAAATTTCTGTACAGCAACAATGTAAACCTCGGGTATTGAAAAAATGCCAACACCAGTACTCAATCCACTGTAAATACAGAAAATATAGGTAGTTAATGAGATATAGTTGCAAAACTTGAGATGACCTCAGAAGATAAACACAGCTTTCCAATTCCATGCGTAATTAAGAAAACAGCAATACTTCCAGTGGTAGAATTTCTAGTTATCTAATGCCACACATTATAGCTTTAAATACACTGCAGTTTATTCACTTCTTCAAATAGGAGGTCATAATTTTAAATGTATTTCTTCCTCAAACTAGAAAGCATGTTTTAATTAACAATGTTTTTTTTATCACATAATCAAGGCCTACATTTAAAGAAAAACTCCCTTGAAAAGCAAACATGAAGAGAAATATGCAGACTGCATAAAATCCATGCAAAATGGTCTCTATAACGTGGCAGACCAAATAGCCTTCATTTTCAGTGAACAGATGTAAACAATTCAAAAGGTAGATAGACCTCCACAATGCCATTAATTTTATAAAGATCACATGACATCAATTCTTCCAAACACCGGTTTTAAAAGATTTTAACTGACACATAAGGCTTGATTATAGCTGAGAACAACACATTTATTATTGTCATATAAAAGTTTTATGTCCAGACAGCTGTAAAACTCTAGAAGCAGAAAAGCATGACCTGCTTTTCTATGAGGGCTGCTCCGAAAGAAATGCCTCCTATTTTATAATATTGGCCGGTGATGTCAGAGGTGAATGTTGGTGTTATGGCAGTAGAGGTTGAACCTTCCCACCAACATGCCGTTCCATTTTGTTGCTGTGCGACAGATGGCAGCAGAGGGCCAGTTAGACAAAATGGTGTCTGACATGGAAGTGTGGATAAAGCAAAGGCATAGAATGGAATTCCTCCATACGGAAAAAATGCCACCCACTGACATTCACTGACACTTGCTGGATGTTTATGGAGACCAAACAGTGGATGACAGCACAGTGAGGTGGTGGGTGGTGCGTTTCAGTCATGGTGACAGTGACAGTGGTGACCTTCGCCAGCACTGACTTTTATGAGCATGGCATGCAGGCTTTTGTTCATCACTGGTGAAAATGCACAGCTCATGGTGGTGACTATGTTGAAAAATAGTGTTTTGTAGCTGAGAGTTTGCTTTGTCAAACAGCATTACTGTGTTCTTCGTATCTGTTGTCGTTTCCATGGAAATAGGAGGCATTGCTTTCAGAGTGACTTACGTATGCCGATCAGAACAATAAAAAATACTGCACAAAGTTTGTACTGGAAGTTGTAGAGTAAACAAAAAATGTAGCATTTGGACTCCTGAATTTGGAGTTAGATACTTAGAGATAACATCTGCTTATTTCCCACACATATTAGGCATGGGGAGTGGAAATAAATGAACATGTAATGCTTTGCACTTGCTTGAGAGAAGTCCTAACCATGGTGACATAGGAACCTTCCTACTGGTTTACGGTGTCATTTAGTCCATAGCAAGGTGTCTGTTTGTTTTCAAAACAGAGGGGAATGGAATTATTTTTATTTTGAAATTATTCTGGCAGGAAGAGCTTAACAAACAAAATACCAATCAAACAGCATACAGGCTACATATTATCTTTACAATATTCTGTGGGAACACAGAATATTTATACTAGAACCAAGTAATTCTGCACAATATTTTATTACCCTTCCATAAATGGACTAACTGCTACACATTCACATTGTCACAGGCCAGGAAGCACCATTAATTCTCTCCTAGAAAAACAGGATGGAGGAGAAGGTGACAAAATATGATAAGGTCCCCAGACTGGATCCTTGGAAGCCCTGGACACCAGAAATCTCTCCAAAGAAGACACTGGACTTGTTGAATTTCCCCAAGGGGAGGACAACTGAGGCTGACTGAAGTGTGTTAATTATTTTAGTTTGGAGGGTGCCAGAACAAGCAGAGGGAGAGACAGTCATCACCAGACAGTAATAAATCCTATAAAAGAATAACTACTAATTCACATGCTTAAAATTAGATGGTATCAGCAGCTGCCTCCATGCTGACTGAATGATCCCAACAGATTTATGAGACACAATACCAAAAACTGTTTTCTCCCAAGATTCCTCAACAGACTTTCTTTGCATACAGAATGGTCTCCAGCTACCAGAGTTAGGGAAAGGCAAACAAAGACACTGCTTCTCACATTTTCTGTAATACTCCTTTCTCCTCTGCCAACCACAAGGGAGAAAAGCCATAACTATTTTATACGTAGGTTAGACAGTTCTGTTCCTTCTCTTCAATACTAAATGTCAAATATGAATCCCTAACATGTGGATCTAGAAATACCTGTTCATACTGGAAATGTGGATCTCACTCAACTACATTAACAGCTTCATCAAAGTTCAGTGCCCCTCAGCAGAGATGCCTAAAAATTTCACTATTAGGAGAAAGATTCAGTATAATGGAGAAATTAGGTGCTAATTAAGCCACCTGAACTTTTGCATCAGAAAAGTTGAAAAACAGATCAGCATTTTATTTACTATTCATTAGTGAGAGGTGAACAGCAGCTGAAATCACGCTGCACTAGTAAGGTCACAGTTACAGTAAATTACTTTTGTACAAATGGAGCGCAATCACACAATAATTAGAATTGCATTATTGCAGATCTTGGACGTAAGGTAAGGAAAGGGTCTATACCTAGCGTTGATCTTCCATGGGAACTGAAAATAATACACAGGGACACAAAACAACACAGATGTGCCTCACTCAAGGAGGGAGAAGACTGCCGGTCCCACACTGCTCGGTGGGGAATAAGGAGACCAAAGAACATCATCTGTTCCTCTTAACAAAAATGGCAGTACCTCATGGAGGAACTGCAGAAAGGCTGGCGTGGTGAGGCATCAGACTGCTTGCTGCCACAGTTCTGCTGGCCCACACGGGCTGGAACATCAGCATGACACAGATGAGGTAGTTTGAAGACAGGCAGAAAGGATCCTTAACATACTATCCAAATTCTTTATCCCATGCACCTCAAAATGTTGCAAAATCAACCCCACTTCTCACCTAAAGGGACTTCAAATTCTGTTTTTTAAATGTCTGAGGTTAATACTATATGTTTAGTCATGCTGAGAATTTTTTTTTGTCTTTTTAAAAACTGGAATGAAAACATGTCTGTTGCTAAGATCTTCGTCCTTTTTTTCTGGTTGCTTTCCTTTGCATTATTATAAGGGCAAACATTCAGCTAAAGATTAGTAAGATTAGTGAGGGCAGTGCTTTGTTTTCAATATAGTAAATCTGGTGATTGGACAGGTAGTAAAAATCTTCAACTCCCAGAACTGAGGAAATTCTCAATTTTCTTTTGCTGTGTCTCAATGTCAGTAATGAAAAACAGGATCTGAAGGAAGGGTGAAGGGGATGGAGCCAGGCTCTTTTCAGTGGTGCCCAGTGCCAGGAAAAGAGGCAATGGGCACAAACTGAAACACAGGAGGTTCCTTCTGAACACCAGGAGCACTGCTGTGCTGTGCAGGTGACAGAGCACTGGCACAGGCTGCCCAGAGGCTGTGGGGTCTCCTCCTTGGGGATCTTCCAAAGGCACCTGGACGTGGCCCTGGGCACCCTGCTCTGGGTGTCCCTGCTGGAGCAGGGCTTGGGCCAGACAGACCCAGAGGTCCCTGCCAGTTCGCTCTGTGATTATGTAAATGATACTTACTTACAACAAGTAAGCACAGGAAATGGTTCTCTCCTAATCACGTCAGCAGAACAGAAACAGAAGCCCCATTAGGCTACCAGGTTGGCTGTCATCTTTAGGAAGAAATAAGTAAGGCAGCTCTGGGTATTTCTGTTCCTGTTTAGCCAATCATTTTGAAGGCCTTTTTGAACATGAAGTGCTAGAAATACACTGTCAAAACTACAGTGACATGTACTTAATTTGTAATTACTTTGCTGCAAAAGCATATATGGAAAAATATTCTGTCTCTCTTCTGATAAGAAAAACAAGTGACACTTTTCTACTCAGTCAATATTTTGACTAATGGCTTGCCTAAGGTAAGCTGAAAAGCAATCTACTTGACAAGACTTGACTTTAAGTCCTGCCAGAGTTGGTGATAGCACAAAAATAATGGTAGCATCAGGAAACAGCACTGCCATAGGCTGTTGAGAGAAATCCTGACACAAGATCCTTATACAAAAATAAAAGGCAGTACCGGCAAGCTTTAAAAATACCCTCCCTGCATCTACTGTCAAAAAAGCCTTTAAAATTAAAAAAAAAACAAAAACAAAAACAAAAAACCACCACCAAAACAATCCACAAATCTAACCCAACATATCATTATGTATGTTATTATTATTTTCTCATGGCCTTTGCCTGTTTTCTTAGGTATTGAGTGAAACCAAACCCAAGAAGCACTAAAAGATGCAAAAAGCAGGATTTCCCCATTTTGTTTCTTTGGAGGGGAGGCTGCCATTTTATTTCCATTCCATGGAAGTCATTTTCAGGCAAACTTGCAAGATAAGATATTTGACTTTTACGCAGGCCATAATATAGTTGCTTCACATGATTCTCTGCTCTCCGAAACAGCTATCCATGGGTCCTCAGCACATCACACAGCTCTGAGTCTGCAACAAGGGTGGCATCTCTGAGGATGACAGCGAACAGGAGAGCAGTGGCAGCAAGGCTGTAGCATTTTAAGGACTACCACACCCTAGTAAGGTTCTCCAATCTTTGCCCACGTGTGGTGAGTGCTGGGGTTGATCCTTTTGCCTTTCCAAGGGGTTCAGCCCCTACAGTGAGCACGAGGTGTTAGCCATAGTGTTACTGCCAGAGGCAAAAATGGTGGCAAATGCATGAGGGCTGCTCACTGATGGGTCCTCATTTCACGTGTGCTGGGATCACGTAAGGGACTGGAGAAAGAGCAGGCTGAAGAGCTGTGCTGGTCCACTGTGCATCCTCCTCAGGGATGCCACGACAGGAATGACACACGTTTGGGAACGGTCCTCAGGATCTGCACTGGATGTTGCATGAGGGTCCCCTGCAGTGAGAGCAAGTTTCTTTCCTGGGATAGTTGCTTGTTTCCATGTTGTCATGTGTCCTCAAAACCACTGGGAGGCAGGCTGTACGTTCAACACCACAGCCTGACCCTGCTGTAAGGGTCCAAGGACAGATGCAGGACACCTTGGCATCGTTCAAGTGTGTTGCAAAGCGTAGTTGTCAGAAAGCTCCCCTGTAGCACCCATTTCTCAGAGGCAACACACAAGGTACTCTGAGGGCATTGTACAGTAGATGTCAAGGAACTGGCTCTGGAGGTTCACATTCACTTACATCAAAGGAGATAACATTTACAGTAGGAGCAGCCAGACCATTACCATATGATGTAAGAATTTTACCTCTTGCTTAGAAATTAACTTTGGCTGCCACTTTGCAGGATCTAATGCGCAATGGAAAATGGTGAGAAATACATATAATGTCATCAAGTTCTTCTGCATGATAAATGTTAATTACAAACAAAAATAAAACCAACTCTATCCTGGCAAGAGCTGCTCCCTGCTGTGGTAAGGATAGAAGGAACACATCTGCGCCAGTTTAGGACTACACAGCACACAACCAGAACAGCTGTGACACACACAGGCACAGGGAACTAGGAACCCAGGTCACACAGAATGGATAGAAATGAGGCAAACCAGAATCCCATGCTGGCTTCAGCATGAAGGTCACTCAGCACTCCTTAAGAGCAACTTAAGAGTGACAGTGCATTCCTTGCCCCCTCATCTGGCCTGGTCGTTTTTCCCAAGGCTGAGTGCATACAATGAGATGCAAAAGCCCTTGTCCTTGGCACTAATAACCATCAAGGTTTTACTGGAGACAGTTAAGGATCACCATTTTGTATCAAACCGGGCGCTCAGAGAGCTGATAACAGACATCTAGTTCAACAGATCTAATGCTAAGTTGTACAAATCAATCATCTTACCGCATAAACAGCAAGCAGCCTAAGAACACCTCTGAGAGTTCTTCTTGCAAGCAGTTGGCTGCACACCAGAATCCCTCCTTGAGTAGGAGCACCTCTCGAGGTTACTTAACGCCCACGCAGAGATTCACCCAGGACATAGTGACGCCCTGCCGACAGATCCTTGGTAAGTGATTTACTGTTTTAAGCTATACTAGCTTTGCTAAGATTTGATCTTAGATTCATTATGCACCCTCCACCCTCTATGTAGCAAATAATCAAGGGTACCTAGCCATTTCGAATTCTGTTAAGTTGCTGTCATCGTTCGTGTTCAAATTACCATCTTACATCTATTGTGTACCAATAAGTAACTTTCTGCCTTCCTCTCATGAGTGAAGTGTGCAGTGCTTTAGTCTCCAACCGCAGCAGCAAGACAGCACTGTGAAAGTCAAAGCAGCAAGAGCACAGGCCTACAACCTGATCTAGGAAAAGAAACCAGAGTGCAGTAACGTCGGGGTTTTCTACTGATTTCAAAGCAGCAAATTCTCTGTAGGCTTCTGTGATGAGGTTTAAAGCCTTTTACTGACATTTTGATGTGTTAGTGAAATCACTCCTATCAGTGCTTGTCCCTACTGAGACACTGTGATTAAGAAGCTGCGTTGGTTCATTTCCACAAAGAATCTAAAGGCATTATTACCATTTACTCGCCGTTTTCACACAGCACTGCTGTCACTCATCTGCTGAAGCAAAGTATTTCTCGTTCTAGCAAATTCCTAGTTGAAAAATTAAGACCACAAGGGTACAGAAACAGCTTCCAAATTCCACAGTACATCTGGCTATCAACATTCTCTGTACCTATTTTTATTCCTATTTTTATTCCTCTCTAACTACTCTGGGCTGCTGCTTCATCCTCAATACACTTTTATTGTGAGTCACATCAGATTATAAACACATGCAGCTATGAGAAAAATCATCTGTAACTTATCCAAGAAAACAATAACAAAAACCCACGCATATTACACTTTGAGCCTCTTTAAACTAAAGAAAAAAAAAACCAACAAGAAAACAAACAGAAACAATACAAGTCGCTTTAAAATACCGACAGGTTTCCTTAAAGTCTTGTTTAGAAATGTGTGACAGATCAAGTCTCTTGTAGGATATCCTGTGGATGACACATGAGAGATCGCGAGTACAGGAGAAAAACTAGCCGGACATGGTGAACCCATTGTAAAATGTGCCTACATACCAAACCCATAACTGAATTCCTCAGCCTTTTCCTTTATCCTGCATTCATTCATATAAAGTGTGAGCCAGACCCCTCCACAGTAAGAGCTGATGGAAGTTTTGCCATTGATTTCAGCGCAATGAAGGTCAAGCCTGCTATTTTTCAACTTCTTTGTGGACCAGAAAATATTTTTATGGAGTTTTAACAACAGCAAGTCCCAATGCACAGCGGGGCTAAAATACATTGGCAGGAAGTTCGCACAGAAGGTAGAATTGTGTCCTCCTGCCCCAACTCCAAATACGCACAGCTCTGACTGCCAAAGCAGAAATTAGGGATGTTGGCCTTCACAGCGTGGGACACAGATCAAAAAGGAAGCATGAAACTGAAGATTACTCAAGTACAATAGGAAGCTTGAGATCATGTAGGATTTATTCACTACCAAAAATACTAGAGCCAAAGCCACACTCCCAGAAGAAAACCTATCCAGTTTGACACTGTAAACAGGACGCTTCCTTAGCTTTGTAAACAGGAGATTGATTTGAAATAAACTGCCAAGGCACCTAACCCATTCCAATCCATCAGCCAAGAGATCCTCACCAGAAGCAGTTATATACATGGCCTATTTTATCCAAAATGTGGTATAATGTAATCACCCTCTTAAATATAATCAGCAGCTTTTTCCAGGCAATCTTTGGATACAGTTTGAATCAACTAACAAAAAGGAATACTTCTAAAATTTCCTGCACTGGTGGCCCAATTTTTACTACAGAGAATGCAAACACAGAACCTTCATGATATCTCTTAGGACTCATTTAATTTATTTTAACTGGCAAACCTCTAGGCCCATAGATTCCAGAGCAGGCAGAGGCAGACAGTCCCTCCCAAGAGCTGGGAACATGCTACTGACAGCTGACGGGCACCTCAGGGTTTCTTAGCTGGGTAGGCAAAACTGAACATTGCTACACAAGGAAAGGAAGGCAAGGAGAAGGGACACAGCTGGGCACAGAGCTGTGGGAGAACAAGGTGTGTCACTCACCTGCTGCTGCTGTGCATGAAGAAAAGGGTAGGAGCGGGGAAAAGGGAGAGGGGACAGAACAGATGGGCCAAGCAGCTGCTGCTTCTGGGGGAGGGCATATTCCACTCCTCCTCAGCCCACTACAAAATTACAGAATGACTGAGGCTGGAAGGGAACTGCAGAGGTCACCACTGTTGCCTCCAGAGCACCAAGGAGCTGGACGTTATCAGATGTTTTGGACTCTGGTACCTCAGGCAGGTGCCTGCTTTTCCTGCGTTCAAACCAGACTTGTGAGATATTCCTTTTTGAAGAAATAAGCCCATAATTTGATGTAGATATATTTTAATATAAGGGAAGATGATTCATATGAAAAGTCTGGAGCATAAAACATTCAGACTTCTGCTGCACCTTTTGTATAGATGCTATTATTAGAATTATAAAATGAAAGCCATTCCCTGTCCTGCTCACTTACGATTTGCCAAATGGGCTTCTTGCTGTACAAATAATACATATTTTGTAGATCTGTTCTTTTTAAGTAATATTTATATCTTGTCTAAGGAAGGAGTGACAGAAATGTAACATAGTGAATTTGTACATTATTTTTGTTGAAAGAACTTCTGCCTTTGACAATCCCTTTCCCTATAAATTTCTCCTTAATTAATAAAAAAAATAGCATGTAAAGAACTTCAGAACTTCCACTTGCAGCCTGGACAGTAGATAAACACCTTTAAAAATAACTGTTGGTTTCAGCTCAAACTCCATAGATGATATGGCTAGTGACTGCATGCAAAGAGAACCTTAACTACACAGAATGGTTTGGCTGAAATTTCTGTCCAGCAATGTATTGTTCAACCGGGACTCTGGAAAGTCACATGAAAACCTGAGTGGGATTTTTTTCTAAAAAGGTTCCTGGGTACAATATATTTAAATTTATAATGCTAATTTGGTAACCAATTACATTGCGTGCTCCCTCCTTGTGTCATCTGACCTACATATTACGTATGTGCAGATATACTATACAGTATATAAAAGGTACAAGATACATTTGTGTATACATACACATAATATGCCTATGATACGTAAGCATTGCATGTATATGTTCTTATTTTAACAGAATATTTTACAGATTCTGCGAATAGTTGTAGTCTTGCTTCATAAGACGCAGTTAGTTTAACTGCACACAGCCACACAGCCACAGTCTCATATAAGCTATTCAAGCTTTGCTATCATAGAGTCCTGTAGGATGCAGCCTCCAGTCCTTAATGGATTACATACATCCACAGAGTTAAAAACATGAAGAATGTTACTGATGTTGCTGCACTCATGATTCCCCATGAGTTTCCTATTTATTCCTATTCCTAGGTGCTTTACAAAATATATCTCCATGGGATCATAGTTAGAAAACATTATTTTCACAATTTTAGCAGTGTTTCATTTCTAGGGATCAAAGCAACACAATTATCGAGTTCTCTCTGTAAGCCCTTCAATAATTATCTGGCCTAATTAAGTTTCATAGAAATAAATGTATTAAAGAGAAGCTAGAACTGTTAGGAGACCGGCTGGAGAGTTGTAAGTGAAGCAACTTCCACTACATCCATCTACCTGATAAAATACACTTCAGTGTACAACTGGAGAACTCCTCCAAACTGCTTGCTGATGAGTCAGTCACAATTCTCATGTAATACTCTTTGGTACTCTTCAGTCCAGACAGTTAACTCTACAGATAAGAGACATCATTAAAGTTAAACAATCAAAGAACAAATTGCGTTACTATAGGCAAATTACAATTTTTATTTTAATTTTTGGTAATCTGATGAAGCTTGAAAAGTATTTTAGTTATTTTGCAGTCGACACAATTTTATGTTAGCAGATTCTGCTACAAAAAGAATACATATACAATGTTTTTTGTATTCTATACTACAGAAGAATTCAATAAACGTATTCCAAAGCTGTGGTTCCTACATCACTAGTGATACAAGAGCCATTCTTAATTAGTATTTAAAAAGATTCATTCATTTCTTCTCCTGAGAGCAGATACTTAACATCTATCTGGTGAGAGAACTCAGCTCAAATTGTCAAATGCTTTTCCCTGTGCTTACACATAACATAGGGAAGTGGAGGGTAGAATTAGTGGCACATACCCCTTTGGACAGCCAAAAACCACTGCCATTTCTCCAGGGTGGCAAAATATAACTTTTCTCTACATTTCTTCGGCACACAAGCAATCTATGGCTTGAAAGCTCCTAATTTTTCAATTCAAAATAAAAATCACAAAACCTCAGAAAAACTTAAGTTGTCTGATGTTACGGATTTTCAAATCCACTTCAGGAGATACTGATTCCATGGCTTCCAGTTGTTTACATACGAAAATGATCTGACACTATGTCTTTTATTTAAAGTTTGGATTTTAAAGTTGAAAATATGCATAACAATGCTTAGTATGAGTACACAGATTAGGCATACTTTCTTAGACTGAGTGTTCATACAGATGCTTGCTCACAACAGATAACAGCGAACAACTGATGTTTCATCTGGAAACCATACGGTAATCATTATTTAGCACTTTTCATCTCCACTTTTCATCTCTAAGTACACATAAACAACCAAAATATCAGACTTCTTGTGATTAGGTAGAATTATATGCATACCGCAACTGGTAAACTGTGGTAAAGAGGATAATGGTATCATCTCGAAGCCCTCTGTGTGTAATTCTGACAAATTTCAAAGGACTTAACAGATAATGATATTAATAAAGACTTTAAATAAATACCATTACATGTGCTGTAAATGTTGTTGGCATCTCCAGAACGCTTTAAAATATTGATTAGCGCTACACTGGACAGCTGAATCATCAACGCCTGTCCTTGCACGAGGACAAGAGGATGTCTTGTAAGCAGATTATTTATATTTTTAATATCTTCAGCAGGAAGTATAGTCCAGGTTTGGCAATCATTAGGACTGATCTTGTACGTGCTGCCCTTCATCTACAGACTTCTTACTAAAGCAATCTCAGTTTGCACTAAGTGCAATTACAAACAGATCAACCTCTTCTACCTAGAAGAGGAAAGACAATCTGGAATCTTGCACATAAAAAAAGTTTGTTTTGGCCAGAAGCAAGACCAAGGCTCCAAATTAAAGCTCTGTGTATTCAGGACCTCTGGTTTATCCTGCTTGGAGGTAAAAGAAAACTGGAATCCAAAGGATTGTTTTCTTTTTTAATAAAATGTGCAGGTGGTCTTGGACATGCCAAGATAGAATATTTTTTTTAAGAGCTAAACAGATCTGGCTTCCTTTGCAGTATCTCTCTTAATTCCACAACATAATAATCATGATCATCAAACTCAGGACATAATACTAAATTAGTTTTTATACTTGCTGTGCATTTTGAGAGAGACTGTTGGAACATATTACTCCCAGCATATTTTGCGCTCTTAGATCCTATTCCATATCACCATATCTGCAAATACTTACAATGCAAAAAATACTGTCTGTCTCACTCAGCAATGCAACCCACATGTCTTTAATGCAATTCCATATCAGCACTTCAGACCAAAACAAAACACTGAAAATTGTAAAAGACAAAAATACTTTCGGTGGCATACAGCCAACTACGGTCTAAACACTTTGCTTGTGAGCTTGTCTCATGCGTGCAATATCTGGAATACAGCTCATAACCTTTGGCGGCACAAATATAGGTCTTTAGTCAACAAACTCAAGCAACAGTTTGGCTCACTGGAGTAAAATGAGGCCTGCTGGCAGCTGACTGACTTCAGATGCTGAGAGCAGATGCCCAGCTCCATTGGCCATGGCAGAATACACTGCCCTTTGAGGAGAAAAAATAGAATTCCCAAGTGCAAGCAGAGAGCAAGGCAGGGTCTAAGTGGAGGTCTCCATGCAGTCTTCTTCAAGTTGTGTTACCCATTTGTTGCATGGATAACGCCCACTAAAAGGCTGCAGAGCTGTCTGACGTCTGCATCAGCTCACTTCTTCATGTCCATAGGCTACCAGCCTGGCTACCATCCATACAGCACAGCGGGGTCAGTCAAGAGTGATACTCAGCTTCTCAGGGATCTGCCATTTCCGAACAGCCCACTGCCTGGTGCCACACCTGGCACCTAGAAGATTCAGTCACCACAAGATGTAAAAGACAGCTTTCAGGGTATACAGCTTAATTGCAAAGTTACATGACCACAACTGGGAAAAGAGTATTCAGCTAATCATTTCACACAGCCTTGCTCTCTCGATCACTCCAAAAAGAAATTTCCCTACAGGAAGTTTTCTTCTGTGGAGCAAAACACCCATCACACTGCCAATAATCTGAAAACTTTATTCATATTAAGCATTATGGATTTCTCTACTGACTCTACAGAGAAAGTCACAGTAAAACACATTTTAAGTTTGAAGTCAATGAGCTCTTTGGAGAAGGTTAAGATGGCAGGCTAACAACTCATAAAGCTTGATAAAATGCACAGCCATTTTAAAGAATGAAACGGAAATAATGGATGTGGACTTTTATTGCAAACACATTTTGTATTGGATTAAATCTGGTTTCCAAGATCCAAATAACTGCAATTTTGTCTTGTTTCCAGTTTTGCTATCTCAATTTTAAGAGTCTCTTCACCTCATCTATGCCACCATGCACTGACAAGGAAAGGTATACAAAAGATTACTAAGTTCAATATGGCTCCAACGCTGAACCAAAAACATCTTCCAAAGTCAACTGTATACCCATTGCACACACTGTATACACGCTGAAAAATAAACACTGGCAAATGCAGAGTACAATCTTGGACATGACTCAAGTAAGTGGGTTCTTAAAAAGGATTTACAAAAGATATAAATGCTGGCAACTGAAAGACATTAACTTGAAGACTGAACCAAACTCCGCTCCTTTTCAGGAGAACATCTTGCATTTCCCCCGGCAAGGAGGTATGCTGCAACAAGCAAGAGCAGATCCTCTGACATGGAGCTGGAACACAACCTGCTGCTCCCACGGCAGAGGCTCTTCTCGTTCCCAAATCCTAAGACCTGGTCTTCTTAGATCATGAGGAAGTGGTTTCCAAGGGCAAATTTCAGTTGTGTTAATGCTTTGCCAGCCCTGCAGTCATCCACCACAGGGCCACAGTTTGGCAGCACCTCAGCGGCCAAGGCCGTGGCAGCTCACAGAGGGCAACGTGCCCGTGTTCGAACACGAAGCCTGAGACCATCGCTCCTGCCATGCCCACAGTGTCTGACAGCTGACAGCCACCCTCCCTGGCACCCTCCATCGCCAGACATCACTGCCAACGGTGTGGCTGGCACTAGGGGCAAGCACTGCCCCACAGACCCCCAGCCCGCCCCGCGCCCAGGCCCCTCTGTCAAGGTTACCCTCCAGTAGGAGGAACGAGCACCGATTCCTGTCGAACGGGCCCCACGACCAGAGCCCACCGCCCCGGGGCCAACGGCCGCCGCCAGCCACTCGGGCCGGGCCGGGCACCCCGCGCAGCGTGCGCGCCGTCAGGGCGAGGCGGGCTGCCAGGACGCGTCCTCCACGTTGCCCCGGGGAGTTCGGGAGCAGCCGCCGGGCAGAGCCGCCTCTCCGCCTGCACCTCCCTCCCCCCGCCCGGACACCCGCTCTCCGGGCGGGCAGCCCTCGGGGCGCGCTCGGGACTTCGTCCGCAGACCGAGCCCTCGGGGATGGAGAAGGCAGAGGGACACTCACCATCCCGCCTGACGTTGGAGGAGCGCAGGGCTCTGATAGATCCGCTCTGGGCAGGGGCGGTGGTGCCCTGACGGCTGCAAAAGTTCGCGCAGACGACGGCGTAGAGGAGGAGGAGGATGAGCAGTTGCATTGGGATCCGCTGTGCACGGGACCGCGGCTCTGCGAAGAAACGCGGCTCTGCCCGCCGAGCTGCTCCCCTCCCCGGCTTTGCCTGCCGCCCGCGCCGCGTGTGCTGCTCGTGCGGGCTGCCCGAGCGGCTGAAGGAGTTGTGAGCCGGGCAAGAAAATAAAATAAAACAAAAAAGAACACATAAAAATCCCACCCGAAACAGCAGTCAGAGCTGCCGAGTTACTCCCCCAAACTTCCTCCACACTCAACACTCCGCCGCGCGTCTGTGCCCGGCCGCAGCGGCAAGGTGAGAAACCCCCGGCGGGCACCGCCGCCCCCTCCCCTCCGGCGGCCGCGCCGTGACCCGGCTCCAGGCGGAGCCGCGCTCCACTGCGGCCGCCGCGGCGGTGCTCCGCGCCTCGCACCGCCCCCGCGCAGCGCTCTGCTCGGCTGCAGGCACCGCCGGCGTGTGGGGCGGCGGGAGCGGGCGGCGGGCCCAGAGCCGCCGAGGGGAGAGGCGGCCCCGGGGAGGGGGGCGGCCCCGGGGCAGGAGGGGGGCGGCAGGGAGCGGGACTCGGGCCGTCACCGCGCTGCTGGGCGCGGCGGCTGCGGGCCGGGTGGAAGTGTCGGGATGTCCCGGCACCCCCGGGCCCGCGGGAGGGCTGTGACGTTGGGCAGGAGAACGAGTGAGGCAAAGAGTGGAAGTGTGTGCAGGAGTAACGTTAGTTGAAGGAAAACAGTACGTGTTCCTGAGAGGAACAAATGGGCTCCTCTATCATGCCGAGCACTGTCTGAAGCTTTTAATAAAAGGTTAATTCGTGCTGATTTAGACCCTGCATAAGTTGAGTCTGCCTTTGATTGTATTTCGGCCTGGACAAGAGTCGGTCTGAACCAAAGGTCTGTAAGTGGGCCATGATTACATTGCTATTTTAGTACTCCTTTTCCTTGCATTAACAACAATGTTGTGAAGCGCAGACAGAGGAAAAAGTTGGGTTTTCACTGTTCCCTAATAAATCCTTACCTACTCAGGTTACTCCTTACGGCACTTTGCACTGTCTCAGCCAGTCTGACAATTGGCAACTGGCTGCCAGACCCTTCTACGTGAAACACCACCTCGGTGACAGCAGAAGTTTTCGGGAGCATGGGACTAGGCCTGCCACTCACAGTGCATGCCTCTGGCTGTATGAAATATTTTCTCCAGAAGTGTGCTAGTATTACAATGGAACTGAAACATCTTGTATGTCTTAAGGAACCAGTAGGGTGCAATTCTGTTCTGCATAATTTGTGGTTCCTATCCCTTTCATGTTCACCCAAACTGACAGCAAACCTAACACAGCTCCCATGTGGAAGGCAGTGGGAAGGCTCCAATAGTGCGTCACTTTGTGGACAGTGTGCCTGTGCTTGAGGTGCCCAGGGAGAAGTGGGCAGGCGGTGGGAAGGTGGCCAATCCAACCATCCAATAGATGCAGAGTAAGAGGAAGGTGAAGATGAGGAGCTCTGAAGATGTCTTCTGTTCATCTTGTCCACATGTCAGCCTCTTTCCCAGTGCAATGCAAGGAGCTTGCAGAAAATGTCAGTGGGATCCCAGCTACCTGACCCTCTTCTGATTGCAGCCTCTTTCCAAGATGAGGATTGGTACCCACTGCCCTGAGCACAGCACATTGAGGAGTCCTTCCCGGTGCCCTCAGGCTCTGACTCAGCTCCCTGCGGTGTCTGGCTGCTTCCCCTGGGTCATATGGCAGCCCTTGGGAGGTGGCCAAAGAAGGAGAGGAGGAATGTTAGATCACCATTACCAGAAGGCAAAAAGGCATTTGTCAGTATCTGAGCTCTATATAACTCAGTCAGGAAAGGGCGCTGTTTCCAAGGCTGTTCCTCCTGCAGTCAATCTTTATCCATACAAATTCGTATTACATAAAACTCATACTTTCTGGTCATTTTCTGGCCCCAGTGTCTCCCTGGATGTGCAGATCAGCTTCAATGCATAAGGAGGAAGCTTTGGCCTAAAACACCCCACAGTTCATTGATGTGCTTCCTGGCTTGATACAGACAAATCTGAATTTCCTCAGGCTGACCAGGGTGCAAAACCTTTTTTTTTTTTTTTTTTTTTTGATGCATAGATACTACTCTGGTGCTTGAGATGAAGTTCCCATTTGTGCAGCAGAGGTACTGCTGAGTGTACTTGTTGCTTAGAGAACTCTCAAGCAAAACAGCATGGGTCCTCATAAATTAGACAGTGATGAAAACAGCCAAGTGGATTCCAACACCCATAGCTTTGATATATCTCAAAAGGATTTGTGTATAACTCCTATCATTCTCTCATGAAACATTTCTCCTCCTCCCTTTGCAAAGCATGGGATGCTGCTGTCTTTGCTCTAAAACTGAAAATATTTTTTCAGCAGAAGGATTTGAGTCTTTTACTCCGGTCAGAAAACATCCAGGCAGTGTTATTTGCCTTGCTCTGTCGATGATCAGGAAATTATTTTAGTCCCAGTATCAGCAATCCCTGATTTGTCCATTTGATGTACAGGTGTACATCAGAAGAATTTTGGAACAGAGCAGCAAGGCTGGCAGGCACTGGTGGGCCTTTGTGAAAAGAGTCTGTGCTACACTGGCTGATGCTACAGCTTCTTAATTCACTTTGAAAAGCACTAAACCCACTAAAACCTAAAAAAGTATCTTTATCAGGAAATGTCATAGAATCTCATGTAAAAAAAACGAGAAGTTTGGTTTATGCTCAGTTTTAAGAGCAGATCACTGGAGCTTCACTTCATGGGGAACGTCCCAGTGCACTGGCTAAACTGTGTTCCAGAGGTCTGGCAGAATTTGGAGTATTTTATAAAGATTTCTTTATGAGGATCTACAGTAAATCATGTTTACTGCTTAAAAGGACATATGGATGTGTAAGTGTGATGACCTATTTGATTACAAATCTGTCATTATGACTGAGATCCTGGTAAAATAGTGTAACAGTTAATATGAGGTTCAATTAATACAGGTAAAAATATATATAATTATTGCTAATCAACCTTCAACCTAGAAAATCTCATCATACTAACTTGGAAATCTGGTTGACAAACAGCATAGCATCAAATTACAGCTTTCATACAGCATTTTACTTGGTATCTCAATGCAAATCACATGAAATGAAAGGCTTGCATACTGAATGTTTTCAAGACGCATTAAATGACAGGCTTGATAAAAAGGGAAACACTATTAAATTGATTATTTGCAGGAGGGCCCCACTTTGGCTAATTTTTGGTCCTGAATTGATTTGTGTTTTCAACAGTGACCTGGGGAAATCACAGTCATTACTCATGACTTTTGCAGATGAGAGAAATCTTGGGGGAGCAATAGACTAATTTATATTGATGGTGTTATATGGAAATAGATGTGTAGATGTGGTAGAACTGTAAAGCTGGGCGCCGGCATAGTTGATGTTTTAAAACAGCCAGTGGCAGGTCTACTCAGTGCCCATGGCATCTTCCTCACCTTATTTGAGTCTTCTGGATATGCCTGGTATAAGCCAGTCTCATAGGTTCTGGTTGTCATAGAGAGGATGGGGTGTCATCAGTGGGCGATTTAACCTATCGATTTTAGGCATCTGTGCTGGGAAGGGATTAATTGTTTTCTGGTATTTCCAGTTTCTTTCCACTGGCTACAGAGAGAGCATGAAGAGTAAATGCATTTATAGTTACTGGATGAGGTTGTTAATCCTAGAAAGCACTGATGCAGGAAAGGTCATGGGGATGAGTTATCAAGGAAGTCAATGAGCTGCAGCCCTCACCATCTTCACTTGCTGGCTGGCAGCTGCTCCTGTGTCACACAGTTTGTACATGGAGCACAGATGCGTTGTATGCCCACTCCTTAAAACGTGGGCAATATGGTGAATAAATAGCAAACCCTAAGATCTTTGTGCATTACCCTGTGAATCCTTTGGTGTTTATTTAAAGAGGGACATATCATGGTGAAAGTTGGGTCTAGACACGATTAAAATTAAAAGGCATGCTTTGAAGTGTGGCAAGCCATGGAAATATCAAATTTGTCATATATTCTTCTTCACTGAGAATTTTAAAGTCAAGATTTAATGCTTTCCTAAAGCCAGATGAGTGGTTACAA
This sequence comes from Numida meleagris, assembly GCF_002078875.1. Lineage (NCBI taxonomy): Eukaryota > Metazoa > Chordata > Aves > Galliformes > Numididae > Numida > Numida meleagris. The sequence goes on along the minus strand of NC_034409.1, from coordinate 179,864,363 downwards.
GCTATATGTAGGAACTCATGGGGCCTACTGATCACTTCTAAAAGGTCTGCGAAAGTGACAGAGAAAAGCGTGTTCATGTGTACCATACTACAAACCACAGATTAAATTTGTAGTTAGTTCTGCAGTTATTGGAAAATGATAACTGAAAATATTTACCTCCAGGGACTGATTCAGGGCAGCACTGTGACATCTGCTGTAGGAGGTCAGGCAAGTGGTGACAGTGATCCCATCCCCCTGTTTATAATCTGTGAATGATTTGAGGAGGAGCAGAGGTGCAGGGAGTAGTGTGGAGAAACATCTCAAGATTGCTAAAAGCATATCTGAGCAAATGAATGTAACTATGATGGCAGACCAAAAGAATGCAAGGAAAAGGTGGACCAGAGCCATTTTATGCCTGGAAACAGCAACGAAGGCAGGGTGATGTGTTGATAAGATAATCGCAGCACAACACAGGCACTGGGACACCAAGGGGAGTGCAGCACAGTGATGAGTGGCCTGCATTTATTATCTGAGCTATAGGCAGCCCTTCAACAACATATAAGCAAAACACACTGTGAAACTGAACACTTAAAGTGTGGAGTTTGTCAAGCACAAGCTCAAGTGGCGCTGCCTGGTACCGCCAGCTACACACTGGGAACTTAGCTTTGATTGATGGCAACTTCATATAATGCTCTTGACATTAGATCTGTGCCACAGACCTGTACCCGGAGCTGCTGTTTGTCCTCGTCCAGCAGCCATCTGTGGCTGCTCATTTCTCTGCCCCGCTCCTGGTAACAGCTGCATGCAGCTTTGGTTTAAACAAGCTTTTGGCCTTCCCCCATGCCTGCACTGCTGCAGGATGCAGTTCTATTTCTCTGTATCTCTGCTTCCCTTCTCAACTCAACTTCTCAACTCTTAAATGGCTTTGCTAGATATTTGCAACTTTTGGCTAGTTCCCCACTGCAACTGTTAGAGACAAATACTGCACCACTGACACAGGAAAAGGATTTCTGATGCTAAACATGTTTGTTTATTACATTTTGAGAAATTGCCATATCACTCAGACTCTGCCACTGGTTCATAGTGACTAAGCTAGTGGGCATACAATGTGCAATGCTCAGGGTCACGCTTTCAGAATATAAATGTGAACCACACCAAAGAAAAAATGTTGCCCTCCCAAGGTTAAATAGAATTTTTTTTCCAATGATATCATCAGAACTACCATTTAGATTTAAACTCATGTTCAAAAACAATGAGTTAAGTTTTTCCTAATAAGAAAATAGTACCTTCAGAACCTAATTCCCAGGTTCATAGATTTTAAGGATAGAAGAGATCTTTGTCAGATTATATAATCTGATTTCTTCCACATATAAGCCAAAGTGTTTTGCTGTCTGACCTTCTGCTTTGATTTCTCAAAAGCTACCCTGCTATCTTTTAGACAAAAAAAGATCAAAACTTGATTTTAAAAATGAAGGAAATGCAATTTTACAGTATCTTGAAGCAGAGAATACTGCAATATCATTGATAGGTAATTCAAGAGACTACCTTTTAATTATTTTTTTTTCCTCTGGATCTTGTACAGTGTATGAGCAGTAAGCGTTTATAAGGATCCTCATCTTGGTCTCTTAAAATATGTGGATACAAGTAATCTGAACCTACTGCTTTGGACTTAGCAAAACAGCTATCCTCAAGCCACAGTCACTTCTACCTAACCATCCTTGTTATGTCTGTTATTTCTGTTGATTGTTATTTCTGTGATCAATTTGTTTACATCTGTCAAATTGAGGTCAAACAGATTTTGTTTCTCTTGGATATTATTTGAGCTAGAAAATCATCGCCTAGAATTTTAGAGAAATTCCAAGAATGTTTCATTACTGGCAGCCTAAGACCTCAAGGAAAACAGGTTTCTTGTGAGAGTTCATGTTTTCTGCCTGAACATTGTAGATATTCCTTAAGAAATAAAGTATCTGGTGTTAGTAATATAGAGAAGAGTGTGCTGACTGCTATTCTGCTCAGACATGTAACTCAACTTTTCTGTGTTCTCTCTTCTAGGACATGAAGGAGAGCAGTGAGCTTAACCTGAGCCTTTTCCTTCCCAGCACATTTTCAGCATAGATGGGAACACTCTCAAATTCTGTAAATTGTTGTTTTGTTACTAATTAGAACATACCAGCTAAGCAATACTATAAAGACTAAAGTGCATCTCACTGCTGAACCCTCAGAGCAGTAACTTCTCTTGCATTCACAAAGAGGGAACATGAACTTCTTGTCTTCTACTGTTCTGCAGCATGTGCTCAAATGAGAAGATATGCCAGCGATCGAATGTCTTCCTTTTTGATTGAAGATTCCCTCTCAGTTTCCTGAGAGTTGGAGTTCTGAGGAGCCATCACAGGACATGTGTCCTAGACAAGGCCCTTCATTCAGCCATCTATATCATAAGCATTTTGGGATTTTCTAAGAATTAAACCTTCTAGATATGTAAAACTTTTCCTCATCCTCTGAGCTATGTCCTGATTTATGTCCTAGTTACAGCTTGTCTTTCATTCTTTGCAGTTTTATGGAAGACTTTATGAAACACTTACTCATCTTGTCAAAAGTTTGGAAACCACTGAGCCATGACTCTGGGTTTTTTTTTTGTTTTTTTTTTTTTTTCTTTCCTTGATAGGTAATTTCACTCCTCTTTGAAGTCCACATGTCCTTTTTCAATGGTGGTACTTACTAACTTGAGAGTTGAAAAACTTGTTTCCACTTTTTTTCTGTTCTTCTTTCCAACTCAAGGGTTTTTCAAGATCATCTTACAAATAAAGGGATTTCTAGCTTGCAATAAGGAATGTACAGCTTACAATTGAGAATCACTTTTCCATTACTGAACATCTTAGTCATGTATGTGGTTTTGTGCTTGGAAAGAAAACCTGTCATACTTACTCTTGAGACGCTTGTGTTTCAGATATAGCAAGATGAGACCTTTTTGGTCATTTCACAATCAATAAATAGACACTATTGAATGGACAAATCCTGACATGGGGATCAGAAATGCAAAACTGAGGATCCAAACTCTTAAAATGTAGTTTATACTTACAGATCGTTTTTTTCAGGGACAGGAATTTTGCATCATGCCAAAACTAGAATGCATGTAGAAAAGAGTACAATGTATGTATTAGACTGAGGAGAGGGGGATCCGGGGAGACCTCATTGTGGACTTCTCATACTTAGAATCAGGAGGGAGATTGACTTTTACACAGTGTGATAGTAATAGGACAAGGTGGAATGGTTTTAAACCAAAAGAGGGGGGATTTAGGTTAGATGTTAGGCAGAAATTCTTTATGCAGAGGGTGGCGAGGCACTGGAATAAGTTGTGAATGCCCCATCCCTAGAGGTGTTCATGGTAAGGTTGGAAGGGCTCTGAGCAGCCTGGTCTAATGAGTGGCAAGCAGCCTATGTCAGGAGGATGGAACTGGATGATCTCTAAAGTCCCTTCCAACCCAAGCCATTCTGTGATTCTGTGATTCTATGATCTGTGATATAAGAAACCAGATTTTCTAATTAACTTTATTTGTAAGTACTGGAAAAAGCACATTAAGTAAATCTTAATTTGTTTCATTTAAATATATGCAGTTTTCGAATCAGCTTGTTAAGAAAAAAATTGCTTTCAATCAACTTCAGATGGCAACGCACCTGAGTATATGTCTCATCGTCTTAGGGGCAGCAGAGAGAATGATTTACCTCTGGTTCCAGATTAGTAAGAATACATTCACGCTGCCCAAATCTTTCTTCAAAGCACATTGCCATAAAAGATGGCGAGTTCACAGTTTTATGCACACAGTACATTAACATAAACTAGTTAACCACCTGGCATTGGTTAAGCAGAATTTATGCTGATACTGCACTAATGACCTGGCACTATCATTAGACTAAATCATTCTCCTGGGAGAGAACCCAACAGAGCATAGTAATTCAGTGCATTCCTAGGAAGCAGCATGTACAGTAAAATATATTTTGTCATTTATCTAACTCTATTTTCCTTCAGAAGTACTTTGTAAATTAAATACTGATACCTCTCCAGAGGAATGAAGGAACCAGATAAATACATGCATTGAAGGGAGACAAACAAGAGAATGATTTGAGCAGTTACAGTTATTGTGAGGATTTTTAAGTACTGGTGTAGTATTTTAAAAAGCATAGGAAAAATCTGCTCTAAACATGGGCTTAGAAAAAAAACTAAAAGGGTAAACAAAACTTGGAAGGTAAGATTTGATGCAGGCACTGCAGATTCCCTTTGTAGCCTGTGAGACAAAGAGGTGCCACCAGAGGGTGCTTCACCTAACAGAACCTTTTCATGTTTATCTCAGCATGTATTGCCCCATCCCAGCCCGAGTGGCTTTCACTTTTCCTACTGACTGTAAGATGGCTATGTGTGATTAATGCAGACTTAACTGTCTAGCTTAAGGAAACATAAGTTAGGGCAGATGAATTCCAGCTTGAACAATCTCAACAATCAGAAAAATTCAGAAATAAAACAGTTTGTGAATCTTATTTCAGCCTCCTTTTGCGTATGTAGGATATATTGCTCTAATTATTAATGTACAAACCTCCTTTTTCAGAGGATACAGTACACATGAGGGGGGAAATGAATCATGATTTTTCAATAAAATTGAGATGATTTTTAGAGCCTTTACTTCATCTGTTGCTGTGCTGAAAGTTATGGAGTGAGGGAGGCAAGAGGTGGATGGAGAAGATAACTAAGTCCATGAGGCAGTTGTGGGTTTCTTTGCCTGCCTGTTTGTGTTGCTACACAGATGACGTAAACCAGATTTCTCACAACTGACCTCTAATGCTGTGTTTCTCATTTTCTGGAAGCCCAGCTGGAGACAGTAGGGTCTGACTTGAAGAAGTGCAGGCCATGCACAGCTGTACTGGAAGTTAACAGAAGTTGTTTCTCGAATATGTGTAGTGCTACATAATGCTAAGGTTTATAAATCTTAGCATCTAAAGCTAGAAGTTCTTCACCTTAGTCTTTCAGCACTCCATTCCCATTTGAGAGAGGGGATGATCTACTATACACTGCAGCACCCAGGTTAAATGCCTGGTGTGTATTCTGCCAAATAAGATCCTGTGTCTAACCACAGCCACGTTTGTTACACAGACAAAGCTAACAGTTTTTGAACAAGAGTCACATGCGTAAGATGTCTATCTAAGAGTAAGCTGAGCTGAACCCTGCAAGAGCCTTTTCTCTCTTCACTGACACGAAGGGAAGTACAACATGATGAGTTTGGGTGCAGACATCAAGGCTGCAGACGTCTGAAGGTAGGCCAGGTGAACCCTGCCTTCTGTGGTGCTCACATTTTGGGCACTGAATGAGGCAGAGACTGTGTAAGAGAGTTAGTCTGATCAAGGTATTTATTTGATGGCTTCATAATAGATAGGCATGAGGGATGAAATTCAGGTTGCACAGAATGCCTTGGCATGGCAGCCTTAATAGCAGTGTAATAGTTATTCTCTGCGAATGAAAAGATGTCAGACTGAGGCAGACACTTGGAATATTGCATTTAAGTTCAAGGAAGGAAAGTCTGAAAACAGAGTCTTCTGGTTGGAAAAGAGGGCAAATGAATAATAAGTGGTTTTACCAGCTCTGTCTGAGAAACTTGCAGCCTCCCTAGGTTCAGCAGCAGGCGGGGAGCTTGTACAGTAGGTAGCCCTGTATGCCTGTGCCTATCTCAGCTCCACTCCTTTGTTCTGCATTCCTCTTCAGTTTATAACACACTGCATTTCCAAAAGTTTTTATAAAAATGTCCCAGTCATCACAGCCTTTTGCTGGAAGCCAGTTGGGTGTTTGTTAACATCCACGCTGTGTTATTTGTTCGGTACTATTTGTCCATTGTCACGTGGCACAAAATTATCAGGTAACAAATGGCTGCCAAGTCAGTGTTTAACTCATTAGGCTAAAATGTTGGGCAAAATTTTCTCTCTGATTCTTCCTGATAAAGCTGAACTGCGGCCTTGTACACAGGGCAATGACTTTGCATGTCAATGTGACAGACTTGTGAAAAAAGAAAAGGGCATCAACTAAGTAAAACTGCTTTTGTAATACTGTCACTTAAAAAATCTCAAGCACAACAGAGGGATTGCATGCTCCCACAGAAGGTGGTTTCACCTCTCTGTTCACAGTTCCTCACGTGTAGTTCACATTAAATTACAAGGCACATGTCATGTGTCCTTCTGGTGTAGGTGTCTTAGGGAATATTGCGTGAGCAACAAAGAATCTCACAGTCTCACCAAGCATTAGCTACCATTGCCTTTCCTTCCTAACTTCCTGTCCTCCACACTGCCCTGAATAGCGGAAGTCAGCAGGATCAGGCATCAGAGGCTCTGCTGTAGGCTCACTCTGTCTGTATCACAGTGGAAACTCACAAGGGGGAATCTTGAGCTTCTTATGAGCCATTATGAACCCACTGAACGGTGTATGGGAATTTGGTGAGCTTCCTAGGCAGGGCATTAACGTCTAACATATTGGAAATGGGCTTTGGAGACACGAATTCTAAGGCCGACTTGATTCAGTTTACTGCAGGATGACAGAGAACTGATTAGGAGTCATATTTCAAAAAATGCATACTAATTTTGGAAACCTTATTTTCAGAAGAGAGCACTGGCTGTGGGCACAGTAGAAATCCAGGCATTGCAATTGCACATGCATTGCAATTGCAAATTTACTTGGGAAGGGAGAGGAGAAATGGACCGTGAACTTTTTAGTATTTCCATTAACATTGATCAGTTCAGCACATAATTAGGCATATTTGCATTATTGCCATTCCCTATTCTTAGTTAAATACAGGCTTTGGGACTGTTCAATGTGTTAGAAAGATGTTTTGGAGAGATCTCTTGTTTGTGTGGCTATCCTGCCAGCTGCCCTATATCGAAAGTCAGCAGAGATGGAAATAAGTTGTGTTTAGCAATGTCATCTGAATTAACCCTGTGCAAATCTGCAGAGCAGAAAAAATTTCAGAGTCCTTCACAGACCAGCTACTGCACACAGACAGCTGTTTTAGACCGAGCATGTTAAGTTGTTGGTGCAAACCTTAGACACCAAGCAAAAACTCTGATAAAGAAAGCTAAGAAAGAAATATCCTTGCTTAAAATTTCAAGATGATAGAATCTGCTGCAATGGTCTTCAGTCAGCCATCAGCATAAACCAATCTGGAACAAAATCAGCTGAGTCACTGAAATCTGAAAAGAGCAATTTGTAGAGGGCAAAATGGTCAGGTTTCTTGCTTGGATAAAAAGAGATAAAAGAGGTTTGCTGCAGATTTTATGGAAACATTCAAACAATGTTGTCTGATCAAACACTTTTAGCAGAAAGGAACAGAAGAGGAACTTAAGAAACTGAAAACAGTGCTATTTGACTAAGATTCTTTACTGGAAATTATGCACTTATCTTGACTGTATTCTCACAGCTGACACTTTTACTTATTATCTACGTACTGTTACTTACTGTTTCTTAGAGTAATTTGTTGTATGCTCTTGCACACACGCACTCTGCCTTCTAAGGTACGTGCAGAAGGATTCCCTATTTCATGTTCATCATCAGATATAGTCAGAGTTGAAGAGGAAATCAGTTCTGGTAACCTAGCTCTGTGACTGTAAATCAGGTAGCTAATCTATAATTTACGGTCTGATCATATTTGTATCATATTTTCTTAGTGCTTTCATATACAAAGTAAGGATAATAGCTCACTACAGAAGGAGTAATAATGCATGCTTCTAAATTCTGTTGCAGAGGGCATAGAAGAAAAAGTAAATGAAGTGTAAGGGACAATCTTTCTTTGCTTGGCAGTTCCCTTCTAAGCCTGTCACCCCTAAATAGTGTAAACAGAGATTTAGAAGAAAAAATGAGAAGTGTTGCTTTTATGTTAGGTATCTGAGAACCATGAAGAAAAAATCATATGCAAGGAAGATTTTCCTCCTTGTTTTGGAATTCAGTCCATAACAGCAGTGGAAGGAGCTAAGGTTCAAAGAACCAAATCTCAAATATTAGTTTGTTATTCGTAAAAGTTAAACAGTAAATGATTTTAATATCTTTGCTTTCTGCCTATTTTCAAATGCAGTTTCAATGTGATTGCCAGCCATCAGCTGTAGCCCAAGCAACTGATTATTAATGTTTTATGAGCTATCATGCACAGCTTTAATGGATTATTTTATCTTCATTCTGAGTTTTAAGATGCCCAGAATGATCAATTTTTCCCTCCTTTAAGGAGTTGTGGAAAGGTCCTTGGGCTTATTTGTGCCCAGAATGGCTTTACAGGCAGGAGTTTATTTGTAGTTTTTGGTTAGTCTCCATTAAACGTTATTCATTTAAAAAATGGTAGTCCATGTTTTTAGACGCGCTACTTTGATAAGAATATTTCACAGTTTGAGTAGAATAAGCTCTTGGGAAATTATGCTATTGGTAGCTTTTCATGAGTACTAGCCCTCAAGTGGCAGTCTCCCTGCTTGCAGGAGAAAGTAACAGTGTTTTCCACACCTGCCGAGTTACTCTCAGGTTCGGTCTATAATCAGTGATTTGAGACTCTGTGTAGGTCATACACAAGTGTAAAACCAAGCCAGTGAAATCAAAATGCATTTGTGCCTTCTTTTTATTTATAATTCACATTGCCTTCATTTTCCTTGTATCCTCCCAAATTCACATTCTTCCATTTTTTGAAGCTATTCTTAAACTTTGTTATCCACATCTTAGGTTTTCTGAAGGCAAGTATATTGGCCTATGCTGTAGTAATCTTCCTTAATTGATTCGGGATGTCTGCCAGTCTCTTCTATTATTCTGTGCTGATATCTTTATATGACTGGCTTTTATCCAAGTGCTGTCATCTTTCTCATTTTCTTCATCTCTTTTTATGCTGAGACAATATTCTTAGCCTTTGAGTTGTTCCTTCATCCCTCGTTTTTGCAGTGGAAAACGTACAAAGGGCAAAACTGCCAAATACTGAGATCTACATGCTTGGCCTGTCTGGTGCTTTCTCTAACTCTTTTGGTTAAGGCAGTTTGTTGCATGGCACTCGTCCACTTAATAAGATTACATTTAAATGCTTAATGCATTTACTACCGCTTAGTAGTTTGGTGAACTTATTTTTAGTCTTCATTTCTTCTTGGTCTTTTACTTAGTTTTGCACTCTATATTTGATTCATTAAGGAAGAGATAGTGACTCAAAATCAGACACTGCCATCATCGTGTCCTCATAAAGCTTTCCATGAAGATTTTGATTTCTGTAAAAGTGCTATAAAAGAGGTAATTTATAATTTATAGTTTATCATTACCTCTTCTATGCTTTAATGTAATTGAAATTCAACTTGGTTTTATATTGGGGATTGTTTTGTTTCCATCTTCATTGTAAGGCTTATAATGTATATCACTTCTTTTAGATTAAAGTTTAAATGCTGTCCCTAGACAAGTGAAACATTCCTGTTGTGGTTATATTTGATTGCCTTTGTAAGGTCCCTGTCTTTCATCACCTGCTGAAAAATAGGTTCTGATCTAAAAAGCATGGAATAAAAGCAGTTGTTCTTCAGTATCTTCCTATAAAATATCAACAATAACTGACGGGAAGAAATGTAAGACTTGATTGCAGTTACAGACCAAGACGATCTCGTACATATAATCAATTTCCTCAATGCATATTTTGTTATCCTTTTAATCCAAGTCCCATCTGAACCAAAGAGTTTTTTTTTTTTTTTGCTCATTTCAGTGGTATATCAGACCGTTAGTCCTTGGATTAGTGTGGCAACCATATCCAGCAAAGTGCATTAACATTCCCCTAGCCAAAAATGTGTAGCTAATTCAGTCAGTGGAACTAATGGGATTAGTAACAGGCCCCTGTCTAAGGTTAGCATTGATAGATGAAGCATTTGCTAAAGAGAGGCCTCAAAAATTTTATTTCTGAGGATTTATTATCTGATCAGCCAGATGCCCATCAGCAGCTTAATGAAGACCTTGTAGCTATTCTCTCCTGTCTTCAATCCATGAAATCATCGGTGATTCATCTTCTATGACTCTAAGACCTAATCTTTTTGCATATGGAGAAACCTTCATGGATGAACCCAGCTGGACCCCAGCTGCCTGAGTGAATAGAAAAAGGCGGTTTATTATCTTCCTTTCATAATCAACACTATGATTTTGGTGACTATGTTTTTAGGATTGTAGGTACTGGAAAGCAGATATATAGAAATTGGGGAAATGATAAACACAAAGGGCTCTTGCCTGATTTCTTTAGAGGTGAGACCATCTGGATGTAATTCAGAAGTATTACATTTTCTCTTGGATTATTATGCAAATATTTATGTTTACAAATAACACATTGTAACTGTCTATGGTTATTTTTCTGTTAATATTAAAATAATAATGAATTCTCACTATGTTAGTATATTTTATGTAATATACTCTGTGGAACTGATAAAATTACAATCAGTAATATAGACTTCTAGTTCCCATTTAAAGTAGTATCTGAGCATCTCATCATTTTCAAAATATGTTGATATCCATAACATCTTGTTAGACATTATTAATTATAACCTGCCATCATTTTACAGAAGGAGAATTGGGAACTATAGGCTCTTTTTACACCATTTCTTTGAAAGGATCCTGATTTGAAACCAGATTCATCATCTGACCATGGAATTCACTACAGGGAGTGATGTGAGGGCCAGATTTTGGATAAGCCAGCTGCTGCACACAGCAGGAACATCTCTGGCACCTGCTGCACCATAAAGTGCACCCAAAGGTACCCTTATCTGCACTGACAGCAGATCCCTCCCAGCAGCATGTGCCAGGCCATTTTCATATTTCTTGCCTGTCTTTGCAGTGACATCATGGGTCCATTGCAGTGTGTGCAAGAGAACCTACAGTCCTTTCTAGAAGGGACCGATTTACCGTTTGCATAGGAAGGTGGTTGTTTCCAAGGACAAGGTAGTTACCTGGAAGCAGGTCTCCAGAAAATATGAGTATGTCAGAACATTGCTGTGACCATGCAGCTCAGGTTTAGTGATGGACACCATCGCTGGGACTCAGTAACTTGCTCCATATCACACAAGGAGTATGAGATAAAGTAGGAAATTAAATTCTCTGTTTTTATACCCCAGAACAGTATCATAGCTCTTGTGCCTTTGTGCTATGGAATAGTTATACTTGCCAGTCACATAGCACTATCTATATTTAAAAAGCAATATAAAGATTAACTAGTGAGTGTTCACACAGTTCTTAGAAGGCAGGAGATGATTATTCTAAATATTCAGGTCTTAACCCTGAACCCAAAGGCTGCAGCGTTTAACTAATGCGGATTATAGATTTGAGTCTTCTGTTCAACTTGGAATTCAGGACATAGCATTGCAGAAGATCAAATCTTTGCAAGTTCTATCCAGATAACTCAGTAGGCTATTTTGCCATCTTGTCCTATAATTAGCTACAGTAAGTAGTAAGTAAGGGGGATTTTTAAATCCTGGCTTTAATGTTCTTCTAAAACAGATACAAGGTATCTGGGCAATCTGTCTGGCTTTTTCTTCTCTAGCATTTCAAAGACGCCTGGAAACTTGGCCTCTAAGTACTACTAAGCAGATTTAGTCCCAGAGGGCATGGGATACATCAAAATTAGTCTGGGCATAAGTAAAAATGGAAAGGGCAGGTTGGCAGCATTGCATAGAGAAGACAGTCTGTTCAGCATAAAAGAGGAATAGAATATGATACCAGGTTGGGCTATCTCTTGAACCACTCTAGACCTCAGATGGCATTAATAAACTACTTAATCTCTCATGCATGTAGCATTATTATGTACAAGAGAAGAATGTAATGCTCCTGTGTAAAATTTATTCTGTCCTCAATCTGTAGATGCCTATTTTCATGCTCTGGGGAGAGTTTTCAGAGTTTGTCTCCAGATTCTCTGAACTTTCAGAGATGCCAGAGCAAGCATAGCTGCACACGTGCAAGTAATTAATATGATACTAAAAAGAGCAGATAGGAAAATGAGCTACCTCTGTAAATCATTGCCAGAAAATCTAATGAAGCTGAGAATTCAGGACCAAACAAAGAGCTCTGGATGATTAATAAATAATTGGGTACCCAATGTTCAGTCAGAACTGAAACCAAACCCAATCCAAAAGAAGTAATTGGAAATACTCAGTATATTCCTATATGATGATAGGAACAAGAGAATATCTCTGTGTTAAATTATTTCCTACTTAATTTCCTTATAGGTGATGGGGGAGGCAGTATGCTGAGGAGATGGAGCTCATTGTGTGATTGAGAGGTAAAGACTTCTGTTGTGTAAAATAAAACTTTCATACTCGCATAGCTGCATGTATTACAGTTACGGCCTTTTATCTGCTATGCCTGGAGTGTTAGACAAAACCTAATTCTAATCATAGTGTGATTCTTTCCTGTGGTAATTTCTAGTATGTCTAAGTGTGAAATACTCTGTCAAATTATTTTTTATTCTCTTTTTAATGACTAGGAAATATGAAGCAAGGTGAGGATTAATTACATAATGGGAACCGGTGCCTAATAGTCTAAGAATCAGAATGGAAGTTATGAGCTCTGCAGTGTGTTCCAGTTTTAGTCACAGTGAATTCAGAGACTCTGGAGTTACATTTACATCTGCTGTTATTCATTTCTGAATTGAGCAAAGATTGAAACAGCTTAATTGGAACAAAGAATATTAAATGTACAGGTATGTTTCCATGTTCAGAATAAAATCCTGTAATAATCACCAAAGTGGGAACTTCTCCCATCACGATAATTTCTTCAAAATTTTGACTTGTTGTGTTCTTCACTGGTATATTCATAGAGCAGCAGCATGATCCACCAGAAAGTCTTCAAAGTTCAATGTATAGTGTCACCTCAGCCTTTTCCAGTAGCATGTAAGACACACTGAGCATAAGTTTTCTTTCTTTCTCCCAACATAGCTTCTACGGTATTTTTCATGAAGAGATTTCTTGTGTGCTTTGTTTTCACTTCAAGATTTAACAGGCTGATGAATTTGGCTCTGTTTTGAGTCAAAGATGTTTGCTTCTGTTCAGAGAATCCATTCATCTGGTATTAGTATGTAAAACTGAAGTGACAATTCTGTGAAGGTAGGGTAGGTGTCAAAAAAATAGGGTAAAAGGACTGCAGAAGGTCAGTTAGTCCAAGCTCTTGCCCTGAAACAAGATCAAAAATTTGGTGGATGGAACTAGTCATTTACAAAATATTTCTGTTTAGAAGTAGCTCAGATTTAATATAAAACAGAGTATATAATGAAAGGGAGGACAAAGTAAAAAACTGATAATTAATTGCTGTTCCTGAAGTTGAAGTTCTTTACTCTGTTCTTCTCTACAGTGTAGCATGACTGCTGTTCTTTGGAAATGATATTGCCACACTAAACAAAACCACCATTGTCCCAGTTTTGGACAGTACATAAGCAAGTGCCTAAGTGCGAGTGTAAGTGTCATTCTATAACTGTACAAAGTTTAAATGCACATATAGTATGAGAGACAAATGTATAGAGCTATTTGGTCACCTAATTCTCAGTCTTGTGCTTTAGTACATTTCTGAAACAAGTCACATTAATCCTTCAAACACTTATAATAGGAAGCTACTTTGCAAATACTGTTTATGAAATTCTCAGAGCCCTGTAAATTAGGCAGACTTCAGGACAGCCACTTTAACAACTGGTACATGCTGTTTCCAAGGTGTTGAATGGATGATAGGGCATATTAGTAGAACAGCTGGGTCAAATACCCAGCAGATTTAAATTCTAGTACTCTACTTTGAGCAGTTTCTTTTAGAGTTGAGGGTTTATCATACAATGCATCAACAATATGCAACTTGATGTTACTGTTTTATCCCAGTTCCCAAGGGGTTGGTACTGGGGACTGAGCTGTTCAGTATCTTTACTGATGACCTGGATGAGGGCATTGAGAGCACCTTCAGGAAGTTTGCAGATGACACCAAGCTGGCAGGAAGTGTCGATCTGCCTGGGGGTAGCGAGGCCTTACAGAAGGATCTGGACAGGCTGGATAGCTGGGTTGAGGCCAGTGGGATGAAGTTCAACAAGACCAAGTGCCAAGTCCTGCACTTTGGCCACAACAAACCCAGACAATGCTACAGGGTTGGGGCAGAGTGGCTGGAAGACTGTGTAGAGAAAATGGACCTGGGGCTATTGGTCAACACGCAGCTGAGCATGAGCCAGCAGTGTGCCCAGGTGGCCAAGAAGGCCAATGGCATCCTGGCTTTTATCAGAAATAGTGCAGCCAGCAGGAGCAGGGAGGTGATCATCCCTCTGTATTCAGCCCTGGTGAGACTGCATTTTGAGTACTGTGTTCAGTTTTGGGTCCCTCACTACAAGAAAGACATTGAGGCCCTGGAGCGTGTCCAAATAAGGACAATGAAACTGGTGAGAGGTCTGGAGCATAAGCCTTATGGGGAGCAGCTGAGGGAATTGTAATTGTTTAGTCTTGAGAAGAGAAGGCTCAGGGGAGACCTTATTGCTCTCTTTAACTGCCTGAAAGGAGGTTGTAGACATGAGTGTTGACCTCTTCTCCCAGGTAACAGCAATTGAATGAGAGGGAATGGCCTCAAGTTGCACCAGGGGAGATTCAGGCTGGACGTTAAGAAACAATTCTTCTCCAAGAGAGTGGTCAGGCACTGGAATGGGCTGCCTGGGGAGCTGGTGGAGTCACCATGGAGGTGTTCAAGAAACATTTAGATGTTGTACTGAGGGACATGGTTTAGTGGGAAATATTGGTGACGGGTGGATGGTTGGACTAGATGATCTTGTAGGTCTTTTCCAACCTTGGTGATTCTATGATTCTGTGATTCTATGATTCTATGTTTCTTGTGCTCTCCCTGATATTCAGTACATGATGGTCTCCTAGAAATTAAGATAAATGTTGTATAGTTACAAACCCAGTTCTTAAAGTGTAAGTGGGATTTTTCCAGTTTTTATTTTGATATTAGAGTTTATTGCAACTTGCTAATTGTTCGGGATTACTTTTCAGTCAATTACTTGGTAATCTTTACTTTTGGAGAGAACTGAATATAGCATCTTTTTCATCATCTTGGCTGTCAGGGAAGTGGTGTGACCAGCACGTTGCAGTCTTCCTCTCATCAGTTTTGGTTAGCCCTGAAGAGGTCACGTAGTGTGAATGGATGATCTCTGAAGATTCTTTCCAACTGAACTGTTCTATCCTTTTCCATATTAGGGGTATCTTGTGTTGCTAGTTCTGCTTTATGGATGGCAGCAGGGAGACATAATAAAAGTTAGAAATTGCAAAATTCATTTTATTTGCAGAAAAATAGTAATGAGAAAGATACTAAAATCTGTTTCTATGTGTAGCTTTATAACAGATATAACAAATTACCTCAGTTGCAAAGTAGCTTATTACTGAATACTAAGCTGCATTTATAGTTGTATAAATTCTACAAGATCCATAAGAGAATTTTATACTATAGATTTTAAAACTTTCTGGATAGGCACAGAAAAGCCAAACCTAGTCTATAAAAAGAATTCATACATACTGCTGAGCTAACACTCATGGGCTGTGGTGATTTGTATTCGATCAGTGATAACCAAGATACCTTAGTTTTCTCATTGCTTATCTATTCAAGGGAAGCAGAAATTCTGTAACACTAGCAAGCCATACACTTATAGAGGTTTGTATATAAAGGCTCTTCTTCATCTTTCCTACTTTTCCAACTGTACTGTCCGAGCTAATAAAAAGCATTGACATTACTTAAAGACTTTTCCATGCCTACGCTCTTAGGCAGTCATGATTACATTACTGCTGGAAGCTCTTCTGTGGCACTTTGATACATCATACATAGAATATGGTAAAACTAATGAGGCCCTGAATCTAAAAGCTGTCTTAAGCTTTATTTTAAACCCTAAAGCATCCATCTTCAAATTGAACCCCCTTTCAAGCCTAAATTTAGGCACAAAGTTAATTATTTTGCTGAATGGGAATGTTAATGAGACACAGTGGCACAAGAGAGGGAAAACTTGCTAAGAGATTTTTCTAGTACTTTGCTTGTGTCCCACCTTCTCAGTGTATTATGATACCCATGGTGTAAACAAACATTAAAAAAACAAAACTAAAGAAAACAGTTAAGGTGGAAAAAATGTTTTGATATAGGTTAAAAAGTGAAAAATAAATGAAGAATAAAGTATCTAGAGCAACCTCTAGTAACAAAATATGATAAAAAAGCGTGTATAATAATTATCTGCTCTTCTTTATACGTATGTTACTGTTATATGAAAAGAAACTATGAATTTTAGCATTTACCATGACAACCTCTAATGCCATAATGCATTTTTATGGTATTTTGCCAGCTATTATTATTCTGTACTACCATAAAAATGCAAAACCATTTACACAATAGCATATAAAAAGCCATATTTCTGTGGACTTTCATACTATTTTTCAAACTTTATCACTGTTTGTTCTTATAGATCGGACCAGGTGATTTGTCTTTTACTTATTTTGGTCAGCTTCTTACCTATTGTGTTTCAGAGGCCTAGTATTAAAAGGGATTCATTAAAATTCATGAGTCGTGCTGGCTGAATACTTTTTACCTGTCTTGTCTGAGCATCAACAAATAGCACTAACTTGAACTGAAATGGTAGGCAATAGATTTACTAGAGGTTCACTACCTGCAATTGGTTAAGAACAGAAAATCGTAAAGTTTAGAAGTCTGAAGTAATATGGTTGTCTTACAGAATATTAAGATTTTGAAAATGTAGATTGCTGTATTAAAAATAAAAATTGCTGCAGTGACTAAAACTGGATTATTTACAAACAGTTAAGCCAACTCCCAGTTCCTCTAGTATGTACCAAAAACTTTTCTAAATGTATCTCTCTTTTCTTTTTCCTTTTGCTATTTCTATAGATTTCTCACAAAATTTGGTATATGGTAGATAATTCCCATTTTTATAGGGCTTGATTGATGCAGCTGCCAAGATCCAAGTTTTTGGACTGCCTTGGTGCTGTCAGAAATCCATCCCTGTTGTCATCGGTTATGAATCACATCAAGTCAGCACTGTACGTCCTGTACAATTTTTGGCCATTGGTTTTGAACAATTCTAATGGAGTGTTGAGTTTCTGAAGGAGAAGAAGACCTTGATTATTTTTCAGACGTTGATATATGGGAATATTGATGTCACAATGCATGCTACTATGTGGCCCAGAAACCCAGCTATGCAGTGGTTTCTTTAGCTGATCTCAAGAGCAACTCCAGATTCATGCACAGCATCAAACACCTCGATCACGGTTCCAATACAAGAAGACTTGAGAACAGGAAGCACTGTTTTCTTTTTGAGCAGCTGCATAGTGGTTAAAGCATTCTCCAGCATCATTAAGGAGACAAAGTGGGAAACATATACATGGATATATACCTGTGCTTTAGGGATCGTTTCTGCCAGAAGCAGAAACTCAGCACTCCTCCCTGCTGTCTTTCATCTTTATTTACAATTCAGAAACTGGGCTACACATCTTGACTTGTGAGCGTGCGGATAGTAAAGACTGCAGAAGAGCACGGACAAGCAAGTACGTGCAGAGTTTCGTACAATTGCAGCTAGGTTGCTTCTGCAACCCAAACTAGATACTGGGCATCAGTAGATCTCATTGCGAATTACAGTGTGGGTACAGTGAGTTCAATAAGATGTTTCAGAGCGTGTCTGAGAGATTTGGGTTCCCCACAGCTCAAGCCCAGCTCTCTGAACTAGCAGGAAATTGTCTTACCTAGAGAAGGGGCATGAATTACTGCTTGATGGAACTCTTCAGAGGGAATAAGTAAAACCCTAATTCACTGCTGAAGTCACTGGGGCACTCAGAAGCGTAGTAAAAGCCTGGGTCTGGACTCTACACTGGGACTCTTTTTTCATTCTCTCCGGTGTCCATCAGATGTGGTTCAGCAGCCAAGAGAATGGGAAAGACTAGAAGTGGTTTGAGGCTGTAGGGTGAGAATCTCTGTCCCATTCCCTTCACCAATAGTCCATTCCACCTCTCCTGTCTCCTTATATTGTGCAGTCACCATCCCTTGGTCCATCCTTCCCTCCAGGCCTCAGAGGACCTCTCCCTGGACTTGTACTCACCTCCACACAGCCACTCGCTCACTGCTATCTCTGAGGAAAGCAAGAGAGAATTGGAAAAGTAGAAGTGAGAAAGCTAGTGTATTGAGATAAAGTGATTTTAATAGGTGAAGAAAAAGCTGCATGCAAGCAAATTATAATCGGGAATTGGTTCATTTTTTCCTATCAGCTGGCAGATGTTCACCCGTTTCCAGGAAAGGCTTTATAATGCATAATGGTTATCTGTGAGGACAAATGCTATAACTCTTAACCCTTCCTCCTTCTTTTACTCACTTTTATTGCTGAGCACAATGTCATATGGTATGGAGTCTATATCGGTCAGCTAGATCAGCTGTCATGGCTGTATCCCCTCCTGTGCCTTGTGCACCCTCAACCTCCTAGCAGTAGCTAAAATGTCAGTGTGTTATCAGCACTGCTTTAGTCAAAAATCCAGAACAGAACACCATATGAACTACTATGAAGAAAATTAACTCCATCCTAGCCAAAGCCAGCATGGAGATTCATCCAATCCCTGCTGGGGTAGCGAGAAGAAATAGGACCTGACCAGAATGCTCTGAGGAGTAAAGTAGCCACTCCTGCTGTGGCAGAGCTTGCAAGCAGACTAATAGCTGTTCCCAGGTGGTTCCTCCCCACATAATACTGTTATCTGCCCCTGATCATAACAAATTTTATCTATTTACTTAGCTGTATTTCAATAGCAACTTAAGTGTACAAGACTCAAAATCCATCAGAACCCCATTCCCTCTAAACTACAAAAAAAAGAACATCATAGAAAATAAATTGTCATTTTTGTAATAACTTGAATCATTTTGCATTATCAAGCAAGAGAACAAAGATTTCATAAGAAAGGAAAAAGTAACAAGTAAAATGCAAAATGGTGGCACAAAAAGGTTTTATGGATAGTGGAAAGTGTTTTATAGAACAATTTCCTCATTGTCACTTCTATAGAAAGGGAAGACAAAGCATGTACAGAATACTAAGTATCATCTCTTTAAATCCCAGAGACTTTCAATCGTGGGATTTATATTCTGTTTATATATGCATGCTAAACTTGATGGTTTTTTTTTAAATATCAGTATTTTTTCTGTGGAATGTCATTATTATGGATCTTGGTTTTATTATTACAAGTTAGGAATAACTGACATTTTAGGGTATTTTGGGTATATAGTCTTTCAAAAACAAGAGATAAGTAAACCAGTTCTTTTATATCCATTGAACTAACTGTTTCTTTTGGTTAGTTTGATATGTATTTCATAGAAAAACTGTTCTTTCTCTTCCATAAATCAAAAATCAAACTGAGTAAAGAGAAGGATGTCATGGTTTTAACTACCCTTAAGAATATTTATTTAAACTGTTGGATTCACTGAAAAGCAGACTTAAAGTTGAGGAGAAGTAGACACATCCAAAGAAGAAAGAAAAAAGTTTTTGTATGACTGTACAACACCCATTACTGAATCATATCCTGGCTAGACTGTAATACATAGTGCAGGTGGAAAAAAGAATATTTGAGACATAAGCACTTGATCATTGCCTCCAAGAGTGGACAGCCTATGCCAAGGCACAATTAACAGTGCAGTGGTCTTTTTTCTCCCATTGGCTTTGTGATTAAAAGAAACAGCAAAAAGTTGTGCAGGGTAGAACAAAAGGTAAAAAGTTCACAATGTCACTTTAGAGTTAGAAAATGAAAAACTGAACACAAGAAAAATATTCCTAAACTACACAAAAAATATTCCTAAACTACAAGAAAAATCATGTAATGGTACAGTATTCCCAGGAAAGCCACATCATCTTCAAATACAATGTGGAATTGGTTGAGTGGACTTCCTTTTGTATTACTACAAACATTAAAGAAAACACATTAGGCACATGAATGAAACTTGGAAATTATACATGATCAAATGGTAAAAAATGTTTTTCTGAACAGCTGAAGTCTACCAGTGTTCTTTTTCTCACAGTTTTGGTAACTGTTAGAGAATGGATTCTTCTATGGGATCTTTCTAAGCCTTAAGAGTAAGAAATATTGGATCAGGTAATAAAAATCAGCTACATAAAAGAGTTTTGTACTGAAATAAGGGCAGCTATACTAGTTCATCTGTAGTCATGATTAAAAATAATCAATGCCTTCCCAAATGACACTTTTTCAGTGACATTCTAAAGATCAAAGAAAAATGTATGCGCAATATTATATTAAGACAAATATTGAAACCCCTCAGGATAGAAGTTTACTCAGGTGATATACATCATACAGTACAAGAGGTAATGGCCTAATCAACACTGAAATTGTACCAAAAAAAAGTTAGAGCTACAATGATAAAACAGTTATGTAGAACAAGAGTTTCACATCAGATTAAATGGGAGAGATATTGTGCAGTGTTAGTTCTGGGACTGTTGGATTCAAGCTAGACCAGCTGAAAAAATACAGAAGATAGGAGATGAATATCTCATTTTCTGTTTAGAGAAGTCATTACACTAAAGAGTAATTACAGTCTTTCAAATCCAGTACTTCAGAAATTACTTTATCTCACCATCAGATCAGAAGATGAAAATGATTGCTTCCCTGTTATGCCCAAGGCTTTTCTGAGTTGCAGTATAGCTGACAGTTAACACTGTGCAAGAAATTATTCTTAGATATTAACTTCATGGCATGAAGACCATACTAATGTGAAACCATTTCTCAAACAGGTGATTGAAATGAGTAACAATCTTTATGCTACTGTGAGAAGAAATCTTTGTGGCTGAGCACAGAGACATAGAATTAAATGACTGTGAATACCTTGCCACTTCAGAGAGCTTCTAAGTACAGTATAATTAACTTTTTGCTTCTACCATTAATTTTAAGCAATATATTTTCTGACCAATTGAACTGCTTCCCAAAAACATTAGTTCAGACACAGTTACTCACGTGTCTGAAGCTGAATTTTCACATTTGTATATTTTGAAGCTCTGAGCACAACAAAGGTAATATCAGCTACATAACAACTTGCATAAAAGGGGTGCAGTTTTTACTTTGTTTGATCATCCTTTTAGAAAAAATATATACTCCTAACTGACATATATGAAATTTTGATGATACTACTTGCACAAAATATTTGTCTTTAAAATAAAGAGATATAGATTTGTTGGATGGACCTTTCGGTGGATAAGGAATTGTCTGGATGTTCACATTCAAAGAGTTATTGTCAACAGCTTGATGTCCAGCTGGATATCAATGAAGACTGATATCCTTCAGGAGCTGGTACTGGGACAGGTATCATTTAACATCTTTATTGGTGACATGAACAGTGGGCTCAGGTGCACCTTCAGCAGGTCTGCAGCTGACAGTGAGCTGAGTGGTGCGGTCAACATGCTGGAGGGAAGAGGTGCCACCCTGAGAGACCTGAGCAGGCTGAAGAGGTGGGTCTGTGTGAACCTCATGCAGTTCAACAAGGGCAGCTGCAAGGTCCTGCACCTGGGTTGGAGCAATCCCAAGCATGAACACAGGCTGAGTGGAGACTGGATTGAGCACAGTCACACAGTGAAGGATTTGGGTGTACTGCTGGACAAAAACAGAATGTGAACACACATCAATATGTTTGTCCCAACAGTTAATTAGTTCAGTTCAAGCATCAGTTCTAGTCTTCATTTACTTTTGTCTTCCATGAGCTTCCAGTCATTGAGTTTCTGCAATGTTTTTGTGTTTTCTTTTCAAATTACTTCTTACCTTTCTTTTTTCCTTTATGTAAAAATAGGCTGAGTTTATCTTTTAAAAAGCAATGCAGGTTTTCATAACCTTCTTCTGCTATCTTTCAAATTTCCCAGCGTATGTTTTTAAATGAAGATATTCATGGTCTTTCACAAGTAGTCCCATCATCTCCAGGCAGTAGGAAAATCACCTTCTTAGTTGCTACTGCCAGAGCAGTAGCAAGAACACAGATGCAATTTACATTTGCCTAGTTTGCTGCTGCAGCACTGTCTTGGTATTACACATTTAGTTGATTTATCACTTTAATGACTGATTGTTTGGTTGTTTTTCAGAGTAATTTCATCACCTTAATGAAAAGGAAGATGACCTTTTAAAATAATTACATCCAATAATAACTCAATTTTAGTGTGATAAATGCTCTTTGCTCCTTAATTTGTATTATTTGATTTGTAGCAATGCAATAGCAGGATAACTAAATCTAAGCTAATCCCCAATGAATATCATTCAGAGAGTGAAAAAATGTATTTTCAAACACCTGGAACAAGATATCAATGCACATAACCCTGTCGTCTACAACAGTGGCCAGATCTTCTTCCTAACCCTAACAAATTATGGACATAGAATTTAAAGAAATCTATATGTAGTCATCTGTATGCAACCCTTTCCACATTATCTTGGAATTACTGTTTCCTTACCTTCTGAGAAGTGTCTGAGTGGAGACCCTTTCTCTTGCCAGGCTCACTACAGCCCATTGCTGGTGTCTGCACAGGGAATGCCCAAATGAAGGCTTGCAAAGTCTTCCATACACTAGCACTTAACAGGCACTTCTATCAAAAAAGCCTCAGGTGGATGTTTTTTCACTAAAGTCAAAGTGTCAGAGGGCACACAACGCCTTTCTCTAAGATAGCTCTTCTCTAGACAGCGCACGCCTGTTTTCTAGACAGCATATTCATAAATGAACTGGCTTGAAGAGTGAGCTCTGAGGTGATTAAAGTCTCCTGATGATACAAAGTTATTCAAAGTAAAAAAGACAGGAGCTTACCATGAAGAACTACATAGAAATCTTATGAGACTGAGTGACTAGGCAATAAAATAAAAGATAAAATTCAGTGTAGATAAATGTCAAGTGATGCACTTGAGAAGAAAGACTCTCAGCATTCTGTATAAAATGATGGGCTCTGAGGTGACCATTAATGCTACGGGAATGAGATCTGAGGTTATAATACACGACTCATGATAGATCCATAAAAAAAAAGTGCTTAGTACTTGGCAGTTGACAAAATAAGCAAACAAGCAGACAAAAACCAACCAACAGATCAAATCCTGGGGCTTATTAGGGTTGTGAGTCCACTTGGAGGCCTGTAACTAGTGGTGTTCCCCAGGGGATGGTACTCGGTCCAGTCTTGTTCAACATCTTCATCAAAGATCTGGATGAAGTGATAGCGTACATCCTCAGCAAGTTTGCTGATGATACAAAGCTGAGAGGAGTGGCTGAGGAGTGGTGAGGTCACATATGGAGTACTGTGTCCAGATCTGGGCTCCTCAGTTCAAGAAAGACAGGAAACTACCAGAAAGAGTCCAGCAGAGGACCACAAAAATGCTTAGAGGCCTGGAGCATCTTCTGTATGAGGAAAGCCTGAGACCTGGGACTATTCAGTCCAGGAGAAGAGGAGGCTGAGAGGTGATCTTATCAGTGCTTATAAATGTCTGCAGTGTGGGATTCAGTGGATGGGACCAGCCTCTTCTCAGTGGTGCCTAACAATAGGACGAGGGGCAACAGGCACAAACTAGAACATAGGAAGTTCCATACAAACATGAGAAAAAGTTGCTTTTCTTTGAGGGTGAGAGCACTGGAACAAGCTGCCCAGAGAGACTGTGGAATCTCTTCCTCTGGAGATATTCAAAACCCACCTGAATGCTCTCCTGTGCGACCTTCTGTAAGGAACCTGCTTTAGCAGAGCTTTGGACTCAATGATCTCCAGAGGTCCCTTCCAAACTGTGTGATTCTGTGATTCTGTGAAATGATTCAAGGCAAAAACAGAAAGTAAAATTATGCTGGTGTACAAATTCAAGGGTGACTCTCAGGTTGAATACACAGAGACTGAAACTGAGAATCACACTGAGAACTGTGGTATGGAAATACCGCTAAGTAATATAGCCTTTACTTCAATTCCCTAGTAAAATGAGGCTGAAGCACGTATCTTTTTGTACATATATATTTAACAAAATCCTAGATTAGATATATATTACCATAAAAACAGAGATATGTGGGAATGCTCAATACTTTCATTTGCCTAGCTTGTATATACACACACACACATACAAACACGCGCATATGGAAGCTCAAATAACTTTTCAGAAGGACAAGCCTTTCTCCAGGGGAAAAATGGCAAATAATACACTAAACTCTGAATAGCAACCATTGATATGGATGAAATTCATTACTAGTGAAAGAAACAGCAGACTGTATGAAAGAAAAGGTTGGGTAGTAACTGCGGAGCAGAGAGGAGTGGTGATTGAGGAAACCTGTAAATGGCTGTGAACTGGTGTCTATTCAGTCTGTGGCTCCATATGAATATTGTGAATATTAGTCATGAATATTAGTTCCCAGGTTGCTATTTTCTATATATTTTGTTGATCTCCATCAAAGATCAATACTCAGATATAATTGCTGGGAAAGAAAGGGATCTTCAAAATCCCTTATCTGATCAGGAGCCTGACCAGAATGTGATACTCCGTGGAGAGGAGAACTTGTTTTACACTGCAACATTCCCCAAGGATTTATGGAACTATATCCATTCTGAAATGAAATATTAAAGAGCAAGATAAAATATGTATTCTCTGTGGTTATTCATGCATGCTCAGGCAATAATATAGATCAAAAGACAAAACCATCTCATCTCCACAGTGAAATGGAACTAATTTTTTTAAAGTTTTCCATTGGAAGATTTGATGTCAGAACTACTCAGTGACCTTCTCGCCGCTTCCTCCCACCTGACTCTCATCACTTACACTCTTTACAATGCCACTAAGTAAACAGTTTGCTATGGAGAACTAGAAATGTGCATCACAGGAAAGTCTTTGTTCCTCTTTTAGCCTTTGTAAATGTTAAGATGATTTCTACAGGACATATGAATATGGAAAAACTGTTGTAATCAGTAGTTATAAAAAAAAGAGATCAGATTTACTTCAGCAAAGAAAGGTTGATTGAAGAATTCTGATTGTCAGAACATTACAGTCACTTTACAGATGCATAGTTATCCACTGTGTCAAGAGAACACATAACTAACAGCAACGTAAGGATTTGTTCCTTGCTGGAAACTTGGAAACTGGAATACACCATTTGATGTCAGTCAGATATTTCTTTTGGTACGTAGTAGTCTCCAGAAAAAGCACTAGATTAAAGCAAGAAGAACTTGCAGAATAAGGAATTAAGTGGCACAGATTAATTACTAGACAAAAATAAATGATATTTGGCTGACACTTATTAATGCAATGAATTAGCATTTTGTTCACATTTTTTTTTCCCTTAAAAAATTAGAATTTGTCAGGAAAGGATAGGAAACTAAACAAAGCAGAATTTAAGTATCCCAAAAGAGTTTAATGAATAGAGGAATGAAGTCTTTTTGATTGCCGAGATACTTCTGGCCTGCAGTGATGTGCCAGCACACTAGGGAACAGTGTGGAATAGTGAATAATAGGGAGCTAGATAATAGGGAAATAGAAATTATTAATTACATATGTTGCTAGAAGCATGGAATGTCTTATATTATCCTACAAAGAGGGAAATGCATCTAAAGGGGGCAAGGGTATGAAAAAAAGAATGATCCTAAAATGTCTTTTGATTTACCTATTACTGTCTTCACTTTCTTTCTTGATGCATATTTCTGTATTCCCTTTTGCTGTTTCCCTCTGTCACTTCTGGTGTCTTAGCATCTATATCAAGGACTACTAGCAAGCGTATCTGCCAACATCCTCTCATAAGGCTGCATGAGATGAGTTGAAAGTAACTGTTCACAAGGTGAAGAGCTATTTTGTGCTACCAATGTTGTATTGTGTTGTAATTAAATGACAAGATCTTAATTGAGAATGTTAGGAAATGGCTTAACCTGGAAGAAAATCATATAATCATAGAATAGTTTGATCTGGAAGGGACATTTAAGGGTCACCTAGTCCAACTTCCCTGCAATGAACAGGGACATCTGCAGCTCAATCAGGTTGCTCAGAGCCTCGTCCAGCCTGACCTTGAATATCTCCAAGGACAGGACACTCACCACCTCTCTGGGCAGCCTGTGCCAGTGCCTCACCACTCGCAGTGTAAAAAACTTCTTCCTTATATCCAATCTAAATCTCCCCTATTTTAGTTTGAAACCATTTATCCTTGTCCTATCAAAACAGGCCTTACTAAAGAATCTGTCCCATTCTTTCTTATACCTCCTGTCATAGTTTTATGGTTTTTCGTTGGTATTCCATATCATAATGTCATGCAGTGCACTGGGAGCTAGAGAGTTAACGCTGCACTTTTGTGGATTGTTGATATTTCAGGTCTCTTGGTCTCAGAAGAGAAGAGAAGAATGAACTATAACTCCCAGATGACTTCATTTTTCCATTTCCGTTATCCATTTGGAGGGAAAGACAAAGCTAACTGGGAGTCAGGATACTTCCCTTTTTTTGCTCCCTGGCAGCTTTGCCTATAGCATTACAGTGAGGACTTCAGTTTCAGAAACTCTCTCTCATATTTTATTTGATTTACTAGCTTCAATTTCAATCAAATTATATTATATTGTATTATCTCACATTCTGCTACCATATTTAGTAAAATAAGTTCTTTTTCTTTAGCCCGTTGCCACTGTTTTCTTCATTTAGGCCCATCTCCCTACCTTTTCCCTTCCCTCCCCCTTCTCAGGGCATGGATCTATGGGTCCTTTCACCTCCTTATCACAGGAGCCAGGCCGAACCTGTGACACATCCCTTTTAGATACTGAAAGGCCGCTCTCAGGTCTCCTCTCAGCCTTCTCTTCCCCAGGCTGAACAGCCCCAGCTCTCTCAACCTGTCCTCATAGTGGATGTGTTCCATCCCTTAGATCATTTTTGTGGCCCTCCTCTGGACACGCTCCAGCAAGTCTATGTCTGTCCTTTACTGAGGACTCCACATCTGGATGCAGTACTCCAGGTGAGATCTCACCAGGGCAGAGCAGAGGGGCAGGATCACCTCCCTTGCTCAGCTGGCTGCACTTCTTTTGATGCAGTTCACAATACAGCTGGCTTTCTGGGTATTAGGTACCATCTGGGTTTCCCATACCTTTTCAACCTCCTATCACAATGGTGCTTCTACAGTAGAGCTTTGTACTTGTCTCAGACTAGTATATGCAGAAAAAGTTTGGGCCCAAAGTGTGTGGCTGGGGGAAGGCAGGAAATTTTTGTGACCCATGCAAACTGCACCCAAGTAGGCTTTAGTAAAAATGTGGATTTCTGTAAAGTGAGAGTGATATTATTTCCCATACATTATCCTTAATGACTACTGTATTTAGTTTAAAATCTGTTTGGGATAAGACTATGTATTGCTAGAGGCTGCAAACCATATCTACGAGTCTGATGTTCCTGTGCAAGGGAACAGATGTCATGCAGCAGGGAAGCAGGCTCTGCAGTGACCTCCCTGCCAACATATGTGGGAAAGGTCACAATGGATAAGATCTGTACCATGTACAATGACACGCTTTATGCATGTAAAGGGAAAAGGGAGTCCTGAATTTTACTGGTGCCTGGTGAATAACGTTATGTAAATACCAGGGGGAAAAAAATCTTTGTTTGACATATAAGAGAATCTAAGAAACTTCTATTTGGATAATAAAAAAGTGATGTCTGAAAAGTGATCATAAAAAAAAAAGTCTGAAATTATATGCAATCAAAGATACTAGATAGCTAGCACTGACACACATCTTGCATTTGCTGTTAAATCTGTGTTTGTGGAATCTGGCATCAAAAACCTGGAACAGGTTCCTGGAAAGTTCTCTTACGGCAAGGGCTTGATAAGAGAAGAACAGTAGATTTGGCAAGCCTGAGAAGCAGTCTATTGCTTGTTTTTCATGACCTTTGCATTCACCTTGCTGTTGTGTGAAAGCATAGAAAGCAAAGAATTTCAGAATGAAGCAAAAAGGAAATCTGTTCATATTAAAGTCCTGACATGTTCCCTTCCTTCTCTTATTTTATCTTGAAAAATAGTGTTATATCATGATACAAGAACTCAGCAGAGCTATAAAGATGGCAATTATGTCTTTTTACTGTTTAGAACTCAGAATCATAGTCGGGTAGAATAGAAAATGCTGAACTAAAGCAACAACAAAAATAGAGGGTTGAGGCTACTATTTGTATGCAGCGAAATAACAAAACTTATTTTACTCCATCAGCTTTCTGAGAAGCTGCCCCAACCTTCAGGCTGTGATGCTAAAGAGGCATCCCTTCTTTTTTGGAACAGATTACATTAAAATTCTGTTAGAGTCAATGGAGAGAAACAGGAACATTTAATGGTGCTGTATATCTTAACAGAAGGGGTCTTCCACTGTAGAAGTACTGATCACTCTCCACTCACTCAATTGCCAACAGATCTCTGGAGACAAGCATCTCTCTAGGTATATCAGCAATGGTGATACTTATGGTGAAAGGAGACAATTAACATAGTTAAAGATTTTGTTGATTCTCAGCATTAAGAAGTCAGTACCCGATGAATGATAAATACTGTATAATGACAATCATCACAGAAATGCCAAAGAGGAAAATTTGTATACTACCTTGGGATCAAGAAGGTAGTGCTGTCCAAAAAAACAGCTGGTAGGGCTGCATACTGATCTCAACAAAACTGACATTGTTTGTTGACCGAATGCTATTCCCTCCAAGCAATAACTGCTGATATGGCAGCCAGTATGTCTGGCAGGCCAGAAACCCCAGCATACTTGAAGTGCACTGGTCACTTCATGTTCATTTCTTAACCGACAAATACCCAGTGTCATGTGTAGTCATCAGAGATGAGACCAATCTCATCTCATTTGGATGTGCATTATGCAAATTTCACACCTTCTGAAGTAGACTTCTTTTTAAGTCAGTGGAGAGAAATAGGTGCTTTTAGGGATCATCCTTTTTACCTGCTTCAGACATTGACTGAGGATGAAATAAATCATAACTTAGAATACACAATTTTTTTTGTCAGTCATGACCAAGGGAGTCTTGGGTATAATTTGGATATGAGCATGGAATGGTGTAGTTCAGTGAAACGAATCCCATGCTAATAGATTATGAGTAATATACAGGAAGTCCTTTGTCACATACCCTCAAGCCATTTTTATTTTATCCAGATTTATTTGTTCAGATTAACACTCAACTGTTTTATGTTGAGCTAGAGCTGATCTCAATGAATGCCATAAATTAATGCAAAACACTGAACTCCATTAAAAGAAGTGGCTGCTCAGAATTTGCTATGACCTCCCTACATATGCAGTTTTCAAGACTTGATGCAGATTCTTGCTCCAACATGGGCTCTCCACAGGCGTATGGAGAATATCTGTTGTGGCACCTGGACCACCTCCTTCCAGCCTCATCCTTCTCAGCATTCCTCCTTTCCTTCTCTATTGTCTGAGGGATGTCTCGCACACATCTCTTCCTTCTCTTTCCATCACTCATGTTTTGTATTTTCATAAATATATTTTCTCAGTGGTGCCACTAGCATCACAATTGGAGCTGGCTGTGCCCAGCACAGAGCAGCCCTCACTGCTAACACCTCAGCCTGTAAACCTAGTCTCTATTTTTTTTTCCTTTCTTTTAAGGTGTAGCTAAAAAGAAAGAGGAAATTGTCTCATTCATATGACACTGGCTGCTGCTCTCCAAATCATGTGAAGTCTCAGGTGGGAGAAGTTCTCCTCTGAGAGCAACTGAGTATGATCAGAAGGTCATGTTTGATTAGCATGAGCCATTGCAATATAGCAGTGGCTGAAAGCTTGAAGAAGGGCCAGACCTGAGAAGAGGCAGAAGGAAAGATTTGCTCTCTGTGGGTCTGGAAGATGCCTGACTTTGTTGGTTCTTGCAAATCTGGAAGCTGCTGAGCTAGGAAAAGCCCAGGCAACAATTAGGGGACTCTTTGGTATGTTTAAATCATCTCTCCTAAACTAATTTAGCTTGTGAAGAGAAAGCAACAAGTCAGCATCTCAATGGGAATTAAATACCAGTCACTCCATGCGCCTGGAAGCGTGTGACTGATTTTACCGTTTGTTGTTCTAGACAAGAAATGCTGCTGTCCAATGTCCCTTACTTTAATGTGATGCAGCTGAAGTTCTTGAGCTTAGGAGGATGCACTCTGTGTGGTGCTGGGCATGCAGTAATGGTTTGCAGCCAGGAGGGCTACGTATAATGGCTGGTTTTCTCCCAGGTTGAGATAGCAGGGTGGCTTCAGCTAAATATGAGTCTGCGGTTTCCTTCCTCTCTTGTGGTACAAAGGTGTTAGCTCCCCTTAACCTAGCTCTTGCTGAAGAAATGGAGGAGGTTTTATCAGTTGCAGCAGGCATCTGTTTCTCAGAAACATGATCTAGTCTCAAATGATCTTGCTTCTCCAGCAGAAGAGTTTAAAATAACTTCTTCTCAGGATTTGATCAATTTTAATAAAGGAGTTGTTCTGAAACTCAGTTACTCCTACAAAAATGTTCAAATCTAGGCACAGTCAGTGTTTTGGTCCAGAGGATAGCACAAATGAGAGCACTTGGTGTCCACCCCAGGAAATAATTTCTTCCATTTGAAGCAGACAAGTTTTCCTTAGTCACAGTGTGCTACAGCTCTGTAGGGAGCTTCTTTGTTTATTTCTAGCGATAAAAATGGAGTTTGAGCAGTGTTGAGTGTGTGTTGTTTCCAGGAAACCCTGTCCTGTGTCTCTTTAACTTTAAAGGGTGGCCAAGGCACGTATTCAGTCTGCAGCTGATGTAAACTGGCAGCAGCTTTTAAGAAATCCCTTGGCCTTTCTTAGCCTAAGGATGTTGTCTTTTAGTGGGGAGACAAAACCACGTATGATAAAAACAGAGAAGGAATGAGTTTTTATTGGTGCCTCATGCACTTGTCTTACGTGGTCTTAAAAAAAAACCACACAGGTTCCTGAGGTAGTGACACAAGACTAGCACATGTAAACTGATCACAACATAGGGTGTGAATAAGACAAAAATAGCAGTAGGAGTCACTGAGGGAACTACGTTAGCAGGGAAAGCAAAATGCCTAAAAGAATACACTAGCATGTCTTTTAACCCAGTAAAAAGAGGTAAGATGTCTGAGAAGCACTGTAGATAAATAGATGAGAGGAAAAGGAACCAAACAGCTTTTGGGACAAAGGTGGATCTCAAATGTAAACGGGTTTACAATGGCTGTAGTAGGAAAGGATGACTTCTGAATTTCTTTTCGTGGCTTGAACCCTTAAGACCTTGGTTTGAAACTCATCTTTTTTTGTCCTTAGTCTCTGAAACTTTCTGAGGGCAGAAGAATTTCATTTTATTGCATGGGAACATAGCAAAGAGCTTGTATCTGTTATTCACTGGAGCGAACAGCCACACCATGTACATATTGACTGCCAGAAGTAGCTCTGAATACAGGCAAAGTAGGTAATAGCTTACAGCAGTTGCCATTCTGGGTAAGATAACATCCATGGCACAACTGTTTACTTAATTTGTGCCAGTGGTTTGAAAATCAGGTAACAGTCTTCCTTTTCCCACTATTGGAAAGGCCTTAGAGAAACATAACCCATATGCAATCATGTCACATATACGTGCAAACACAGGTGTGTTCCATTCATACACATTCGACCAAGATTTATGAGGGCTGCTCCAAAAGTAATGCCTCCTGTTTTATGATGTTGACCCCTGACATCAGTGGTGGATGTTGTATGGCAACACAGGTGGAACCTTCCTGCCGATATTCCCTTACATTTTGTTCCGGTGGGACAGGTGGCAGCAGAGGGGGAGTCTGACAAAATGGTGTCTGACATGGAAGTGCACATGAAGCAAAGGTGTGGAATGAAATTCCTCCACGCAGAATAAATGGCACTCACTGACATTCATTGACACTTGCTGAATATTTATGGAGACTGAACAGTGGATATGAGCACAGTGAGGCAAAGGGTGGTCCATTTCAGCAGTGGTGACATGAAAGACAAGCCATGATCTGAATGGCCATTCTTATGAGCGTGGCATGCAGGCTCTTATTCATTGCTGACGACAATGCATATCTAATAGTGGTGACTATGTTTAAAAACAGTGTTTTGTAGCTGAGAGCTGTTTTGCTCTATCAACTGGTGTTATTGTGCTCTTTGTATCTGTTGAAGTTTCCATGGAAATTGATTGGAGGCATTACTTTCAGAGTGACCTATGCATTTACCAGTTTTCTTCTTTCAGGTAAAACAAGGCATTTGCTTAATAGATATTCAAAAATGCAAGGCTACAGGAAGGCACATTTTAAACAAATAAGGTACAGCATTGTCATGCTGTGGGATTTTTTATAATGGAACTGACAACAATCTGGAGTAGGAATCTAACATTTTTCACTAAAAGAATGATAAGCCTCCAAAATAATAGATACTCTCTAATCCGATCCTCAGGTATGTCAAAACATGGCAGTCTAAATACATTTTTTTTAAAAAAAAGCTATATGGAAAGTTACGTTTCAGCTGTCTAACAGCTTTTTGAGGTATTTTTATTAAGATCTCATTGACTGAGTTTTATGCTATAACTACATTGAATAATAGGCTCGGATTTTCTCTGCCACCTATTTCATGCCTCAACATACCAATATGTGTGTTTTATGTTTTTCTTCACACTCATTTAATATAGTTTCTTTCAATACTGAAATGATTTGGTGAAAAATTGATAATGTGCCTTTGTTGATACTGCATCCTTGTTCCCCTCCTGCTATGAAACAAAGACTCATAATTCATCGGTAAAAAAAATGAAGGCTTCAAGACAGTGTTTGATGCCATTAGCACCAATAAACTACGTTTTCATTTCTTTGTTGCTGGCAGATTTTTTTGACAAGTCATAATGGGCAATTTTATGTTACCATTAGAAGATCAAATATATCTTTAAATATTTCACTTCTTATTTTTATATCCATTCAAAATTGCATATGGATCTCTTCAATTATTTTTGGATAATAGATGTCTCTAAAAATTATTCTTAAGACCCACATTATCATGAAACTCATGTTCATCTATCCATGTACAACCAAGTATTACCCAGTAGATAAAGTTAGTATATGATCTAGGTATAAGGACATTGAAAACAAACGAAAACCAAAACACTCAGAAACAGCCTTCTGTTGTATTATTTTAGTCTAGAGAAGTAAGTATATAAGATGTGATACTCTTCAGGAAACAGAAGATATTTTTAATGGTAAGAGAAGCTGGGCACTGAAATAGATTGCTTGGGGAAGCTGTGAAATCTCCATCACTGGAGTATTTAAAAACAAGATAGATAAATGTTAATCAGGAATTATTTAGGCAGAAGTGATTGTACTGAAGGACTGGAGGATGAATTTCATGAATTTTGTTTGGGAGTTATGTCATTATATGTCCCCTATTGAGGGCCTTGGAAGAGCCCAAGAATTAAGTCAGTATGAGGAATGATGGTTCTTAACCTTATGAGTTATTGGCTCAAAGGGTTATAGTAAATTGGATTATGTAAGGCTGGTGGCCAGTCACTAGTGAGATTCTGCATGGTTCCATTCTTGGGTCATAGAGTCACAGAATGGTTTGGGTTGGAAAGGACCTTTAAGATCATCTAGTTCCAACCCTCCTGCTATAGGCATGGTCACCTTTCTCTAGACCAGGTTGCTCAAAGCCCCATTAATCCTGGCTTCTCTTTAATGTTTTCATAAATGACCTGGATGCTAGACTTGAATACATGCTAAATAAACTTTCAGACAACACTATGTTAGGGGGAGCTGTTCACTTCCTTAAGGGTAGAGAGCCCTTGCTACCCTTGCAGAGGAATCTTGACAATTTAGAGGGCTCTGTGATCACAAACCACACAAAGTTTAACAAGAACAAATGCTAGATCATGCTTCTGGGGTGGGGTAACCTGGATATACATACAGACTGGGGAACAAGACACTGTAGAATATTTATTTTAGAAGATCTCTACAAAGAACTCAAACAATTTCTTGTATTTCATGAACACTTTGGAGGTGAAGCACGACAACATACACAAGAGACTAATTGGAATGTTTTGGCCCAAAAGACTAAAGATATTACGGTACTTCTTATATCTTTATAAAGCTTTACTCATTCTGTCTTTGCTTTAGAATTTCAGTGATGAGGCTCATGAAGCACCTCAGAAGCACTTTTGGTGTGATCTGATGCTTGTTATAATAACAAATCTTTCTACTACTTCCTAATAGGGCTCACCTCAAACTTTTTATGTGGTCTCATAGAGTAATTCCTGTTTTTTACTAGAAATAAATATCTGTTGTGACAAATTTTGCTTTTAATCTGGTCAAAGTCTTTTCCAATTCTACACTCAGCTGCATGTGGCCAACACCAGGTCCCTGGGTTGTATTTAGAAAAAACTGTTAGATATCTGTTGAGTCAGATCTGCTCATGACTATTTTTATGCCTGTTAAGAGGCCATTGTACATCTGATGAAAAGACAGGTTGTGTTATCAAAATACTGTTAATCACAAAGAAAAGATATGAAGATCTCATTTGCTAAAATGCACCTCAGACTCAATTTAATGATGCTATTTTTACCTGGACGTAGTTCAGAGTACACGCACCTCTGCCTGACACAGACAAGTTTCTTAAGCACCAAAAGGATTTTAGAAACTCAACTGAAATTGAACCTACTAACATTCATTACACTGAGACCATGAGAAGCCAAAATTAGGTGTTTGCAAACACACAAATGCTTTCTTTATATATATAAATACACTGTTATTATTAGTAAACAAAAGAACATTGATTGTCTCCTTTCCCTGTCTCCCTGATATTGTGGATCTTTCTTTTTTTTTCCCCCTACATTTTTAAACTTTTTTTTTTCCAAAAAAATACTGTTACTCAGTGAATTTTAAAAACTAGGAAGACCTGCTCTATCTGCAGCATCAGCAAAAGCATAGGAAAGAAGTGGGATTAACAGTGGGATGGAATATTAATATCCGTACAAAAAATGAGTGTAAACCAATGATAAGTTGACGGGGTACTGGAGAACTGTGAGAAAAAATTATCACTGAAGAAGTTATAAACAGGATGAATTTGAAGACAGATTGTTTCAGACTTTGTCTTTCAGTTGTAGTTTCCTCTGTAGTTCAGCACAGTTCCATGTCGGTTTTCCACAAAAAGCAGGAAAATTTGTCAAAATGACAAACTTTCAATTAGCAGTCATGCCTAAAGCCACATTTGTCTCATACATCCTGACTGATAAAAAGCAGCTGAGTGATATCTCTTTGAAACTTGTGTGTCTGTACAGCAGAAAAATCCAGAGAAGCCTGCAGGAGGGGAAACCCAGAGTGAAAAGCACCTTTTGGTTGCTGGTAGTGCTTGTGATCGCAATGGTTTTGGAGCTTCTTCCTTCAGGGATCCCTGACTGTTCAAGTGGCCATAGCTCTGGACATCTGCCTCTGTATTTTGCCTTATCTTCTTGCTTTTGTGTAAAACTGAACATGTGTGCTCACTGCTAAATTCAAATTTCAAACATGTTGTGGTAGTTAAGTAAATAATTCAAGATGTTATTTACAGTTTAAGAACAAACAATGAAAAGGAGACACCTTCAGAGGTGGATCAGTATCAGTAGTGCAGGGAAGGGGCAACAATCAGAGAGTATACGTGAAAGTCAGCTTTATTTCAGGTTTTTTGTTTCTGACCAGGAAGGCGATGAGTGTCTGGGACAAGCTGTTGTGGTGGCAAGTTCTTCATCTTTTTCAATATTCAGGCACAGTCTGGACACTTTCTGCTGCATGTGTTTCTTTCAACTAAGTAACTGGGAGACATACTGCAGAAAGTGTTATAGAAGAGGCTGGATTAGGTGGTCAGGATAGTTTGTTCTGGCTTTAACTAGTGTAATAGCTCTTTGTTTATTGCATGCTCTAGTTTGCTTCTCACACTGAATGTAAAGTCTTCCTACAGCGATGCCTGTTAGTGTGAAATACACTTCATAATTCTTTGAATTATATTCAGCTTCTAAATACTGGAAAGGCTGTGCCTCAATATGCTGCAGAGAGTGCATCAAATTGTGTCCAACTGTTTGGATAAAACAAGCCACAGTGTTAGGCAACAGTTGTTTCTACTCAAAAGCTTCTGCTTAGCTTTATAATGTCTTAGATATCTTTCTGTAACTGATTTCTTAATACTTCTTCCACTGAAAACGATATAGGATCCCTTTAAAACAGATGTTATTCCAGTGGTTCCGCCAGCTCCAGTTACTGATAAGAAATGGCTAAAATTCCTGCTTGCTTTGTGGAAAATTTCAGCACAAACTGAGAAACAGAAGGTGGTTCTGCTTGCAAAATAGTCTTGTTTGTCTCTTGTAAAAGAGAAGAAAATGCTTTGGCACCTGTTATGTGTTGAGGATTTATTTTATGTTGTTGGTGGTTCTCTTTTTTCAAATTCTTTTCATTGTTTCAAGCACCTGGCAAAGATTCACTCAAGCTGTTTAGAGCAATAGAATGTAGCCACAGCAACTGGGCAGATACTGCCACAGACTGCTTCCCAATATTAATGTGTGTTCATTTACTGTGTCTTTGCTGGGACATCTGAAGAACAATGACTTGTGGTTTGACTTGGAGGTGGGAGCAAAGAGCAGTGCGCTGTTGCCATGCCCTGGATGTGCACTGAAAGGGGCCTCTGCAGCTGCAGTCTTTTCTCAGAGGTATCTTGTCTCTATGATGAGAAAGATGTGCTCTCCATAGATTTGATGACACTTTTCTCCTGACCAGAAGGCACAATACAGCCTCTTTGATTCCACTTTTAATAGATGTTATTATAAACCCAGTTTGTTTCTCTCCTTCTGAGGGAAGCTTTTACATCCTTTCTTCTTTATGAGTTTCTGGGGCTTTGGAACCATTTTCTGTTGCTGTTTTGCTTTTCCTTATTCGTAGAACCAGTTACAGGGTTATAGAAATTTATCAGCATTTGTGCCCTTAAAAGATGACTAATTTCAGCTAATTTAATTATTTTAGTGCATTTTATAATATTGTAAAATTAAAAAAAATTCAAATCCAAACCAAAACTAATATGTTTCTGTCAGAATCTGTTCATTTTTGCAGATGATTTAGAGTTTTCTTTCTTTTTCTGACATACGAAAATATGCTTGATACAATTTTTGTCTTCAAAGGGAATAAGAATAGTTTTTCTCCATTCTCATTCACTAACTGAAATGTTTTACAGAAAGCTAGCATGAAATCTAACAAAGCACTGAGTTCACCAAAGTGCAGACTTAAAGTGCCCATGTTGAAAAGAATGTGACAACTTTTCCCATGTCTCCTGCATAAACCACTTATTTTGTGTTTGGCTTATCCGAAAACTGAGCTTTGTGAAGTCTCTTCAATGACTGAAGACAATCAAGAGCTGACAGTAACCAAGCTGACAGGTTCTTTGCCGGAGAGCAAAAGGCAGCTTCTCAGCTGAATTATGATTGTTTTCATCTTTTGTTGGAAAGGCACGTATTTCCAAATAAGATGGCTGCACATGGTTGAGGTACTGGAGGGGAGAGTCAGCTGAGCTCATCTGAACTCATGGAGGAATAATCTCCTTGTGGGCGTCACAGTGTGACTGGAAAATACCGCTGCTCCTGTGGCTCAACTGTAGTTGCTAGTTTGTACTTATATACTAGGCCTGGATTTTTAATGTCAGAAGTCCATAGCTCACCCAACAGCTGTTTTCAGATTCTCTGCATGGGGTAGCATAGGGATGTTGAAGCTGCAAGTTAGACACTGGAGGGAGGAGGGGTGAAAGTAGGAGAAGGTTTTGTTCAGAGAGTTCTAGGCTGAACAGTAAATGACAGGAAGAAATATTTCTTAATACAATGACCATCTAACACTTTGTTTTATATGCTGTGCCACATTGAATTCAATGAAAATCAAACCTGAACTGTTAATATATTGTAAAAAAATCTTGTGATTGTCATGGTGAATTATTGATTGTGCTCGGTGGTTTGTCACTCAATACAGGATAGCCTTGGCTACCAGGTAGCAGGGGACCTTGTCTACCTAATAAAGCTAACAAAAGACACTGGAATGTATACAATACACATTAACAATTACCAGACTACACACGGCACAACTTTAAGAACGAACACTTGTGGACTCTAATCTTTCATTATGACTGAGGGTGTATATTTCTTCTCTGGGGTCAGGAAAACCAGGATACAAAGTCTCATAGAATCATGATAGAATCACAGAATGGCTTGGGTTGGAAGGGACCTCGAGGATCATCAAGCTCCAAGACCCCTGCTGCAGGCAGGGCAACTAACCTCCATATCTAATACTAGACCAGGCGGCCCAGGGCCCCATCCAACCTGGCTTTGAACACCTCCAGGGATGGGACATCCCTAATCTTTCTGGGCAGCCTGTTCTAGCACCTCACCACTCTCTTGGTAAAGAACTTCCCCCTGATATCCGACCTAAATCTTCCCTCCTTTAACTTAAAACCATTTCCCCTTGTGCTGCCATTATCTACCCGTTGACTCCCCTCCTGTTTGTAGGCTCCCTTTAGGTACTGGAAGTCTGCAGTGAGGTCACCCCACAGCCTTCTCTTCTCCAGGCTGAACAAGC
Source organism: Numida meleagris (assembly GCF_002078875.1). Classification (NCBI taxonomy): domain Eukaryota; kingdom Metazoa; phylum Chordata; class Aves; order Galliformes; family Numididae; genus Numida; species Numida meleagris. Next base: position 179,825,822 of record NC_034409.1, on the reverse strand, counting down.
CCAGCTCCCTCAGCCTGTGTTCATAGGAGAGGTGCTCCTGCCCTCTGATCATCTTTGTGGCCCTCCTCTGGATCCTCTCTAACAGCTCCCTGTCTTTCTTGTATTGGAGGCTGCAGTCCTGGACGCAGTACTCCAGATGGGAGCCTCTGAGAGCCTCTGTCTCTTTTAAGTGTGTAAATTTGAATGAAGTTTCCCTGAAGCACTGGGATTAGAAGGCAGAAAAAAAGGAAAAAACAGACAACTAACATAATGGAAAAGTCAAATGTAGGCCTAGTAGGAAAATGAAGAGTCTAACTTAGCAGTATTTGAGAGAAATCATCTACAAAGGTGGTATAGAACTTGGGCTAATGGGAGGCAGTTGGCTCCACTGCCACTACTGGCACTGCTGACACATTTCACTTCTCACTTCCACCATAATAAACTCAAGAGTACAAAGATGTACAAGAAAATTATTCAACAAGGAAGGAAATAATGAGCTTTGTAAAAGGAAAGTTTAAAACATTTATCTTTCCATTACTCTTCTCTGGACGATTTGTACCGTAAAATGATTATCTGAATAATTGCACTTGGGTATCCCATGGACTACATTTGTGAAGGGAAAACCAGTCTTTCAGATGTAGTCATCCCAGATAAACAGGGAGAAAATTTATGGCATTTTGTGACCTGTTTTCTGAGTGCAGAGTAGGGGATAATAACTCAGAAACACCACATTCTTACAACTCATATTGTTACAGTTGAAGAAACTAGTTCTAATCATTCTACTTTTGGTACGGCTTTCCTCAGCCCTGGGAGATGCAAAGGAGTCCCAGCAGGGTTTCTTATAATATGAAAGCCTAAGTACAAGCTCCAGAGGTGCTGGTGGTATTATTTGGTAGAGCTGCAGCAGCTTCATTTCAGAGAAGGGTACATGATGTAACCACCTGATTTCCTGTGCTCTATTTTTTTTCAGGACGGAAAGGTTTTTGAAACTTCAGACAAAAAGAGAAAATCCCTTTTGCATCAGATGTATGCATATTACCTCAAACTAGGGGCAGAAAGTACAAATTACATAAGATACAACCAATATAAGTTTGTTCAGTTCCCTGGGAGTTATTGTCAGAACAGGGGGAAATTGAAGCAGGGGGAAGAATCAACTCTGACAATGCTATATATAAAGTGAAGCTGCTGTAGCCTGTGAAGACATAGCAGTATGTCACCACACACGAGCTGGTGTGTAAGGGATGCAACTCCACTGATTTCACTCACTCTAGTGAGTGAAAGATCACATTGATATAGGCCTAAACACCTCTGAAAAAAAGAGTATTTTAGAAATTCTAGCTCCAATTCCATAAAGGCTGATGCCTTATTAAAAACAAACAGTTGAACCAACTATTTATTTGCAAGAATAATGCCTAAGATGTAGCGTGTAAGAAGTTTAACATAATATTGTTATGTGTGCTCTAACTTGCACCCAAAAATGACATTGCAGATCAACACTTGTAAAACGTCTTTTTCTAACAGCGTCGACTTGGATAGACCCTTCTGAAGAGAGGGAATACTTTCCATGAAGAGCAGATGTTTTACAAAACATTCTTAAAATTCCATTCCTACACAAACCTCACCTCACAGCACACTTAGCTATGCACATGCAAACATGTAGGTGGTTTTTTTCCCTTCACTTGCTGTTCAACAGTGGCATAGTTACAGGTGTAACTTCCACTCTCAGGCTGACGCAAATTGCTTTATCATTACTATTTTATTTTTACAGTCATTCCAACCTAAAATTTCCTCTCAGCAGTGTGGCTTTTTATTAGCCCTTTGAAAACATCGGGTCAGAAAATTCAAACTAAAAAGCAGCCATTACTTGGTTATTGATGCTAACCCTCTGATAGGTCTGGGGAAGTCAGGTACATTATGTCTGCGAGTTAAAACATTTTTTCCTTTTCATTTCAGCATGCAATAACATCAGAGACATCAAGCTAATCTTTTCAGTTTCTAATCAGTATTGTGGATACATTTATCTCAGAGACTGAGCCTCTCTGCAGCTACTGGGAATTTCAAGTTGAAGCGTTAATGATTATAAAAATGTCACTGAGATGACATAGTGCCCCTTTCTTCTGCCTACAGCTTTGCAGAAAAACAAAGTAACTATAAGTAGCACTTGTTCATCCCTGTGAAGTACTATATTTCTGAAACAATTTTATATGCATAAATTGACTTTTTACTAAAGAAGCTATTCTAAGTGCTACTAGTCATCCTCTGCATAGATTGATCTGTTCTGGTCAGTGCCCTCTTTCCTCATCCTCAGAAAGTGGGATGGCCTGTCTGGTGTTGGAGGATCTCATTACCAGTTCCCTTCCTGGGCATGCTTCCCTGATATGTGTGAGACTCAGACCTCAAGACTAAACTTTTCCTGTGAGGTTAATTTTACTTCTTTTGAGAAGATGTCTTTGCTGTCCACCAGTCATTTCCCACAGAGAAAGCTGAGAGAGTGGAAAGAAGTTAGTTGTTTTCTAAATGAATGTGTTGGAAGTCAGAAATTATTCTTAAATGATTGACCTTGGCTTTGTTTTCCATTCCTCCTTCCTCATGATAGAACATCATGAAATATCATGGCCAGCAGGCTGAGGAATGCCCCTCTGCGCTGGTGAGGCCTTACCTGGAGTACTGCATCCAGATGTGGAGTCCTCAGTACGGGAGAGACATGGAGCTGTTGGAGCGCATCCAGAGGAGAGCCACAAAAAAATGATCCAAGGGATGGAACACCTCCCCGTGAGAACAGGCTGAGAGAGCTGGGGCTGTTCAGCCTGGAGAAGAGAAGGCTGCAGGGAGGCCTGAGAGCAGCCTGTCAGTATCTAAAGGGGCTGTAAGAAGAAAGGGGAGAGGACAGACTCTTTAGTGGGGTCTGTTGTGATAGGACAAGGGGAAGTGGTTTCAAACTAAAGGAGGGGAGATTTAGACTGGTTATAAGGAAGAAGTTTTTTAAAACAAGGTTGGTGAGGCACTGGCACAGGCTGCCCAGAGATGTGGTGGATGCATTGCCCTTGGAGGCATTCATGGCCAGGCTGGACCGGATTCATTGCAGGAGCTTTGGACTAGATGGCCTTTAAAAGTTCCTTCCAACTCAAATGATTCTGTAGGTCAATGACATAACACTTACTAGAAATTAGTTCAGTTTTCTTTCTGAGCTCCTTGGAGCTGTTAATGATCATATTTCAAGAAACTATCCCCCAAACCTCCCTTCATACAAGCCAGGATTTTCACATAAGTCTCTAACTCCTAGAACTCAGGCTCCAAAGAGAATATTAAATCATGCGGTGCAATAAGTCAATACTGCAAATTTTAATTTTTTTTTTCCAGTAGAGGTGTGCACTAAAAAGCTTAAAAGCTTTTCTTCTCTTGATAAAGAAGAAAACCTCTCTCTTCCACCCACAAGACAACCTTGGTTCAGGGTGAGGGGAAAGACTGCTACTGATGTTTAAGAAATTCAAATGCGGCAGAGCAATTTTTCCATGTCCCTTCTCCTGAAGGAGCAGTCACTGCTAGAAGGGAAATAAAATAAGCATAGGTCAAGATTTACAAATCTTTAACCAACGAGTTACTGATTTCAAGCATTGGTCAAGTCTTTTTCGCTATTTTCCTCTTTATTAATTGCAGAGTACTTCAGCACCAATGGAATTTTTGAGCATTTTGGCCAATTTGTCTGAAAGCATATATACAAAATGTCTTTTCAAAGTTAATGCAGGATTGCAGCAATGTTGATCCCCCAAAGAATTACAGAATCCAACATTTTCACCTAAAATCTGTACCTCTAAAAATATTTAAAATTTAATAATCACCTCTGCAGTCAAATACAGGTGTAAAACTGCTATGTACAAATGTAGTGCATATTCATTAAGGTACCATATGCAAAGACTTGAGGTGATTTATACCCTTTTAGAGCATTCATAAGCAAAACAGAAAAAGCAACAACAACAACAAGAATCCCTTCGTTATACTTCTATATAAAAATTGCTTTGTACCAGTTTATTGCCTAAGAGAATGTCCGTCAAAAAGCAGAAATAATAGCATGGGTTATCCACCGTGTCACAGCTCAAGTTGATTGTTTTAAACTCGGAAGCATAAGCTTTTAAACTAAAGTTTAGAAAATTTTTAGGTTTCTGACAGCAGTAACTGGCATAATACCTCTAAATAGGCAAGCTCTCTTTGTACCAGTTATTTTATATTTTATGAACAAGTGATGGCTGAAAAGCCCTATTAATGGAAATGCAAGTAAGATTAAAAACAATGAATGCTGGTGTTTCATTTTCTTCTACTCCCCACTAATATACACTGTGCAGCAGAAACTGTTTTCGTTTTGCTTCCTCTTCTCTTTCTATTATAGATGTGTTTATGTAGTCACCAGGCCTGGACTTCCCCATCATTTGAATAAAATACTTAAATTTCTCAACAGCACACTCCCTTTTATTTCCCAGTTCTTGCAGAAATTGCAAAGGAAGATGAGTGCATGAATCTGAAAATCACATTGATTAGCCTGATGTTAGTCATTGGCAAAAACCTGCAATGGAGATAATGGTTGTGTGAGTAGAGGCAGGGCCACTTTCCCAAGCTTCCTTGGCAAAGCACAGCCCACACAAACTGAATCTGACTGGATTCATACTTGAGTCTTTTACTTCTCTGTCTTACAGACGATCTTGTATTTTTCCTGCGATGTTTACTGTTGGGTGGATTGTACATCATCACCTTGTTCCTGATTTAGTGAAATGATTCATTTCAAGTGCTTTAATTATGTAAATATTTGAACACAGTGATGAACCTTGCCCCCCAAGCATTTTTGGATATATTTAGTCTTTCTTTGTTTCAACTTATGCATTCCAGTCTTTTAAAGCAAAGTATTAGCTCTGTGTTGGTTTTTCATTTATTTATTTATTTATTGGTATGCGTGTGTGCATATGGATTTTACTTTTAACATTTGGTTTCTTCTAAATAAGGAAAAACTTTTATGAACAACATCTATTGACTAAACTTTCCAAAATAATGTTTTCCTTCTCATTTTTGCAGTGAAATTAAAAGTCAGTACTAAAACAAACGATATTTTGCCAATAAATGCAAACTACTTTGGCCTTTCCTGGCCCTTCTAAGACAGGTGACTCCTAAAATAAATAACAGAAGCATTTTCAAAACTGCTAAATAATTCTGATCCTACTGAAGCAGATACTGTCTGGCATCAGGAATCTTAGAACTGGTGAATCTGAGTAGACAGAAGTAACTGATTGAGAAAATTTGCTTAGGGTAAGATAAAGGGCTTAAGATAAAAAGGAAATTTATTCTGAAATAGAAGCATACAGTAGCAGATAGATTTAATTTACTCTGCCAAGTAGTAAGCAAAAAGGCATGTAAAAGTTGGATAGACAGATTTGACTTGTAGATCAATATTCTGTTGATCCCTGCCCACAGAACAATTAATCTCTGCAGTACAGAGCAAAAGTAAAGGGGAATTTAATGTCAGATCAGTTAACCACATTCTAAAATTGAAAAAAAAATGCAGTATTTTTAATGATGGTTAATACAAGATCCTCCTAGCAAGTGGCAACAACCAGTGCATTCATTGCAATATATTAGTTACATATGGCAGTCAGCATTTCTCATGCTAATGGGACTGCATCGGCGTCTCCAGCATTCTGTTCAGAACTATGTTTTTTTCGCTGAACATCTTGGAGAAAAAATTAATTTCGGCTACCTACTATAAGCTCTGTTTATTTACACAACTTGCTTTTTGCAGGGAACACAACTGCTAGGGAAATAAATGTGGGCACAATACCATTGTTATAGTAATGTCCTTGGAAATCCCATTTGGAAACCACCAACATCATCTTGTCTTCGGTCACCAATCGGTAGACTTTAAAACATATGCATTTGGAGTTAAAAAAAGAAAAAAGAAAAAAATGTAGGGCAGAATAGCAAAGGGGAGAACAGCAAAAAGGAGAGAAAAAAGTAATCAGCTAATTAAAGTCTTTCAAGGAAAGAACGCTTAAGCGATACAGACAAAATATGGATATTCAATGACTATTAAATAACATCATTTTAAAAAATACTAGGCATTGCCTGTGATTAGCATCATTTCCTGTGGAACCAATTCTCCCCCCATGTTGCTCACAGGACTGGCTCAAATACTCTTTCGCTCCATGTCAGCACAAGAGCAAGACTTATCAGTATTTTATACTGATATAAAAGCTGAGGGGAGAAACAGACACAAGTACCACCATGCACTTGGGCTTACTCCAGTCGATTTCAGGCAGCTTCCTGAGGCATGGCTGAGGAGTACCACTACAGTTCCAGTACCACCATGGGTTACACGATGGCCTCCCCACACAGCACTACGTCAGATCTCATGTCCTACAGACAGGTACACCATATTTTAAGGACCACTGATGTCCTTTTCTTTGTATTAAAGGGACAGTTAAATAACTGTCACTTTTGCCATAACTTCCCATTAGCACCTCTTGAAACAAACAGGACATTAAAAATGTTATTGCAAGCTGGCTGGGAATTCAGGAAGACATTTTGTATCAGTTAAATAAATTTTGTTCTTCAAAACTGCTTCCCATGGATCGATTAGATTAGTCTTTAAAGATTAACAAATATTCTTAACCCATCACCAACTTATTGTTTACATCTATAATCCAGCTTGAGTAAGAAACATGAAACAGAACTACAGAGAGGATACTTTAAGTTTGCAGTGGGATAACAGTGGAAAGGAAATAGAAAAACAGACAAGTAAGTAAAAGGGCAGTATGTTCAATTAGAAATCACTTTTTAAAGGACATTCTTTTCAACACAGAATAGTCACGAGACGAAGTATTCTCTTAACTACAAAACGTACATATATACAGCTTCCCTGGGAAAAGAATATGTCACGGAGTTATCTCTGAATCTGTGTCCGTGATGGGGGGACAGCAGGCCCACAGGCCCACCGGCCCAGAAAAGGAAGAAAGAAGAGAGAAAAAAAAACATCTGCAGTTTATGGGCTAGCCTGGACTGGTCCCATGACTAATGCGGCAGGGGACCCGTGGACCCATGCCCAGGAAAAAAAAAGGGAAAAGGGGGAAGGGTGGGGGAATAGTAGACGGGTCTAAAACAAAACAGCGACACCAATCTGAGGAATGTTAATTTACTAGATATGATATCGGAATTGAGGCCAGCAAATCAAACAGAATGAGAGTGTCAGAAAACAAGGCCTTAGGAGGCACCACATGCTTCTCTGCAGCGAACGAACAGAGACTCCAGGCCTGTGAGCCAGCTCCACCTACACCCTCCAGGCATGAAGAACCCTGGGGAAAGCAGCTCATCCCCTCCCCCTCCAAGAACCAAGCACCCAGAAACGGCAGTCCACGGAACCAGAACATCAACTCTTTAACTGCCAGTGATTTACATGATGTTATGATGTGGAATACCTACAACAAAAAAATCACAAAACCATGACAGAATAGAAAGAGAATTCTAGTGCCCTCACCTTGATCTGCCATTATGGCCTGAACAGAATTATTCAACTTCAGCAAAGCATTTCCTGGATGAATCACTGCACCAAAAATCAGGGAAAAACTATTTAAGTGAGGCCACTGGCACAAATGTAGATAAGAACCTAAATCAGCCATTTCTAAACTAAAGCATATCCATTAGCCAAACATGAAATGAATTACTCCTCTCAAGGATCCTACTGAATACCTGCAAGATAGGAATATTCTCAAGTGCCTCTTGGTGCCACAGTGATAACATGAGCCTACTTCCAGGTCAGAGGCACTTAGAGCTGAGCCTTTTTCCCCATCTGCTTCAAAACACCACGGGTGGCGCCAAAAGTGTGAACACCTCCTCCAAAGTGCCAGAGCAAATGTTACTAGGCACGTTCTGGAGTCAGCAGCAGAATACATCAGAAAGACAGAAGAATGCAAGACAAGTTAGCTTACTCAGTCAAAGAGCAATACCAAACCAACTATCTCTTGCGGGATTGTCAGTGGTGGCACATCAGTGGTTATTTGTGGCGTAGTGTTCAAGGCTGCTTTATCTGTAAGTCTGCCAAAGGCACTTTTGAGTCAGATGTACTCAGGGAGCGATCTGGTCACAGCAGAAACAGCCAGAGCAAACTCAAGTTAAAACTTACTGCCAACATTTCACTTTTAGACTAAATCTGATTGTTTTGATTACTTGCTAATTTTTTTCTTTGGGGTCACAATGTGAGTGAGAGACATGGATATTTCAAAAGCTCAGTACAACTAAATGATGGACAGACGATGTTTATTCTCACAACTGTGTAACAAACTATTCAAACATTTGGAGTTAGATTCATGGCTGCTTTGTGCCCGAATAGCTGTAGTTAAGCCCATGGAAGGCTACCTGTGTACATCGGTAAAACAATCTGGCCTCCTTTGGTGATGTGTGTTTGCCTGCATATCACTCAGGTCAGACTCACTTGTCTGTATTTTCCTGGTTTCTGCTTTTTAATGTCTGCCCTCTGCCCTTTTAGCCAGAGGGATTTAGTAAGGGAAAGCAAAGCATTACATTATTTTTGAATATGAATCACATTTATGTCCCATCAGTACAGCAATCCTTCCTTTTACACTAACGAGCTATTAAAATCTATGTTAGAGGATCACTAATCTTTCAAGAGGTTAATATGTATCTCATCCAATTCTAACACGTCCATGACAGAAGGGGGAATTTGGGAACAGAGCACGTTTTATTAAAATGGAAAGGAAACATGCATGCAAAGAGAAGTGCTTTGTCAAAGCTTGGGAGTGCCTGCTGTTATTTCAGATATTTATACTGGAATAAAAGCTTTCACTCTGACCCCATTTTTCCACTGTTTTGCCCTGAAATGACATCAGGCTTTTGGCATGATTACAGTTTAAAAAATGCACAGCATCATAAGGCCAAAGATGGGGCAGAGAAGCAAATGTTAATAGCTGTGACCCATCACAGCAGCACCTTGTAAGAGGCATCTGCTGTGTGTCTGCAGGTGATGGGCCTGCATGGGGATGACCCGCACTGGCAGAATCAGTAAAGACAGAGTAAAAGTAATGCCTGGGACACTTCTGTGGTGAGGCTGGTGCTCAGGCTCTCTAACCCCAGTCTGAGCTACAGGGAGGAAATTTTGCTACTGCACTGCAACATCACACTCAGAGAGGCCATGCAGTGCCACAAGGGGAACAACATATGTGTGCTCAGCAATTACAGCAGAGTGCTGTGAGAAAATTGAATCCTCTCCAGAGATAAAGGTGGAATGCACCCTTACTTTCAGGAGAGAAAAGGAGTTTTGCTCTCCTGCTTTCTCTTTGAAAACTTGTTTGTGCCCTTGGTGACCTCTGCAGGCATATTTTTCAACAGCCAAACAGACAAATCAACCTCCAGGCCATGGTATTCCACATCAAGTCATATGCGCTGAACCTTTCTCAGTCATGGCCATTGCTGCTTTGGCTACGTTTCAGCCTCAGAGATGGATTTTTACATTTTGGTCAATTTGTGATAGTCACTGGAATTATATACAATTTGGATAAGGATTCAGGATACCCAGCCATGCCACACCTCATAGAAGAAAAATGAAAGCCAGATGGGTTTCCTAGCTACTCTGCTCTCCTATCAGCACTGCTTCTCTGTAGTAAACGACAGCAGCAGGAGGTAACGCAGTGCTGTCTGCTCCATGTGCTGCTGGGACCCACTGAGGTACCAGGGAATCTACCTAAACGACGGAGATGGATCCTGGATTCTGAGAGATACTGGAGAAGACGAGGCTCAGAGGTGACCTTATCACTCTCTATAACTACCTGAAGGGAGGTTGTAGTGAGCTGGGGGTCGGCCTCTTCTCTCCAGGGGAGATTCAGGCTGGATGTTAGGAAATACTACTTTTCTGAAAGAGTGGTCAGATGCTGGAATGGGCTGCCGAGGGAGGTGGTTGAGTCACCGTCCCTGGAAGAGTTCAAGAAATGTTTAGATGTTGTGTTGAGAGACATGGCTTAGTGGGGTTATTGGTTGTAGGTGGATGGTTGGACTGGATGATCTTATCGGTCTTTTCCAATCTTGCCTATTCTGTGATTCTACAATTCTATGATTCTATCCTCTAATGGGCCCAAAAAAACATTAACAACCTTTTTCTGAAACATTTGGAGAAACACTGAAAATGAATGTGGTGATCTCCTGCTGCCTGTAGGTGGCATAAAACTTGGTGTGCTATGCAGACCTGCACAGAACAGAAGTGCCTTGTTTGTTTTCTTCTCCTGCTCTCCTAGCCTGGCTGTATGACTGTGGCAAAGTAACAAAGCACGCACTGATAGCAAAATGGACTGTGGCAGTTATGGAGATTGCTTTAATACGTTATACATAGCAATCTCTGACAAACTCTCAGCTAACATATCCTTGAGCAGATCGTGGTTTTTGCAGAGGCCCAGTCATTATTCCAAGTTTAGTGTTGCATCACACCTGTTAATTTACTCTGACCAGCAAAGAAAGAGCATTCCAATGGAACAGTTTGGCTGGATGGTGAGCGCACCTCCTGCATCAGTCCCCGAGCTATGAGTGTGCAACTCATTGCAAGCACTCATCAGAAGTAACTGGATGTTTCACAATTTCTCAAAACCATCCATAATTTTACATCTTGGTCTGATTTATGCAGAGACAAAATAAACTTCTTTATGTTATTAGGTATGGGCAAGCATCACTTCTAAAGCCCCTGGATTTGAATGGGCTTGGCAGTAAACAGTGAAGTAGAAAGAAACATCTGTACAGCTGTCCCCTTTGCCCATTTTATTTTTCTACTGACTCTTTTACTTCTAATGGAATACAGTGAGAGTTTCTGGGGCAATCCTGTTCCATTAAAAAGGGGCAGTGACATAATGTTTGCAGGTCTCTGTTTTGGTGCATGAAGATGTGTCAAGCTCCAGCTCCATACTGATTTTTGCTATTCACTCATCACTAAACTTTCTGTTGCTGGTTCTGAACACACATTGCACAAACAGTGTAGCCTGTGTAGATGGAAATTCAGAATACTACAGCACTGAAAAAGACTCTTTTTGAAGATACCTTAGCAAGATACTCTACATGAAAATAAGAGCAATCTTCTCTGCTGATGAATAGAACAGTTCACAAGCAGGAACCAAATGGAGCTTGCACCCACTGGATATAGTGACGAAACCTATCTTGAGTCAGGATGCCTGAAAATATTTTCCAGCAGTTTGCTATGTGGTAATTTATGTTTCTTATTTCTAACTCATGCTAATATCTGTGACATCGTATGTTTAACACAGAATGTAGTCGTGGAATTTAAGTGTTCATGTGTACACATGGTGCAAAATGAGGCAGTAGTAGGAATACACGCACATTTTCAGTGCAGGACAACTTAGATCTTATTTTCCAGTGTGCTGGTCATCTACAACTGGAAGCACTTGCAGGCAACTGAACCCACAGCCACTTACAGTTAAACTCTTCATATAAAACTGGTTATCTGTGATCATACCTCAGTCATGAAAATGTGATGTTAATAAATATTCTCTTAAATCACAGAACTGTAAGGGAAGTCAGGAATACAACTCAAGTTTCCTGGAGCCCTGGAAAAAGTACTGGAGCTAAGTACCATTTACAAAAATAGCGTGAGGCAAAATTCAGTATGTCACATATCAAAATTTATTTTTTCCCCATTAAAATAAGTAAAGAAATAAATGTCCCGCTAGTGTTAATATACGCTTAATTACAACACAATTAGCAGTTCTAGTTGAACATGAGGTAGTTAATGTGAGGTATTTTTGGCAGAATTCTCTAATGCACTGTGCAAGCACTGTATACTGTACAACAAATGTGAGGCCACTTCTCAGAATGCAGGCAATACTATACTTGTTAGTCACACACAGTATACACATTCAGAGTATCGCATACCTTGTTGGTCAAGGAAATTGCTGACTATTGACATCACCATGAAAATCTCTTGATAATCTCATCCTCAAAGAATCAGAAAAATAACATCAGTGTTATAAACATTAAGATAATATTTACTTTAGATTCATAGCCTTCAAAAATAGTCCTAGTGTTTATAAGATGAAGAAAGACCACATCTTCATGACTACCATGAAACCTGAACCATTTATTCTGTCAAACCAGTTGAACTAGTGTGGTGTTTGCTTCATGCACAAAATAATTTTTCTAGTCCAATCTAATCTTTGAGTCTATTTAATGGAGTTTGCTGAAAACAATGGTCCATAAAGACTTGAGCTGAAACCTTCAACTGATTTTTGAAGCTTTGTATCCAGCTTTCAAGTCACAACTGACTGATGTTCCTATATTGTCTGAGTTTAAGCTGGTCATTGAAAAGCAAAGATCTATTAGTCACTGAGTTATAAATTTGCAGGAAATATCTGATTCCTCACACTCTACTGCATGATAAATTGAGCCTGAAAAAGTTTTACCTTCAACTTCATAAAAAGTTATATGCGGATTCAGAAAGACAGCTGTAGAGTTGAAAGACTTAATACTGAGAACTGGGACGGATCAGCCAGGCGACAACAGAACGTTCACTGTCTATGATGTGGTCTTTTCTCTCCGAGCAGTATCTCAAAACTTTGTTATTCCAAAAAGTAGATTCAGATCTCTTTAACACACTGTACATACAACTTAGATTATTTTCATGTAACTGTTCACACTCTGAATTTCAGAGTTGTTGGTGTCATCTTTAAATATCATCAAGCAAGGAATGACAGTAAAGAGCTTCTGGCACTTTGTCAAGTGTGCTGGTACTGCATCCAGGCCTATTTGCAAACCTGGTGGTAAAAAGGCATCTAAAGTCACTCAGCAGTTCATCTTCTATACAAGGTTGTTTTGTGCCATCGCAAATTGACATCATGCATAAAATTGTTACCAATGTTGTTTGTTGTATTTTTAGAGCCTTATGCATTTTTAATAAAGGGTTCACTCCTTGAATAAATCTACACCTAAGTAATTGTGTGATTTCTGCAAATATGATCATGAATCACTCTGATTAACAGTCTGTCTGAAGTGGGATCTGGGCTTATAGCCGTGTCAGGGATGGAGAGAATGCAAATAGATATATTCGGTTTATCGGTGTTGTATTTTTATCTGTTGACTGGAATATCAGACCATTCAGAAAAATAAAAGATGGATTTGCCAGTGTGACTATATTGTTGGCAAAAAAATTCTGCCCCAACATGTGCATCTTTGCCTATGTAAGCCCCATAGACACACAAATAGATTTTTCATTTCTTATTGACAGCAGTTCCAAGCCGTCTTGGAATAGCACCTGCTAACTTAAGGCAATAAATAGGAAATAAAATTCAATTTTTGCTATGTAGTCCTTGAGAAGATGAGTTAATTGATATTCTGAGATCATTCTTACTGTATATTACATTCATTTTTCATACTGAAATACTTTTCCTTTGTAAATACTCACAGGTAGTGCAATCTGGAAAGATAGCATAGTAAGATTTAATACCATTTGTATTTGAACTTTGAATAAAGGGGAAGCATACAACTAAAGGACAATTTAAAACTCATTTATTTCCATTTTGAAAACAAATTAATAGTAGGAGACTCTGTGCATCATTAGTAATTGAGTGATTAAAAGTGATATTCAACAGTATGAGAAACAAGACTGGATTGGAAAATGTGGGGGCTGTAGTACTGAACATGTACTAGGATGTGCTCAGAAATGGGGTTTCATCTCTTAAGCACTGAAGTAAATCAGGTATAACTCTGCTGAAAGCAACTGATCAAAATTGGAGTTTTTCCAGAGGAAAATTGGAACCTTGGCATTAATGTTTCACAGTGATTGAGAAGAACAGGTTGTCTCTCTGTTTTTCATGTTCCTTTGAGTCCATAACATATCTGCCAAGAATGTCAGACAAGGTTTGTGTAGAGATAATAGGGAGAACATGGCCTTAGTGTAGTGATATTTTTTTTCTTCACTTAAAATTTGATACATTTAATCTGATGTAGTCATTTAAAACCTGTATGGTTAAAATTTTCTAATCTTCTTCAGTAGTTATTATAGACAGAGAACATCCAAGGGGCAGCTGTTTCAGTACCTCAGGTTTCTGCTCACCGAAATGGGTGAGTTCCTAGGACTTTGGTTGCACACTGGAGGTCTTCCCAGTTTCTCTGGCCTGTGTGACCTGAGAACCATGCTCAGGCCTTGCTCCATGTCTCAAATCCATGATGAAGGAGCCAGGTGTGCAGCCTGGACAGGATCCACAGGTTACCTCAAGTCCTTGATGTGGTTTACCAGGATAATGGGCCCAGGCAGTAGGCTACTGGACCATTCAGCAGTTCCTTCTGGGTGCAGCCTACATCCCTGATACTGATTGCTGATATCATGTTGATGAGTGCCTTTGTTAAGGTGCCCAACCTTTATAGAGATTGCTTTCATTAAGAGGTTACATTAATCCCAGTTGCTTGTAACCATCTAAAAGTTAAAAGCTTTTGTGCTGGTGATATATGTGTCATGAGTTTGTGTGTGTAATATCAGGGCTGTGAAGTGTGACCTCTGTTTATGAATGTATTCCTGTTTAGGAAGTATTCAAGCACCTTTTTAAGTTTAGCTTTATCTGCCAAACAGTTAAGCTTGTTCTCATTGAACTGAGTCTTCTGAAAACAGTGAGTAAGGACTACATGCTTCAGTTTGTAAGTAACAGCTTGGTATTGTTTAACTCTAACATTTCAGCTGTAGTAAACAACACTGTAGTGGCTTCATGACTCCAGAGAGCAATCCTGCCAGCAAATTCTCCCCTGCTGCTTCAGAAACATTAAATAACTATTTTCCTACAATTTGTCTCAGGCAAGACCTCGAATATTTTCCTAAGTGCCACCAAATCAGGCACTGCATAGCAAGATGATACAGAGCATCAGCAACAGGATCCTAACCTTCCTCTGCAAGCACTGGTGAGTTTTGGGGTTTCACAGGAGCCCCATGCTGAACTGGGGCTTTATTCAGATAAGTGAAGGGAAATTATGGCATTACAGTAGTGTCTGGAGTCCATCGATGTCCTGGAGAGTATGTGAAGGCATATGGCCATACATAAGTCATCCCAATCCATTTTGTGTTTTTTAGTGAATGTCTAGTTTGAACTACATGCAGTCCAGAGATAAGGAATCAGAAGCTAGGTCTGGTCCTCACTGGTGCCACTGGAGATTGCGTAAAGAATCAGTAGGCAGGTAGTGCACATGCCAGTGACAAGGCCTTGGTTCAAGTTCTACTCCAGGTCTGTCAATCAGCACAGTGTAGCATGGAGCCTGTAGGCCAGGGCCTACCAGAAATCTTTCAGAGGCTGGGGATAGTCTGGGAGTTAGCAAGGGCCAGGGACCACCCGCAATAAAATGCTTAGATGTGCCCACCCCCTTTGAGGAACAAGAGAGAAAAGTAATGCCATGCATGCGTGATCATTTCACTCTAAGAGAATCTTCAGAAGGGAACTTAATGTGTGTGATAAGTGATGCCACCACTAACATGGAGGCTTTGGGGTTTAGTTTTCCTTGAAATAAGACATCTACATGCTAGTCATGCCTGCATTCCACATGCTGAACTACATGCTCTGCTGTTTGCCTTGGAGACCAATACTTAGCCCTTTAGAAAACCATTATAGACATATGTTTATGGGCATAATTAACTGATGGCATCATTGTCTTTCTGTATCAACGGTACCACTTGAATAGAAAACTGATATTGAAAGCAGTGATCTGCGCTAGGAGAAAACTGCATCTGCAATTATCCCAGATCACAAACTCATGCACAAATGGGAGAAGTGGTTTTAAAACTCTTGTTTAATGTTTTTCCATCTCGGTATTTCTATCAAACAAAGTGAAGTACATTTAGTAGTTTATTTTTTTGCTTATACCTGGCTATAGGATATTGAAAACTTCCATGAGTTACACCCTATAAACTGCAAAACAGAATATATATTTAAATGATTAGGAAACCTGGAACTGAAATTAATAATTCATTCTATTTACATCAAGAATTTGTTTCACTAGAAAATATTAGTTCATCCATGCAGCAGTGTAAGGCATTGATATTTTAATTCACATGTTGTATTATTAGAGTTAAGTGAATATCACTGAGACACTGAAAGAATAAATCAGCATCTGCCTGATAAAAAACTATCAAATCCTGAAGATGTAATGTTCACTATCTTACCAGTGCTCAGAAGAAGGATAGTAAACTGTAAAGGTGGAAAGCAGGAAAATGGACATTTTATTAACTTTGCAGAAGTTGATGCTATTATTAATAACCCATCCGAAGGGATGATTTAATGGAATTCAGCTAATATCATAAAACTTTTCTACAGGACATGAAAAAAATAGTTGAATCAATATCCGGAAAAAAAGAAAGGCTGGGCAGAAGGAAAACACTAAAAATCAGAAACATTTTGCATTTTTTATATTAGCTTTCTTCTTTATTGTTTCCTCCTCTGTAATATTCAGGAGCAGTGGTGTTGGGGTTCCTTTTATTTCATAGTCATTTTGGTCTAACTGGGATGAATTTTAATGGTATGAATTCAGAGGTAGTAAAACTTTTTCAGTTCAAAGCCCTTGAGCACAAAGGCTTGAGATTTAAATCCTTTTATTGATGTGCTTTTTACATCAACTTATAGTTTGCCATCTTCATTTTCAAAACACTGGCTAACTGCCAAATTAATGCTTCTTACCTTACATTCTTTTATCTTCAGGTACTGGAAAACCAGTTGTTTCTGTCTAACCTGGTTCACTATCCTGTCCCTCTCAGCAGCAGAGTGATGTCTCTAGAATACAATTACTCCACAGTTAGTGTTTCAGATAATGAATTGATACTTAGAATGTGCGTAACTCTCTCTCATTCCCTTCACTCTCCAGAGATTTTACCAGTAGCCTTTCAGCTCATGTACAGACACCTCATTGTTTTTAGGATGCCCTACCACACCAAGCAGCCTTATCTGCTGGCCAGTGTGCAGGTCTCCTCTTGCTTTGGTGGGACATCTGCAAGCCTAATGGAAATGGCTCTGTTACCTTATGGCACCTTGAATTACTCTAGCTGCATTCCTGTAGGTGACTGATCTGAGCCATTAATCCCAGCTGATCATAATGGAAGCTGAAATGTTTATCTCACACTACCTCAGATGCTGTATCTTTATTTGGCACTGATTCTTACCCTAACAGCTCCTTTTGGCTGACTCATTGGCACTAGCCTAGGTCATAAGTGGAAAATAAATGTATCCGTTCAGATACAGTTCATATGCCATGAGGGTGCTATTCTTTCAGTTCTACTCATAGTTCTGTTCTACTCATAGTCTCTGGATGATAGAGTATGCTTGGTCTTGCAGCTGATCCTGTGAAACCTTAATTGTGCTGTACACAGCCTTGGTACAGATAAATTGAGATAATTTTTGCTCATCGTACAAAAGTGGAATCATGGTCAATACAAAATAGAACAGTGATAACATAATGGAAAAAAATGTGTTGGTTTTTTTTTGATGTGTGTAAGATTGGAATAATGGAAAGAAATACAATAATACAACAAGATAGTGAGGCTTTTAGAATAATAGAAAAGCAGGACTAAAAAGTATTTTGGGAGGTATGGATAAGATGTATTCCACTGTCTCTTCTAAGAAAGATGGAACTTGACATACGCTTATTCAGTTCATTCTTAAACAAGATCTTTTCTTCCTTCTTGCAGTCTATCTCAGTGCTTCACTGTTTTCACTGAGGGAAAAATGTCTTCTAAATCCTCTTTGAATTTTCCTTGATACAATTTCAACCTGTATCTTTTGTACTGGCTGTCATTATCATGAAAGACAGGTTATTTCCTTCTCTGTTTTGTGGCAATCCTTTGCTATCAGATACCTCCTCTGTCTTCTCTTTAAACCAAACAATTTAATTTTTTCAGTCTTTCTGACTTAGAGTTTTATAGCCCTCTCATCGTTCCTGACATTCTCCTTTGGACTTTCTTCATTTGAAATGCTTTGCTCAAAACCACACTCAGCTTTGCAGCTGCCTCAGATTGAAAGGATTTTTTTCACTTTATGTAGGCTGTTGTCTTCTCTGTATGACCCAGGGGTATGCTGCTTTTTTCACAAGTGTGGCACTGTTGACTCATGTCCAGCTGCCATCTGCTATAAACTCAGACCCTTCTCTGAAGATGTTTTTCCTAACCAGTTGTTCTCTATCCTGTATTTAAGTGGATTATTCCTGTGCAAGTGTAATACTCTGCTCTTGTCCGCCTTTGAATTTCATCTGTTATTTTCACATTGTTTGTCCAGTTTGTCAAAAATACTTTGAATACTCATCCTGTCCTCCAGCAACCATGCTGGAGGTCTGCTTTCATATCTATTGCAAATTTAATAAGCATAGCCTCTATTCCATAATTTTAGTCATTAGGAAAAATATAAAACAAACCCAGAAACAGGTGAAACTTCATTCTAGACAGCCTTACATTTGATTACTGGTAACTATTTTCAAGACATGGTGAAAGAGAACAGCCTGTGATAATTTAATCTGGATGATATTTATGTAACTTGAATGTGAAAATATCATTTGAGCTACTTTGAGTCAAAATTCATAAACAACAGGCAGCTCGTGTCTTGAGCTGTGCTGAATATCTAATATTTGTGTATTTTTACTTGTAGAAGAAAATTAGATGGATTTAGTACAAACTGTTCTCGACAAATGCAAAATGGATTTTTTTCATCCTTTTTTTCTAGGTGTTTGCAGGTATCTGGATTAATTACTTGTTACATAGTTTACTGGGAATTTAAGTTAAAGTGATCTTTGTATACTTCCTTGTCTCTTATTATTTCCTTATTTCAAAATCAGCACCATTTTTCAGTCTTTCTTTAACTTCACTTCACTTCACCCCTTTTCCCCTCCATGAGTTCTCAGAGATAGCCATCAACAGCTCTGATATGGCTTCAGCTATTTATTTAGCTGTACTATAACTGTTTTATCATGCCCAATAAATTTGGGTTTAATATATAATTTTACAGAAGCTGGGTGATGTTAGGGACACCGAATCTTTGAAGATGAGTGTGTATCCCCAAGCAATTATGCCACAAAAATACAGTTGTGCATCTAGAACTTAGCAGAACAGGTTCGATTCGCTTGTTTTTTGAAGAGACAGGAGGCGTTTAAGCCATGATCCCAGTGAGGGTGCCCTCAAAGCTACCAGTGCATTTTCCTTCATTCACAATGCAGCAAGTGTGGAAAAGTGTTACTGGTGCAATCAGAGGAATGGAGGACCTAACAAAATAGAGGCAGGAAGAGGACAAGATTATTGTTTACACTATAGATAATTGTAATAATTAAGACAGTTGTAAGACAGTGTACAGGTTTGCATGCTTGGGTCGTCAAAGCTGTAATTAATAATGTTGGTAGAAAAGCTGCTTTGGATAAGCCAGAGGTGAAAATTAATGTATTTTGCCAACATGATTGTTTGAGCTGGAGTTTGGAAGAACCTTGTCTGACAACCCTGGTTGACACAAGTTGTGGAAAGCCCAACCACACCCCAGAACATTTAAAGAAAAAAAAAAGAGAGAATGAGGGAGAATGAAGTGTGTTCTCCTTACTAGCTGCGACGGTAATTATGATAAGTGAAGTGCTGCACATTTATCTGCATTATAAGACATGGGAGGCCAGGGAGAAGAGATCACATATTGCTCTGTATTACATAAACGGCCAAGCAGATTAATGATTCTTGGAAAAATAATGATCAGAAAAATGATGAAGATTTTTCTTTCCTATAAAGACAGATACAGACAGTTTAACCTGCTATAACAGCACTGCCAAACAGACAGGAACATCTGTTTGTGCTGGTGTGACAGGCAATGGTGTTAAAGATACAAGGTGCCAGAATTATGTACCACTAAAAGATTCACTTTTTAAGCCCTCAAGTTCTGTGCTGGCAAACATCCAGAGGGATCATACTGAAAGATAAATTCCCTATGACATAAATGGCATGTATTCATTTTAACTGAAGGTGTGAAACACTCTGGGGCTGCTATGACAGCAAAGAATTCTGTTTCCCCTAATTATGGACCAAAGTTTTCTCTCCTGAGTAGCTCAGCACTGCTGTTAAAAGCAAGTTGCCGTCACCATGATGAGAGTTGTCATGTTGCATTAAAGCAATCTCTGAATAAAGAACAGCCCGTCAAAACCTAGAAAAGATGAGTGAATAAATAGTCTTCTAATTTTCTTCAGTGTATCTTGACAAAATATTTTCCAAAAGATTACATTCTTGCTAATCGATAGGAGAAAATGTATGTATAATCTTGTTCACTTAACTCAATTGAGATCAAGAATTGAAATTTACAGTGCTTACCTCTAGTGAGGTACCACTGAGATATTATGTCCATGTTGATAGCTAATGTTGGAAGATCACAATCCCCAATTTGCCAGTGTTTTTACAGTTCCTCCTCACTTTCTTTTGCCGTAATGTAGCTGTGAGCTTTTCAACCAAATTTTTCTAAAAAGTAGCAGGGAGAAGCATTCTTCCTTTGGGGAAGATCCCTTATTTCCAATCTCCTTCTGCTCAGAAGATATCTGGAGGTCACTCTGAAGCACAAACCAGCAAGTTTTTCTCAAATTAACAGGTCTTCAGTGAACTTCTACCTAACTGATTGAATGGCAAAGATAAATGATTTATGAGAAAAGATTAAAATAACTCTATATGTATTGCTTGGTTAAATTACAATTACCCTGCCTTTAATAACAATCTACAAGTATTATTTGAGGAGCATATGTTCCTGGGATGGAGATGAATTGTTTGCTGTTATCCAGGGACCTATAACTAGAAATAAAGTTGCAAGAGTGATACAAAACCAATCACTGAGATGATATTTGAGATCCCTTTAAGTCACTTAAAATTAAGATTCATGCAAAACCAATTTCCTTGACAAGCAAGTTCATCAAATATTCACATCAGATTTGCCTATAAACAGAAAGTACATTTGCATGCCTAGATACTCTCCACACATTTGCAACAGCTAAAAATCTGCTTAAAATGTGTTTGGATTCAAAACCACCCATTGCAGAGACACAGGCAACAGCAAGTGTCTTGGCAAACACACCAAGCAGCCAGCTATGAGTAGGTCATACTCAAAGTAGTAATCAAGGAACACTTAAAGAAGGGTGATCAGCAAATGCTAATACAGTCCTAAGGAAGCTCAATTGCTAGGCAAAGAGAGGAGGAAGTCAGAGACCAGAGCAGGAGGCAGAAATTCTGAATTTCTCTCTCTGGATTCTGTTGGCCTGTGATATAGTCTCCACTCTACTCCACTGTTTGAAACAGGATTGTTTCAAACCATTCACCATGCAGTTTTACAAAGACTGAGCTCTCTTTCAAGCACAGCAGTCATGAACTGACGTATCGACTGGAAACTCCTGTCAGCACTCATTCAAATACAACTACTGTTCAAATTTCTCCCCTTCCCTTCCCTTCCCTTCCCTTCCCTTCCCTTCCCTTCCCTTCCCTTCCC